>NC_056726.1:1539054652-1539377152 GCF_019279795.1 Protopterus annectens
TTCTTTTTTTTTTTCCTTTTCTTTTATGACTGGTGGATTATTGATCAAATGTTGCTGCAGCTTTTATATTGTCTTTAATTGTTTTACTTTATTCTTTGCATTAAATAATTAATTTATTAATATATCTGGATTATGCAATGTAAATATGTCGCATTTTAGTAATATATTTTGAAGCACTTTCTTTACAGCCTTCAGCAACTGCAAAGGGGATAACATTTGTCAGGTCACATAGTCAGGATTATTTGGAGTGATGATCAGAGCCATCTAATCTTTAGTATCCATTTTGTAATCATTGTTGCATATTACTGTAATAAAGTCATCTCTATAAGATTGGATTCGAAAGGGTTTCTGCATTTATTTAAATGTTGTTACTCTACCCATTAGCAAAGAGGACTAAAGTGCCAACATAGTGAGCTGCTTCCTATGGCAGGGGTTCAGGCTTTGGGTCATTCCACATTCATTTATCTACTAGGTGACATTGACCAGTTCAATTAACCAGAAAGTGGTTTGGAGTAAGCAGGAATTTGGGCAAGGCTCCACACTGGTCTCCAGGAGTCCAGGAGTATATCTAGTAACCATTAACCTGTTGATGTTTGCCAACCATTCCCTATTACATAGCTAATCTACTTCAGGAAATGTTATGGTAATATCACCAGCACACCAATTATTCAGTGCTACATAGGTAATTTATTCTTCAATGTCGGCAGGTACTGTATTTGTAGATGAAACACTGAAATGCAAAGTTGTTTGCCAGCTGCAGCCTTTGGGTTTGCAATAGTGGTCTTTTGTGTGGAATTTTTCAAATGACCTTTACTTCTGCAGAGACTGGGCATATTAACATATGTTGTTAATATTTCTTATGTTGTCAAATACCCTTTTATTTTAACTGTGATGCACATAGCTGGATCTCATGATATGATGTTAGTGATCTTTATACTTTTTCATGTAGTTCATCCAAAGCTACCAATAAAGTACATGTAATATATTTCATAACAATGAGGGGTGGGTGCAGTTAACAAAGTGGCTATAACTAAGGGGGGGGGGGGTAAGAGGCTTACTTTGGATGAAAATACTTTTATGGTCTTATCATTTGGTTATTTATAAACAGTCTAATCTGGCTTTGCAGGACTATTGTGTATATATTAATTAAGTTGGAATATTTTGTCTATTGCTAGTCAGTAATAACCGCAGTATTCATTTCAGAATATTTCAACTATAAAACAACCTGCTGTCATAATACAATAATATCCATACTCAACAATTACTGCCATGTTATCAACTGTTTACACAGCACATGCCTGATTGTGATAAAAATGTCCACAGTAAAGTATTCCAATTTGCTTTACAAAAAAGCACATTAATTCTGCAAAAACAGACAAATAATTTTAATTTTGTTAGATAAGCAGGGTCATTTTTATCCACAGACATCCCCAACCCCAACAATTATAGCTACACTGACATCTGAGAAGGATTGCAGTCAATAGTATCAAAACATTAGTAATGACCAAAGTCAAATATTTCAAATTTATTTCGCACAAACATGTTCAAAACTGCAAATTTAAAATACTCTGAAATGTTGCTGTATTAAACAAGAAACATAATTTAGAACAAATCTTGAAGGTAAATCAAAGAACCAATGCATTTATGCATGGTCCTAAAAATGTGCATGGGGGGTGGGGCATGGTTTGAAAATAGCCCTGGGCCTAAGGTACATTGCATCTGCCACTGGCCAAATGCATTTGAATAAATGTGAGTTTTAATGCATTTTCAATGAGCATGAGTTTCAAGGAAGATAAGTTTTCTGTTGCTCATGCTAAGTCTGTTTTCAGTGTAAGATTTGTGTTTTGTTTAGCAAATGCCCATCAGTATTTGTGCTCTAAAAATTTGAAATAAACGTTTTAAACTTAATTTAAATCTCTGTAATCATTGTAAATGTAAAGAAGAAACTAGTATGCTCACTGACAGGTTTGAACAATGTCTATGATAGTTGGGGAGAGACAGCGGTGTAATGAAACAATGGAATGGTTGTGATGGTAGGGTCCTCATCCATTATTCTACTTAGGGATCTATTTGACAATGATCTGGCTCTGATAATGGGGCTTTTCAGAGTTTCATTTTATTGTGTCTATTGCAGAATTTAAGGAGAGGTAGATCTTTGTCTGAAACTTGAGAAATCAAGCTAAGATATTAAAATCACCTAGTTTGGAAATAGAAATAGCACCATTGGACATGTGCTCCACAGTGAGGTATCTATTATATAGGAGCCCACAACACAAATAGGAGAAAATGAACAGGCTTCATGACAGCATAATGTGTGGGAAGATGAAATATTTGCTAAATTCACTAGCAGCTATAGTCTGTGAAAGTTCACTTTCCTTTGAATGCAACTATTCCCCTTCTTATAAGAAGCTAAGAGAGCAGTATTGGGACAAAAATTCAAGGCATCAGAAAAACTTCTCCAGCTTCTGGAAAGTAACTCAGCATATGGTGCAAAGAAGATCTATCCTGTTGCAAGGCAATGACAGAAACATAAAGGATATGGTCATCGCATATCATTCCTAAGTGATATCAGCAGCAAGGTGCTCACTGTGCTAGAGAATATCAAGGGTAAATGGAAGGAGTGTGTCAAGAAACTTCTGAATAAGGAAAATCCCACAGAAGCTGAACTGCCCCATGCACAACCTATTATAAAAGAGAAAGAAGAACCTCTGCTAGTAGTATAAAGTGATCTGTGGACACTAAAGTCAAGGGAAGTGGCAGGTTGAGAAGAAGTGATAACTGATATGAACAAGGTGTTGGATGCATTAAGTGAGAAGCAACTCATGAGGGTACTCATCACAGAATGGAGAGAGAAGATGAAGTGAGGACATTAAAGCAGAAGCCAAAGTACTCCTTATTGCAGAAAAAGTCAAGCAGAGCAAGTTACAACGCTTTAGTCATATATTCAGGAAAGCAACTTAGTAAAGAAGATTTGGGAGAGACGTGAAGAAGAAAGAGAAGAATTTTTTCAGCCAAGAGATGGATACATTGCATGCCAGAAGATGTACGACAGTCAAACATGACTGTTTTAAGTAGGTAGGAGAATGTATCTGAATCAAGAGAGATGGTGTAGTCAATGTGACATCCTAACCACATGGAAAAATAGAAAAAAAGCATGATGATTGATGATGATGATGATGATGATTGATGACTGATGATGATGACAATGATTGATGATTGAGGATGATGATTGATGATGATGATGATGACAATGACTGATGATTGATGATGATGATTGATGATTGATGATGATGACGACTTATGATTGATGATGATTGATGATGATTGATGATTGATGATTGATGATTGATGATAATGATTGATGATTGATGATGATGACAATGACTGATGACTGATGATGATGACTGATGATAATGACTGATGATGATGTGATGAGTATTTTTGCAGTCAGGCTGTGAAGCATTGGCTCCCAACAACCTGTACTAGGATGGCTGGTCCTGTAGCCTCCCAAGACTAGCTCTACAAGACAAGTGCGGTTCAGTACCTTACTGTTTAATGATTTCAGGTTTGTAGCTTGCCTGGAACTGATGACTTACGCTTTCTGCATTCATTCAGCTTTGAAAAAATATTGAAAGAAAACTGGCATGCCTAGTACCTATTTGTAGATTAGATCAGACAGAAATAAGTTCATTTCTGTTACCCACATCAGTGTTTTTATTAATCACTGAGACTGACTGGCATGTAAGAGAAAAATAAAGGCTTCAGGGGTAATCATTCATTCAAACAATGACCTAATTGCATTACAAAATTCTGGGGCAGAATGATCTGATGAGATTATATATGAAGGTCCTGCACAAAAGAATATACAACTTGTAGATGAGTCTCACTAAAGACAGCAAGTGGAACTAATATAATTAAATAAGGAGAAAATTGCAGTGAATGCATTAAATGGTGTTAGATGTTTCAAATTAAGTTATAATGTTTGAAAAGCTTATATTGAATAAGAAGATGTAGATGGATGTGTAATAATGGCTGTATCAAAGGATCTATCTAAAGTCCCCTTAGAACACATGAAAAGGGAAGTTAGCAAACTTCATATTATGAACCCTAAAAATAACATAAAGGTAACCTTTTGTGAAATGTTGCCATGTCCAGCATTTTCAGACTACAAAAGGCAAACACATTTAATACAAAATAAGGTTATTTAAAAGGTATTAATCTGTTAACATTGTGGGAAAAACAGCATACTGTATGAATATGTTTGGTTCAGAAATGCTGCATTTCAATAATAAACAGAATAATCTTCCGACTCAACCCAACTGTTAATAAGGAACATAAGGAATTTTTAGAACATACAATATTTGGAGACATAATAGACTACAAATTAGTACAAAATAGCTCCTAAATGTTTTAATCTATGCACGAGTCCCCTTAAATTATCTAGGGTATGAGCTCGGTTATTCTCATTCGGGGTAATATATAATTAACAACCTATGGGATGGGTAAGGCCAATCTATAACTAAATGGGACACGTTATTTAGATCACAAAAATGGAAATTGAGTAGGTTTAGAATGGCTTGCAAGGACAGCTGCTATAGCACTTACCTATGAACCCTTGAACCTATAGATCATTACAGCATCATTTATAGGTTACTAAGAGATAAACTGTACTTAGCATTCTGGGCATTTAGTGAAGCAGTGTTATGTAAAGATCTGTCTTTCATTTAAAGATCAACCTACAGCAACTTGAACATGTGACATTATATTCTGATGTCTGTTACCTCAAATGGTTAAGCAATACAGCAGTGTTAATGTTTCATGAATATATGGTGGTTTGAATCTCAGTGTAGTCTATTTTAGCATTAGACTGAAGATCTAAGGGTCCCTGGTTCAATTCTAGGTTTAAGCACAGAAGCTTTTTGAGTTGGAGGCTCATATAATAGTAACATGTTTACCTCACAGACACAAGGGAGAGAGTTCAATTCTCACCACTGAGAAATTGTCTAGGCTTAAAACGTCCCACAAGGGCAGCTAGCCTAGTACTTACCTGTAAACAGAACTGAAACAGCAATCGTTTTATTACCCTAAGTATATCAAGATTTTGGAACATTCTTTCCTTAAGGATTAAGGAATCAGAAACCCTGAAATTGTTTAAAAGTAAACTAAATAATTATATCGGGTAGATTAAGTACTTATATAATATGCAGGAGCCTGACATATTAAAGGCCTCACGGACTGATGGCAGCAAGCAATTAACAATGCAACTATGTGACAAATGAAAGTGATGGCTTTTGCTTAACCATGATTGGGTTATTACTTCCAAATCTGTTGCACTTATAAGTTTACAGGGCATATGGTTGTCTAGGTAGGTTAAATGGTAAGCAAGATGCTTTTTTTGTCATGTGGGCACAGTCTTGACAGTATTTTTTTTTTTTTTGCACTATGGTCCAGTGTTTTTACTTAAAGCAATGAAGTGGTCATTTCCAAAGCAATTGTTTGTATTGTAAAATAATCTTTCAGCTATCTAATTTTAAAGGGGACTGTCTTTTTTTTTTTTTTGTTCAAAAAAGTTTTTTATTGATTTTTCATTAAGATATATCATATAACTTAATACATAATGACTAGTAATTAAAACAAAATAACTATGTACAATATTTACATTGGCCTGAAAATTAAATACAGGAGTTTCCAAACTAATCAAGCTGATATCATATAAAAAAGAAAGAATGTTTTCCAATCTTCTTTTTTTTACAATTATAAACAGTCTGGGTTCAAATTTAATGTTTCAATGAGCGAAAATATTTTCTTCTATGAATTGTTGCTTCATTTCTTGGGAATAATCCTTAGTTCTTTACTTTGGTTTCCATCAATGCAGTTTCCTTCAGTTGTTGTATCTTTCGGCTTTTCCCGGTTAGGGGTCGCCACAGCGGAACTCCGGTCCGCTAATGTTTGGCAGTAGATTTTTACATACCGAGTTGCCAGCTCTGACGTACAACCTTCAACTAAGGTACGCCCATTCACGAATGTCTCCACACAGAAGACACTTTAGCTGAGAATCGAACAGGACAACATCTTTCTGTGAGGCGACAACGCTACCGCAGCACCACCACCGCAGTTTCCTTCAGTAGTGCTAAAAATTCCTCAAAAAAATATTAGATTTCCATTTCCTAGAGATACATTTCCTAGCATTTGCTAGTATATCCCAAAGTAGATATAAATTGTTATTATTCAAATCCAAATTCTCATTGACATTCAGTGATATTAAAGATTTGGATAACACTATTGAATCTGAAAATATAGCTTGTAGGAAGTTGTTAATATCTTCCCAGAGCTTTTTAACTTTTATACAATCATGAAATATGTGTATCCAATCTGCTTTACATGTTTCTAAACATCTCCAGCAGGTGACACTATTAGAAGAATTATTGGCTAATTTATTAGGTGCATAAAATTATCTATGCAGAAATTTCCATGTATAGATTCTCCAGAATTGCATGTTAGATGTTAATTTAATGGAAAATAACATTTTAGCTGTATTTCCCATCAATAAATGTATTGAATGTCATTTAGTAATAAAGTTCCAAAAATTCTGATTAGTTTTAACTTTATAATTTAGTAAAATGTTATATCATTTTGAAGTTATGTTTTTCGAGTTTTGATTATTATAAATTATTTAATTCAGATATTTTATAATTTTAGGTCTTTCTTTAAAAGGAGAATTATTAATTATTCTGCATAGATCCTGTGTGTATAGTAATACACTTTGAAGTATAAACAGTCTGATGAGGACAGATCATATGTTTTTATTATATGTTGACCATCTACAACTTTTTAATTATTAATACATTGTTGCCAACAAGTACATTTTTTTTGCTTCCCAAGCAGTTAAGGTCATTCTATGTATCTTATTAAAGGGGACTGTCTTTAATGCAGTCAGGGCTTTGACTCCATACCAGCAGTAGCGATAGCAATTTTGGAATGAATGCAGTATAGGATGTGTTTGCAAAATGAATATTCACGAATTATCTGACTGCCTGGGAATAATTCCTATTATTTTAAAGTTTTTAATTAATACTATACAGTATCCTTTCCACATAAGAGCTATATTGTCAGATTATTGCAGTGTGAGAGCAGATGTAATGGGGAGGCCGTACATTCTCTTTAGTAGTTTATATTACTTTTTATTCTTCGTTAAGTAAGCTGGAGCTGGTGGAAAGTGCAAAGATGGAGCTCCAAGGCACCCCACATTCCAAAGGATTGGGAGCAAGAAGAATGGACTCTGGATACCACCTTTTGAAAACATACAGAAAGGTAAAAGACAAACCACTTGAAATGCTGGCAGACAAATCACAGTTAAGAGTTTGGTTATTCAGTGAAGATCTTACATTCTTTTGTGTCAAAACACACTAAGAGATCAAGGGAGACCAGGATGGAATGCAGACACTGACCCCTCACCAGCAGCAGGGTCAATAACTACTCAAATGAGGATAACCACAGTACCATGTCTAGTTCTACAGTGAGATAGCCAGGATTGATGAGGTTAGGTCCTGTAATGTAATGTAATTGCTAAGCTTTTTTCCTGCCTTTCTTGTGGATAGTCTAGTCTGGATACAGATTTGTTATGTCCAGGACTATTTGTGGGCTTCTAAGCCCCCAAGCCTTTCTGTGCTGGAGGGAAGCCTTCTAGCTTAATTTTGTTACTTAGAACTAGCAAGATTTTTAGCTTCAGCACTCAAATCTGTTTCTTTGAGCTCAGCACTTGTTCAGAACTCATTGTAAGCACTAAATAAGCTACAAATTACTACATCACTCAACTTTCCTCACTGTCTAGAGGAAAACAGTTTCTAGTACTTAACAAATAAGCACCTATCCGGGCATGTCTAAAGGTCAGCTCCCGGTGTTTTCTCCTGTCTACTTGATGAATCTGGGCATCTTGGAGCAATGCAGCAATTGCCTCATGTACACAGACAACCCTCTCCTCCTACCACCCAACACTACAACCTGTGAGAGATGCACTTATATAGCCAAACTGGAAGCAAAGCTGTCTTCACCTAAGACTGGACTAGACAGTCAAGAGGAGAAGGTAAACACTTGCACCACACCACACTCAGCACATAGTCCCTCAAAACCTACACCACCAAAACACACACATAGAAACACAAAACACACACCTACATTCACGGAGGCTCTCAGTAAAAACCTGCCCAAGCAACAGGGACCTCCAAAGCAGAAACACAAGCAACCTCCACCCCCCAACACAACCCAAATGACACGTAGCCAAAAAACTCAGTATGCCACTCAACCACAGCCCATAAGGCATAACAACGTACCCAACACTCTAGTCATAGGTGACTCTATAGTCAGGCACACTGATGTTTCACTCATCAGGCTAAACAAGGAGAAAGTTACTGTCAGCTGCCTTTCGGGTGCCAGGATCCACCACATAATGCATGCACTCAGTTCACTCCATAGCAAGTACAAATATGACTCTGTCATTGTCCATGATGGTGTGAATGACCTGAGATATACCTCCCTGGACTACATGAAAAGGGACATGGAGGAAGCTGTCTGATCTTGTAGCCCAGGCAGGTATGACCCTAGCCTTGAGTAGCATCCTGCCATCAACCAGAATGATACCACAGTACAAGGACAAAATGATTGACTTCAACAATTGGCTAAGCTTCTGGTGTCATTCTAAGGGGATCCAGTATCTGTCTGCCTGGGATGACATGATCGACAAACCATGATGCTTTGCCAGAGATGGCCTGCACCTGTCGCCCCTGGGATTCCGGAAACTGGCTAAGGCTCTAGCCACCCCTATAGTGCCTTTTTTAGGCAAGGTTCAAATGACAAATTCACCACCTTAACAGGTACAAGCAAGAAGAATCCGAGGGTATTGCTACTCAATGCTAGAAGTCTAAACCTCAAAATGCACTCACTCGAAGCACTCCTTAAAATGGAGAACATCGACATCTGTGCAGTGACAGAGACCTGGTACAAGGCTCCAGAGAGTACCCCTGCATTACCAGGCTATAATTCATACCACACCTTTCGGCCACCTAACCTGGACCAAAAAACTAAAGGTGGAGGCATATCCATATTCATTAAGGATATCCACTGTTCCAGGCTAGTTGCTCAGCATAATGCATCTGGGATTATCCAAATGCAACTAACTCTGGGGAAGACTGCAATCCAAATTGTAGCTTGCTACAGATCCCCCACCATGCCCCAGGATTTCCACTCCTCATTTCTTGATACACTGGAAAATATTAGGATACAACCTAACACCCTAATAATGGGTTATTTCAACTACCCCACCATTAACTGGGAAAACTACTCATGTACCAACTCTTGTGCTCAACATTTTCTGGACTTCATAAATTCCAATGCCTTGGATCAACTTATCCACACCCCCACCAGGGGCAGCAATATCCTAGACCTGGTTATTACCAACATGGGCAACTGGTGCTCCACACCAGAGGTCAATTCCTCATTGGTCAGATACGATCACAAGTTAATCACCCTAGACATCCACATCCCTCCCCCATCCCCCATTAGGAAAACCACAGTAAACAATTTCTCCAAAGCCAACTTCACGCTTCTTAAGACAGAAGTGGCAAACTTCACAACACCCATGCTGATGAACAATAGAGGTATGACTGCTGAATCCTACACAAATGCACTTTATAAGCACTTACATAAGTGCATGGATCATGCAATCCCAAACAGAACCGAGATGCTATCCTCCAAAAAAAGGAAGCCAATCTGGTGGTCCCCTGCCATAAACAAACTCTACAACAGAAGAAAGAAACTGTTGCAAAAAAGAGTAAAATCCCATGATTGGAGAAACTCTCTGGTCAGCCTCAGTAAGAAGCTGAGATCCCTCATAAAATCCTCCAAAGCTAGTTACGAAAACAAAATCGCCACTGACTCTAAAGACAACCACAAAGCATTCTATAGCTATGTCAAGAATCTGCTCTGAGTTACAGCACAATGGCACTAAATATACAGAACCAACTGATATTGCCAACATCCTGGCAGATAGGTTCAGTGTTAACTTTACCCCCCTGTCATCCCTTAAACGTCCCATTTCTATACCAGAAGAATGCAAAGTTCCTGTAATCATGGCTGCACAGGTAAAAAACACACTATCCAAAGCCAAGAACACAGCATTCATGGGACCTGACAACATCCCAGGCTGTGTTCTACATGAACTACAGAATGAACTGGCACCCCACCTAAGTACCATGTTCAATCATAGCCTCACCTCAGGCTATTTGCCCACTGAATGGCGCACAGTGACAGTTATCCCAGTCCACAAAGGGGGAGCCACCACAGACCCCGGAAACTACCGCCCCATTAGCCTAACGAGCCTGGTTTGCAAGGCTATGGAACGTATCATCATGGAACTTATAAACAATGACATTGGTAATCTCCAAACTCAGGACCCCACCCAGTTCGGGTTTGTAAAAGGCAGATCATGTCTCCTAAACCTGATAGACTTCTTTGAAGCAGTCACCAAAGCCATAGATAAGGGTAAGGTGGTTCACACAACCTATCTATATCTCACCAAGGCTTTCGACACCATCCCCCTCTCTGGAATTATAGATAAACTCACTAAACTAGGTATAAATCCCTATGTCACAAGATGGGTTGCCAACTGGCTCACTGACAGAACCCACACTGTGAAAGTAGCAGACTCCAAATCCAACTTCAGACCAGTGACAAGTGGAGTACCACAGGGTTCAGTCCTGGGTCCTCTCCTGTTTGGTATCTACTTCTCTGAAGTACAGGCTAACACAGAAGGTCTTTGGCTAATGAATTTTGCAGATGACTGCAAACTAGGAGCCATAATCAAAACTGCAAAAGATGACATCCTACAAAAGGGCCTCACTGAGACAGATGCCTGGTGTCAAAGCCATGGCCTCAAGCTCAATGCCAAAAAGTACATTGTCATCTCTTTTGGTAAAAACTCTGTACCCATGAACTACCACATAGGTGGTAGTCTACTTAACACCGAAAGTGTGATAAGAGACCTTGGGACGCAGGTGGACAGTAGTCCGCAGGTGGACAGTAGTCTCTCCTTTGATAATCTCATCACCAGAGTAATCAGGAAATCCTTCTACGTGGCACACCTCATCACAAAAGGTTTCTCATCCAGGAAAAAAGAGGTCATTGTTCCCCTCTACTCGTCACTCATTAGACCCATTATAGAGTACAATGCCCCTTTTGGTATGTACCTCACAAGACATCTACAATAACTGGAAAGGCCACAGAAATACCTCACAAAGAGGATTACCGGCTTCAAACAGATGCCCTATGCAGACCGTCTCAAAAAACTGCAGCTTTACTCCATCGCATATCGCCTACTCAGAGGCAATCTCTGCCTAACACACAAAGTTATGTCAAACCCAGAGCTTTTAGACATGCTCCACTTAAGGAAATCCCAATCCCAACAAGCTACAAGCTCTAGGGACCTAAACCTTGTCACCACAATAAATAGGACATGCTGGAGGGATAGATTCCTGTCCCAGAGACTTCTCATACTTGGGAACAAACTACCTATCTATATCAAACAAAGCTCCTCATTAGCACTCTTCACGAAAAATCTTGATGATTGGATGGGAGATAGGAAATTCACCCCGGGGATCACTTCTGTGGCTCTGCTCGACAGTGGCACAGGAAAATAATTTTCTTGGGTGGCGAAAGCCAGTGTACCTTTTGGCTAGGCTTATATAGGTCCTAGGGCCAGTAGCCTAGTACTTACTTATGAACCTATGAGCCTATCTAACTATAGAAATGTGTCAGTGGGCAATCACAGAAATTATGGAAATCTATGTGTTGATTGTGGTGTCACTGAAGTACTAGGTAGCAGTTACCATCTCATGTTATATTCAGAAGCCATGATGATGCCTAGTGAGGAAAGAAACATGATTTATTACTGCCCACAGAAACAATGACCCTATTAATCTGGTGAAAATGGACAGTTGAGAGATAGATCAGTAATTGCTAGTTTGATAGACATCACCCTATTTGGGGACTATCACTGATGCAGCACATATTCAAGCTGTGGGAAACAGGCTAGCAGATATGAAAATGGTAAAAAAATGAACCAGCACAAAAGCAATTAATACAGCTCCTGTTTATTAAAAACTAAAAGAAAAATCTAGCAATACTAGACTTTCTACTGTGTGACTGATTCCTTAAACCTCTTGTGTTAGAAGACACGGGATATATACAAATGATCCTTTAATAACATCAGGTGATTTAGCTCTATAGCAATTCTGAATGTCCATGACTTTCTTCTTTTTAAGTCTCCTAAAGACAAACTCAAGTCAATAAAGCCAAGCCCAACTAACGGTGCGCATGCATACTTCAGCCTACAACAACACCAACAAAGAACAAATCAAATGTTATAACTAATGCTTAGAAACATATCCATAACCATTAGGGTGTCTGCAAAATATACCAACCAACAAACTAAAACAATGAGCAAAAAGATCAGACAGAAAAAAGCAATCAGTAAAAACCAAAAGAAAAATCTAGCAATGCTAGACTTTCTATTGTGTGATTCCTTAAATCTCTTGTATTAGAGGCAATACTTAAAATGACCTTTTAAGGACATCAGGTGTCTCAGCTATATGGCAATTCTGAATGTCCATGACTTTTTTTTTCATTTTACGTCTATTTATGGACACATTTAGGCCAACAAAGCCTTTTCAAATCAAAGCCAGCATTATGCTGAGCTGATGATGCTTTAAGAAGTCTAAAATATGCATGTCCGTGGCTAGTGGGGTTTGGCTTTGTTGGCCTGAATTTGTCTATGAGTAGAATTAAAAAGTCATAGACATTCAGAATTGCCATATAGCTGAAATACCTGATGTTCTTAATGGGTCATTTGCATATATCTGATGTTGCCTCTAATGCAAAAGGTTTAAGGAATCACAAAGTGAAAAGTCTAGCATTGCTAGATTTTTCTTTTGGTTTTTACTTATTTTTTTCTGTGTGACCTTTTTATGCATTGTTATATATATTTTTTTAAAGCTAGGAAATTGTTTAGTAGTGCTAGAAATGTTATAAATATGAAAGTGCACAAGATGTTCCTTGGCCACGGAAATATTTTTAAAGTGTTACAAAGTGGTGAAATAAGGTAAACAAATGCACGTGGGAAGGATCGTTTACATTACCATATCATTTGTTACAGGCCACCCAATCCTTGTGCCGTTTAGGGCTCATTCTGAGGAGTTTTAACTAAGGATGGGTAATAAGAGAGTTAAGTACCCGTTCACAGTGCATCCATGGCTGCAGCTAACTTACCATAAAACTGTATTTTCTTCATTTAAACTTTTATATGATATTGTTTTTGATTTTTTTTAATTAGTATTATATAGCTTCAGTTTGCCTATATAATTCACTACCATATACATGTACATACTAGATTGGAACTGTAAATGCAGTCATAGAGTCATAGATTTTTTTACTAGGCTAATGACCCAGGGTACCTTTCTAAGCCTAGCCAAGTTTTGCCAAAAATATAATGATGTCCTATATCCAAATAGGACATGGAAAGCCAGACATTTAAAAGTGACTTCTGTCCATAAGGGACATGGGTGCCAGGCCCAATGTAAATTCATAGGTTCATAGGAGGTTACTAGATTAGTGGCTCTAGAGCCTTTACATGCCTAGCCATGTTAATCCCAAGTATCCTAACTTATTTTTGGGTAGTTTGCAGAATGAATTTATGACATCTGTGATCAACAGTAGCTACCCGTGTCCATGAAGGACATGGGTGCCATCTCAAGGGGGAATTTGCAGTCTCCCATCTAATTATCTAGGTTGCATTTGGATAGGATCAGTAAGGAGCTTTGTTTTATATGAATAGGAAGTCTATTCCAGAGAAGCTGTAATCTCTGGGAGACATATCTGTCTCTCCAGCATGTTTTACTAAAGTCACAAGCTAGACTGAGATACCTAGAGCGAGTGACACTTGTGCCATTTGACTTGCAGGTGTGAAACATTTCCATTAGGGCAGGGTAGCAGATCGCCCTATAGACCAGGCACAAGTCACCTCTCAGTAGCCTATAAAATACAGAGTAAAGTGAAACGGTTTTCAGCCTGTCCATATAGGTCATGGTTTGGAATCCCCATATTTTCTTAGTGAGAAACCTCTGAGGTCTCTTCAGCTGTTGCAGGTGTCTGATGAGGTACATGCAAATGGGTGAATTATTTTCTGTTAGTGGTCCATTGAGAGGTGGAGTTATAACATCCCCTAACCTGAATGATATGCCCTTTCTTATGAGGTGCACTACAAAAAAGGCTTTCCTTACCACTGTAGAAACTGGGTGATCAAAGTTCAGATCGGTATCAACCTGTGTTCCCAAGTCTCACACCACTGGATTGGAACTCAGGGGGGTGGGTGCTGTCAATATTGTAATTTGCATGGAATTCTGTTTTGCCAAAGGGAATAATAATGCATTTTTTGCATTTAGTTTTAGACCATAGCTTTGCCACCAATCATTTGTTTGTATTAGCCATTCTTGTAATATTTTGACATCATTGGGGGACTCACTAATTGCTCCCAGTTTGCAACCATCAGCGAACTTGGTGAGCCAAAGGCCATCTGCTTTGGCCTGGACTTCTGAGAAATAGATGTCAAACAGTAAGAGGTCCAGCAGAGACTCCTGTGGTACTCCACTGGTGATGAGTCTACTGGTGGAGGTGGAGTCACCAATTTTGACAGAGCCAATTGGCTACCCATCTAGTAATGCAAGGGTTGGATGGGCATTCCCTTTTAGACTTCAGATGAGTTAAAGAATGCCTTATGGTTACAGCAGAGTTTATGCAACCACTTAAGTGTTTGTGTAGAGCATTCGTGTACACTTCTGCATAGTGATCATTGATATCTGCGATTGCAAGTGGTATGAATCGTTTTATACTATCACTTAGTATGCTGTACAGTAGTTAGCTTTGGTGAAGTTTTTTTATCAGTTTTGTTCCTGTGAAGGTGTCATTTCCAGTAGTTACTTCAAAAGAGACTGATTTGTGGTCTGACTTAACCAGGAAGGGCATTACGCATGGGGAAGTACAGTGACCACACCCATGTTGGTTAGTACTATGTCCAGAACATTAGAACCCCAAGTGGGGGTGCAGACTATTTCTTCCAGAGCATTTGTGTTAGCAAAGTCCAGGAACCTCTGGGAGAGTGCATTTTTGCTTGTGTAATGTACCCAGTCTATGGAAGGCTCTCCCATGACTAAGCGGTTGGTGGTATGATTTGGTATTCCAGTAAATCGAGGTAGGCAGTGTGCTTATCCTGGTTCATGGTGAGGGATCTATAGCTAGCAATAGTGTGCTATGGTACTTTCCAATAGTTATTTGGACATGGTGCAGTTTGAGAGAGTCATACTGTGTGAGCAGTCTCTAAGTGTATTTGGTTTTAATGAAGATGGATAAACCTCCACCTTTGGTTCCTTCATTCTCATTTAGAGGTCTGAATGTGTGAAAGGCATTGTAGCCTTGCATGGCCGAGGTCCTCTCAGCAGCCTTGAACCATGTCTTAGTAACTGCTCAGATGTTAGCATCTCCTAAGGTGCTGAATGCTTCCATGGAGTACAGTTTCATGTTTAAACTCCTAGCATTAAGCAGCACAACCCTCTTCCCCATACAGTAGTCTAGGTTGCACCTAAATCGGGTAATAGCAAACTCAGCTTCACAAGGATGGGGAACCTGTTCCATGAGAGGGACATTCTCTAGGACATATCTGTCTCTCCAGCATGTTCTGTTTAAGTCACAGACAAAATTTAGGTCCCTAGAACTTGTATTTCTGGTACTGTTTGACTTACGGATATGCAGGAGACGCATAAGTGTGGGGTTTGTGGATGTCTTATAAGCCAGGCATAGACCACCCCTCAGCAATTTATAAGAGACTGAGTAAAGAGAAAGGGTTTTAAGGCACTCTGTATAATTCAGGTTTGTTATGCCTTGTATTCTTTTTTAAGGAACCTCTCAGTTCACTCTAGTTGCTGTATATGCCTGGTCAAGTACATACCGAAGGGAGTATTGTAATGTATGATTGGTCTGATAAGGGCAGAGTACAGTGGGATAATGACATCTTTGGAGCTATATGCCATGCCCTTACTTATAAGTTGCACAATATAATAGGATTTTCTCACCATTGTGGCCATGTAGCGGTTGACGGTAAGGTTACTGTCTACATGTGTACCAAGATCCCTGACCGTAACAAACGAAAGGGTGGTGGTGTAGCAATACTGTTTAAGAACCATCTTAATATCTCTACCCTACCAGCCTGTCCAACCCAAGATAGTAAGGTGGAAGCCATCATCTCGAAACTTCAACTTAATGCTAAAAAAACCCTTTACATCATCTGCATTTACATACCTCCAGGAAACAATATACCAATTGTAGAAGACTTTCTCAATTGGGTTTCCAACTACTACCCCCAAGAAACTATCATTCTTGGCGACTTAAATATTGACTGGAATGCTATTAATACCGATAATCCCACCTCTCACATTAACCTAAATGGTTTCACCCAAACCATTACATCTACAACAAGAGTTAATAAGTTAAACAGGAAACAGGCTTTATTAGACTGGATTCTTATAAACAAATTTAATATCACTTATAATGTTGGGACCCTGCCTGATGACCTCAGTGATCACTGTTTAACATACATTGCAAGAGAGAAGACCGATTATCTTCCCCCCCTTAATATAAGAAAAATACGTTCTGCTAAACACTTTAAAACCGACCTATTTCAGAACGAACTCAGAACTTGCAACTGGAACCCATTAAAGACTCTTCCACTTGATGAAGCAGTATTATTCTTTAATTCTACTTTCCTTTCTATTCTAGACAAACATGCTCCCGAGCGCACTATTAGAATGAAATCTAAAACAGCCCCTTGGCTCTCAAATGAAACTAGAAAACTAATTCTCTCCAAAAATAAGATCTGGAACAAATGGAGGTCCCATAGAATCAGCTCTGATTTTCATCACTTTCGCCAACTTAGAAATCTTACCAAAAAAGCCATCCTCACTGATAAAAGAAAGTTCTACTGCAACCTACAAGAAACTAACCTAAATAAACCCAAACAATTTTGGTCTTCTATCAATAGACTCCTTTCCCCAGGTACTGCTAAAACTCCCTCCCCACTAAATGCCAACCCTGACACCCCTCTTCAAACTGCAAATACTTTTAACTCATTCTTCTCTGATACTATTCAATCTCTCGCTAGACAATTAAATACTAATAACTTTTATCCTCCTAACAGTCACTTAAACTCTACCTGTAGCTTCTCTTTACAACCCATCTCTACCTCTTCCATCTTCAAACTACTTCTCAAACTCAAAGCTTGTACTCCCTCTGCTGACAAGCTCCCTCCCTATTTTACAAAAGCAGCCAAAGAAATTGCTTACCCAATTACTTTACTCATAAATAGAACCATCCAAGAAGGAACCATCCCTCATATCTGGAAAATCTCTCATATTATCCCACTACATAAAGGGTAACTCTATTGACTATTCCAACTTCAGACCTATTGCTCTTCTCTCTCCATTAGCAAAAATTATGGAGAAATGTATACATCAGCAACTGTTACAGTACCTATCTCTTCACAATATTTTAGCTAACTGTCAGCATGGCTTTAGACCTCACCATAGTACCACCACTGCCCTCCTTTCCTTTGCAGATACCATTAACAGCAATCGCAACAAGAACCTACTCTCTTCTGCCCTATTCATTGACCTCTCTAAAGCTTTTGACATGGTCAACCACTCTTCTCTAATTAGCATTCTCAAATCCCTCGCATTTGATAGCCATGCCATCAAATGGTTTACAACATACCTCAGTAACAGACAACAAGCCATTCTTTGGGAAAACCATATCTCCTCCTTACTACCCATTGCAATTGGTGTCCCTCAGGGCTCTATCCTTTGTCCTCTCCTCTTCTCCCTCTATATTAATGATCTCCACTCTGTAATTCCTCAAGCTACCTGCATTCAATATGCAGACGACTCTACTATCATTTGTTCAGCATCCACCTCCTCTAATCTAACCACTCTAACTCAAACTACATTCAACACTGTAGAAACATGGTTTACTAGATGGTATCTACTTCTCAATGCCAAAAAAACCAAACTTCTCCTCTTCACCCCCACCACTGCACTCTCCACTCAACTTCTCTATCTACTCAAACAACAACACTATCATCTCTCCTGACTCCACAACAAAACTACTAGGAATTACCATTGATAACAATCTCTCTTTTGACCAACACATCAACAACACCATCAAAACTGTTAACAGAAAAATTGGATCATTATACCGTATAAAACCATTTCTTACCCCATCAACTAGAGCTACTATTGCTCACTCCCATCTTATATCTACTCTTCTATGCCTCTCCTATCTTCACCAACCTTAAAAAAACTAACCTAAACAAACTAGCAACTTGCTATAATAACATTGCCCGCTTCGCCACTGGTAACCCTTTTAGAACACATCACTGCCTCAATTTGAAACAGTTAGGCTGGCTGGAACTACAAAACTATCTTAATATTTCACAACTTACAATTGCCCACAAATTACTGTACCAACCTAGTAACACCCCTATACTTTCACAACTTCTACTCCATTATAACAATCTCACCTCTCTCGTTCCTCCTGCAAACTTATGACCAAACCCATAAAGGCCCACAACTTAGCTGGTGACTCTCTTTTCACCAATACTGTAGGCAGAGTATGGAATTTGCTGCCTAAAGAGTTAACACTAATCTCATCCCTACCTCTCTTCAAACAACAAATCAAACTACATTTCCAAAACCACTGGCTCTGTTCTTGTAGTACTCCAGGCTAACTTCCTCTCCCTACTCTCTCCTAACCTTTAACCCTTCATTTTGCCTGAAAACTAACTTCTACCCTGCTTCTTTTCCCTGCTGTCCTCTTATGCTCTGACCTACTTCTACTATCTCCCACCTCGTCTTGACTGTCTTTTTTCTTCTCCTCTCTTACTTACTGACTCTTGCCTTGTGCCATTATTTTCTTTCCTTCATACTCCTTCTACTTCTCTTCCCTTCGAGCTTTTACTGTAATCTACATGGCTGATGCCTTACTGCATAACCGTATGTATTAGGTAAACTTGCTTTGAAATCGACAGAACATTGTGTATGAGTTTAAACTTTTGACTTCCTTTAATGTATACTGATTTTATTAACTAGTTGATTTAAATGTATATTTTTATGTGTAAGTCTTTATTAACAATTTGTCTATCTGTCTTGGTTATGTTATGTGTGGAGCTTTTCTCCCCGGGCCTCTACTGAAAATGGACATATATCCAGCTAGACTAGCCCGGTCAACAAATGTAAAATAAAATACTGGGTTGACTCTTAGGGGCATAGTATCAAGATGGTAATTAGCCAGGATGGCTGATTTCCCAAAGGGTACACTTATGCATTTATTAGCATAGAATTTAATATAATGACTTTGGCACCATTTACTAGTCAGAGACAGGCCTTCCTGAAGAATGCTAGTGTCTGCATGGGAGTTGAGGATAACCCCCAACTTGCAATCATCTGCAAACTTAGTCAGTCATAAACCATTAGCATTGCCTTCCATTTCAGAGAAATAGATGCCAAAAAGGAGCAGGCTCAGTACCAAGCCCTGGGGACATTGCTAGTGACTAGCCTCTTTGTGGAGGTGACCTCATGTATTTGACCTCCTGGGTGCTATCTGTGAGCCGTTTGCTGTCCAGATGGTGATAAAAAGGTTTATACCTAAATTAGTGAGCTTGTCTATAATGCCTGAGTGGGATATTGTATCAAAAGCCTTGGCCAGGTCAAGGTAAGCTGTGTGCACAGTCTTGCCTTCATCCAGTGCGGTGGCAACCCTATCAAAAAAGTCCAACAGCTTTAATAGGCATGACCTTCCTTTAACAAAGCCGAAATGTGGTGGGTCCAGAATTTGCAGTTACCTATGTACTCATTTATCATGTCCATGATGGTTCTTTCAATGGCCTTACATATGAGGCTGGTCAAACATTGGGGCCTGTAGTTACCTGGATTGGTGTTTGGTCTGCCTTTGTGGTGGGAGATTGGCATAATGGTTAAGGTGTCTACCTTATAGACACAAGGTGCAGGATTTGATTCTTACATGGGGTAATTGGCTAGGCTTGAAATGGTCCCAAAGGGCAGTTAGGGTACTACTAAACTATGAACTACTAACCATCCTCCATTCCTTGTGCACAAAACCTGACTGTAGGCTCCAGTTGAAAAGTGATTCAAGTGGACCAGAAAGGTCATGTTTCATGCTATTTATTAAGCATCCTGTGATGTTATTAGGGCCCATCAGTGCAGTATTTTTAGCCTTGGAAATTGAATTGATGACCTGTTCTCTAGTAATTGCTGGGAGGATTGTTTTAAGTTGCATTTCCTTTGGATTATCAGGGGAGTGGGGGAGAAATCTGTGCTGAACCTGTCATCCAAAAGGTTGGCAATGGTCTCTGGGACAGTGTGGGTGATGGCATTTACAATAAGGTCTGTGCATTATTGCATAGTTGCCCTGATGTTACAAACATATCTGTAGAAAGCTTTTTGCTTGTCCTTTGAGTGAGAATTATTTTTTCATCAAATTTAGCCTTTAAAATATTAATTAGTCCTCTTAGCTGCCTGTTTAGATTGGTTAGGGAGCTTTTATTATTTATGGCTTTGCTCCTCCTACACTTTGCTAAGATTTTTTCTTTTGTCATATAACTGATTGATTTTATGATTCTGCCAGGGTGGCTTGTCTTTTGAGTTTGTCTTAGTTTTAATATGAGTAAGCACAGCTCACTTCATACAGCTAATAATATGGTTATACAGAGATTTTGTAAGTATCTCAGCATATGCTATGGTGCTTACTGGGTTTGAGGGTGCTTGAAATTTAGGCAGGGCGTCGCTTAGTAGTTGCTTGGTTTTGGTTTCACTAGCTTCACATTCAGAATTGCCATTTAGCTGAAACACCCAATATCCTTCAAGGGTAATTTTCATACATCCCATAGTACCTCTGATACAAGTGGTTTAAGGTATCACACAGTGGAAAGTCTAGCTTTGCTAAAATTTTTTCTTTTAGTGTTTATTACCAATTGGTTTAGATTGTAAGTTTGGATATTTTGTAGACAACCCTAATGTCTATGGATATCAGTTAGATATGCAACCCCGTGTTTCCAAATGTTAGTCAAACATTTCTCCTATGTTGTGCTATTTATGCCTACAGCTAGAGGGTTTGGCTTCATTGACTTGAGATTACTTGTCCATAAAATGACTTAAAAGTAAAATTCATGTACATTGAGAATTGCCATTTAGCTGAAGCACCTGATATCTGTGAAGAGTGATTTGCATATACCCCATAGTGCCTCTGGTACAAGAGGTTTAAGATATCACACAGTGGAAAGTCTAGCTTTGATAGATTTTTCTTTTTGTGTTTTTTTCACTATCTCCTTAGATTTAGTTTTATTTCAACCAAAGACTCAAAAGACAATCATAAGGCCTTCTTTAGCTATGTTAGAAACCTGGGAGGAAACTCCCAGATATGCTCAGAGCTAGTTCAAAATGATGTGAAGATTACTGATCCTACAGACATTGCCAACATACTGGCTGACAGGTTCAGTGCAAACTTCTCCCTCCCCTCCCCCCCAAAAGGAGAGATATATATACCAAACGATTGCAGCCCCCCAAACATCTCCAGCGCAAGTGAGAACTGCTCTCTCCAAAGCAAAAAACACAGCATCCATGGGACCTGATGGTGTCCCCGGCTGTGTGCTCCATGAACTCAATGAGGAATTAAACCCACAGCTAGGACAGCTGTTTAATCAAAGTCTTACCTCTGGATACGCACTCCAGGAGTGGCGCACTGCAACTGTGGTACCACTTCACAAAGGCGGTGCCTCCACAGACCTGTTTGACTACGAATATGCAGGAGACGCATAAGTGTGGGGTTTGTGGATGTCTTATAAGCCAGGCATAGATCACCCCTCAGCAATTTATAGGAGACTGAGTAAAGAGAAAGGGTTTTAAGGCACTATGTATAATGCAGGTTTGTTATGCCTTGTATTCTTTTTTAAGGAACCTCTCAGTTCACTCTAGTTGCTGTATATGCCTGGTCAAGTACATACCGAAGGGAGTATTGTAATGTATGATTGGTCTGATAAGGGCAGAGTACAGTGGGATAATGACATCTTTGGAGCTATATGCCATGCCCTTACTTATAAGTTGCACAACATAAAAGGATTTTCTCACCATTGTGGCCATGTAGCGGTTGACGGTAAGGTTACTGTCTACATGTGTACCAAGATCCCTGACTACTGGGTTGACTCTTAGGGGCATAGTATCAAGATGGTAATTAGCCAGGATGGTTGATTTCCCAAAGGGCACACTTATGCATTTATTAGCATAGAATTTAATATAATGACTTTGGCACCATTTGCTAGTCAGAGACAGGCCTTCCTGAAGAATGCTAGTGTCTGCATGGGAGTTGAGGATAACCCCCAGCTTGCAATCATCTGCAAACTTAGTCAGTCATAAACCATTAGCATTGCCTTCCATTTCAGAGAAATATATGCCAAAAAGGAGACGGTTCAGTACCAAGCCCTGTGGACATTGCTAGTGACTAGCCTCTTTGTGGAGGTGACCTCATGTATTTGACCTCCTGTGTGCTATCTGTGAGCCGTTTGCTGTCCAGATGGTGATAAAAGGGTTTATACCTAAATTAGTGAGCTTGTCTATAATGCTTGAGTGGGATATTGTATCAAAAGCCTTGGCCAGGTCAAGGTAAGCTGTGTGCACAGTCTTGCCTTCATCCAGTGCGGTGGCAACCCTATCAAAAAAGTCCAACAGCTTTAATAGACATGACCTTCCTTTAACAAAGCCGAAATGTGGTGGGTCCAGAATTTGCAGTTACCTATGTACTCATTTATCATGTCCATGATGGTTCTTTCAATGGCCTTACATATGAGGCTGGTCAAACATTGGGGCCTGTAGTTACCTGGATTGGTGTTTGGTCTGCCTTTGTGGTGGGAGATTGGCATAATGGTTAAGGTGTCTACCTTATAGACACAAGGTGCAGGATTTGATTCTTACATGGGGTAATTGGCTAGGCTTGAAATGGTCCCAAAGGGCAGTTAGCCTACTACTAAACTATGAACTACTAACCATCCTCCATTCCTTGTGCACAAAACCTGACTGTAGGCTCCAGTTGAAAAGTGATTCAAGTGGACCAGAAAGGTCATGTTTCATGCTATTTATTAAGCATCCTGTGATGTTATTAGGGCCCATCAGTGCAGTATTTTTAGCCTTGGAAATTGAATTGATGACCTGTTCTCTAGTAATTGCTGGGAGGATTGTGGTAAGTTGCATTTCCTTTGGATTATCAGGGGAGTGGGGGAGAAATCTGTGCTGAACCTGTCATCCAAAAGGTTGGCAATGGTCTCTGGGACAGTGTGGGTGATGGCATTTACACTAAGGTCTGCGCATTGTTGCATAGTTGCCCTGATGTTACAGACATATCTGTAGAAAGCTTTTTGCTTGTCCTTTGAGTGAGAATTATTTTTTCATCAAATTTAGCCTTTAAAATATTAATTAGTCCTCTTAGCTGCCTGTTTATATTGATTAGGGAGCTTTTATTATGTATGGCTTTGCTCCTCCTACACTTTGCTAAGATTTTTTTCTTTTGTCATATAACGGATTGAGTTTATGATTCTGCCAGGGTGGCTTGTCTTTTGAGTTTGTCTTAGTTTTAATATGAGTAAGCACAGCTCACTTCATACAGCTAATAATATGGTTATACAGAGATTTTGTAAGTATCTCAGTATATGCTATGGTGCTTACTGGGTTTGAGGCTGCTTGAAATTTAGGCAGGGTGTCGCTTAGTAGTTGCTTGGTTTTGGTTTCACTAGCTTCACATTCAGAATTGCCATTTAGCTGAAACACCCAATATCCTTCAAGGGTAATTTTCATACATCCCATAGTGCCTCTGATACAAGTGGTTTAAGGTATCACACAGTGGAAAGTCTAGCTTTGCTAAATTTTTTTTCTTTTAGTGTTTATTACCAATTGGTTTAGTTTGTAAGTTTGGATATTTTGTAGACAACCCTAATGTATATGGATATCAGTTAGATATACAACCCCGTGTTTCCAAATGTTAGTCAAACATTTCTCCTATGTTGTGCTATTTATGCCTACAGCTAGAGTGTTTGGCTTCATTGACTTGAGATTACTTGTCCATAAAATGACTTAAAAGTAAAATTCATGTACATTGAGAATTGCCATTTAGCTGAAGCACCTGATATCTGTGAAGAGTGATTTGCATATACCCCATAGTGCCTCTGGTACAAGAGGTTTAAGATATCACACAGTGGAAAGTCTAGCTTTGATAGATTTTTCTTTTTGGGTTTTTTTTTCACTATCCCCTTAGATTTAGTTTTATTTCAACCAGTGATACCTTATCATCAGATTTGACAAGCAAAGGCATTACATTGGTTGAAGAACATTGGATATCCCATGTTTGTGTGTACAAGGTCAAGGATGTTTATACCATTTGTAGAAGAATGGATCAACTATTCCTGGATGTTGGTATTAACAAAGTTTAGGAGTTGCTGGACTTGTGTATTAGAAGTGGTATAGTTTCCTAATCTATAGAGGGGTAGTTGAGATCCCCCATGAATATCATATTGGGTTAAAACATGAGGGGATCTCATATATTGACATAGGTAGTATGGTTTCCTGGGGCATGGAGGGGACCTATAGGTTGCAAGGATATGGTAAGACACCCTGTTTATGGTAAGCTGCTCATGTATGAGTTCCAGTGGGTACTATACTTTAGTCTGGATGTGAGGATGGTTTTAATATAGAGCAAGAGCCCTCCATTTTCATTTCCCTCCCATCCAGTAGCTGGTCTAAAGGTGTAAAAGGCATTGTAACCTTGCATTGCTGGGGTATATTCCATGACTTTAAACCATGTCTCTGTTACTACACAGATGACTACACTCTCCAGGGAGAGAAAGGCAAGCAGGGAGTAAAGTTTCTTGTTAAGACTTCTAGCAATGAGCAGTACCACCTTGAGATATTCCTTCAAATGTTCAGTTAAATGAGGAGGTTTATCAGTTTGGCATTGCCTAAAAAGGCACTACTAGGTAGGAGTGAGGGAAATTTAAATGCCGAATAGCTAACCAAGACAAGGAACTTGATGAGCAATATTCAGCTATGCACAAAATAGATGCTCTAGTAGTTTCAAGAACATCTGTCTAGACAACAAGGCTATTTTAAGGGAAACTTAAACTGTGAGAGATTGGCATCTACACAGATTACAAGGGAGAATTATTCTGTGGGATATCGGTGACTATACAGATCACTGATAGGCATCGCTGCACTTAAAGCAGCAGTTCTAACTAAATACTATAAAAAAGGTCAAAAAGTTCAGATAAGCAATACAGAAATACTCTTTTCAAATAGCGTGGTCAACAAACATCACAAAACACCCCAGCCACAGAGATTGACATTTTTAAACAAGCTGGCCCTCTAGCCAGTCATATCAAGATGCAATAAGCTTACACCAGCAATTACCAGCTCAGAAAGGCATAGGCCATTCGCTCCTGCCACAAGAGTCTAAGCCACAAACCTTCCTAATGTAAAATAACTGGTCTGGATCCCAAGTGCTTAAACCAAAGCAAATACACTTAGAATAAAAGGCACAATAAGCCTTCACCAGCAATTCCCAGCTTGTGTCCATATGTTGGCTAAATAGTCTCCAAATGGAAACAGACCGACTACACATTTATCAAATATTGATATGTCACTACCAAGGCTACCAAGAGATACCCTGAGGTCTAGTACTCTAGGTGGAGGAACTCATTTACCCAGAAGATTTAATTCACCCCCAGTGGAGAGTATTATGATTAAAATTGGGCCACCTGTTTCATCATTTTGAGGCAATGTTACAATTGCCTCATGTACACAGACAACCCTCTCCTCCTTCCACCAAACACTAATACATGTGAGAGATGCAATTATACAGCCAAACTGGAGGCTAAGCTCTCTCAACCCAAGACTGGACCAGGCAGTCAAGAGTAGAAGGGAATTACTTGCATCACACCACCAGTCTCACATAGACCTATGAAACCAGCACTGGCAAAAAACACACATAAATACATGAAAACATACTCGGAGGCTCTAAATAAAAATCTGCAAATCTGCAAAAGCAACAGAGACCTATAAAGAATACATCCAAGCAACCTCCACCCCACCCCAACACAAACCATGAAACACATACTTCACAAAACCAGTGTGCCACACAATCACTGCCCTTAAGGCAAAATAACATACCCAACAGACTAGTAATAGGTGACTCTATAGACAGGCACACTGACGTCCCACTCACTAGGCTGAACAAGGAGAATGCTACTGTTAGCTGTCTATCGGGTGCCAGGATCTGCCACATAACACAATCACTCAGGTTACTCCAAAACAAGTACAAATATGACTCTGTCATTGTCCATGTTGGTGTGAATGACCTGAGCCGTACCTCCCTGGACTACATGAAAAGAGACATAAAGGAGCTCTCTGAGCATGTAGCCCAGGCTGGTATGACCCTGACCCTGAGTAGCATCTTACCCTCACTAAGAATGATACCACGGTATACAGAAAAAATTATCAATTTCAACAACTGGCTATGCTTCTGGTGTCATTCAATGGGGATCCTGTGTCTGTCAGCCTGGAATGACATGCTCGACAAGCCATGCTGCTTCGCTAGAGATGGCTTGCACCTGTCACCTTTAGGCTTTCGAATATTGGCCAAGGCTCTTGCTACCCCCATAGTGCCTTTTTTAGGCAAGGCTCAAAAGACAAAACCACTGCTGTAAATAGCACAAGTAACAAAAAACTGAGGGTAATGCTACTCAATGCCAGAAGTCTAAACCTCAAAATGCACACACTTGAGGCACTCCTCAGTATCGAGAAAATGGATATATGAGCAGTGACAGAAACCTGGTTTAAGGCTCCAGAGAGCACCCTAGCACTACCAGGCTACAACTCATACCATACATTTCGGCCTCAAAACTCAGACCGAAATACAAAAGGCGGGGGACTATCCATATTCATCAAGGATACCCACACCTTCAGCTTAGTGGCACAGCACGATGCTTCAGAGATCATCCACGTGCAACTAACAATGGGCAAAACTGCTATTTAAATTTATAGCTTGCTACAGATCACCCACCATGTGCCAGGACCCCCACTCTACATTTCTGGAAACACTGGGAAACATAAAGGTCCTGCCAAACACCCTGATATTGGGTGATTTCAATTACCCAAACATTAACTGGGAGAACTACTCAAGTACAGACTCCCTTATAGGTTCATAGGTTCATACTAGGCTATCTGCCCTAGGGCATTTATAAGCCTAGCCAGAGTATACCAACAACAAAGGTTCAAGGAACTCAACACTAGAAGAAAGACAGCACCAAAAACTGTTTCCAAAACAAACCACGATCCACAAAAATGTCACGAAGAACTTCTTTTATTGAAATACAAAATGAAGGTTGAGCGCTTTCATCTACCCAATGTAGATTTCATCAGAACACTGAATATATCAAACCTTGTCTCTTAAATACTTTAAAATTCCCACCTAAAACACCACCTGACCAATTAAACTACCATTAAGTTTTAAATACATAAGAACATAGATTTGGTAAAACCCATATAAACAGCCTTCTAAATATTATCAGTATTAATAATGGTTAAAAAATGCCTAAAACAGCATCAAAATTCAATCATATAATAAAAGTCCTCTATCGGTGGAATATGAGCCATACCCCAACTCTAATAATACATACTAATTGCATGCCAGGCAATTTCACTATGTAGAAATAAGTAGTAAAAAAACGTTTGATAGAAAATGCAAAAAATTTCTAAGGGATACAAGACAATATGAAAATGCAACTGCCTACAATTGGAACAAAAGAATTAATGTTAACCCTGATAGACGTGATAGGGGCAATGATGTGGACTGCATGTTCAATGATCTTGATAGAGAGGAATGCCATGGGGAAGAGTTTTTAGAGCAAGAAAAAAAGTGGAAGGGCAACTACAAACGGCAAGAAAACAGATGGAGACAAGGGGATCGAAGAACAAGGAATTCCCACAGGGATTACTAGTACAGGAAGGTGAACCTACTGGCATTAGGGTCACTGATGGGGTGGAATATAGTGTAGGAGACTTCAAAATATATAATTACAAACAATACCCCATAAACATTGAACACTTTGATACATTTTCGAAAGGTATGAAATATATTCCTAGAAGGAAGTTTGATCTGGTTGATACTTTAGTCGAGTTCAAGTTATTCTTGAGAAAGATAAATTTGGGTATATTTTTTCAAAATTCATCTGATAAGCATTCAAAAATGGACTGCTTAGAGAAGAAAAGTAATTTCACTCCACCCATGCACAATACCCTATCGACCTTTGAAAAGGTGGTCAGTAAGAAAATATATGAACTATATGGTAATTTACAAAAATCAGGTGATTCTTCCCGGTGGAATGTAGCAGTCGAAAAACTATTAGATTCTATATATTCTCAAAAAATATTAGGATTATGACTGCAGACAAGGGGGGTGGAGTGGTATTGTATGATATGGATAATTATATTGCCAAAATATTTGACATTTTGAATAATTCCAAACAATATGAAGTAACTTCTATCAATCAGATAAATATTGCCCTTAGAGGAATTGACCTGTATCTAGAAGAATTTCTATTGGATGATCGAATCACGTTTGAACTGTACAATTTTTTAAAAGTAGAGTACCCTATAATGGCATCTATAGTAGGAATTCCCAAAATACACAAAAACATCAGGGATCCTCCTTTTAGACCCATTATCTCAGGAAGTCGTAGCAAGGCCTTTCCATTTGGTAAGGTCATTGATCAATGGTTAAAGCATATCTACAAGTTGATACCACACATTATTAAGGACTCCTGGGAATTTTTAGGGAAGTTCAAACAAGACATATGGGACCCCAATTTATTATTTGTTACCATAGATGCAAAGGATTTGTTTTCGTGCATACCTAAAGCGGATGGGGTGACTCGATTTATTAACAGTCTGAATAAATACAGTCAATTACAGTGGGACAAGATCGATATACTAACAGAATTCATCAATATTGTGCTAGATAATAACTTCATATTCTTTGAAGGGGAGTATTACAAACAAATAGTGGGTGTAGCTATGAGGGCTGCTTGTGCCCCCATATATGCCAATCTCGTCCTATTGGATTGGGAGGAGGAATTTTTATTGGAATCACCCTGGAAGGAGTACATATGTTGTTATGTCAAGTACCTGGATGACTTATTCATCCTTTGGAAGGGGGATGAGGAGAAATTGATGAATTTCATCGATTACATCAATGGTAGTACTTCCTACTTGCAATTTACTTATAACATCAGTAAGACAGGAATACATTATCTTGACACTTACATATTCAGCGATGGACACACTTTTCAGTCTAAGATCTATAGGAAAGACACTTTCTGCAATGCCTATTAAGAGTTTTCCAGTAATCATCCCTATATGCAGAAAAGAAGTATTTTAAAGGGGCAATGCATAAGGGCTGCTAGGATGACCTCCAGAAAGGAAGATATGATTCTTGAGAAGGCCTTTATTGGCAAACTATTTAGACAGAGAGGTTATCCTGAGGCCATGGTCAAGGACATCACCGAATATGTTATATGAGAATGGGGTAATAAATATATACCTATCTTGGGCAAGTGTTTATTGTCAACCAGTGCAAATGAATGTAGTACATCAGGATATCACAGGTCATATATAATACAATTTGGACATCACGTAGGGGAAGTGAGAAAGATTGTAGATAGTAATTGGAATATTCTTACTAGTGATGAAGTAATTTGTGATAGAGTGGGTGAGAAACCAACATATGTATATAAAACAGGGATGAATTTCAAAAATATGATTGACATTAGGTCTAATCACAGAGATAATTCCGGGAACACCCATAGGACAGGGACTAAGCAATGCGGACACTGCAACCAGTGCCCTTCCATTTTACAAGTGGAGTGTATTAGTTTAGAGAATATTATTAGAAGTAGGATTTATCTTTGTAAGGGAAATTGCCAGACCCAACATGTTGTCTGTATAGGAAAGTGCATGTCCTGTCCAAGTTTTTATGTTGGAAAAACGGACAGGAAATTACATAATAGAATTTACGATCATTTGTATTGCATAAAAAAGAAGGATATGAATAATGCACTATACAGACATTTAGCTGGTAGTGCTGGTTGTAACACCTTCAAATTTGCCATTCTTGAAGTAGTTAGGAACAACCCCAGGGGGGGGCAACATCATGGCAATTTTAGGGGAAAAAGAGATCAAATGGCAGTTAAAGCTAAATGCAGCAATTCCACCAGGTATCAATGAAAATATTCCTGCTAAGCCCCTTATAAGAAATTAACAATGTTGTAGTTTTGTCAGAGAGAGACATACAGACATATATACATATACACTCAATAAAATATGTATATAAAATAATTTTTCATTGTTAAATATAGGCATTTATATACTTTGGTAATGCACAATATATTTAGGCAGGTCATAACTATATATTGTATTTGTTATGTAATTAGTATTTACTGTAGGATTACATCTTACATTTGATATTGTTCCTTTTATGCACTCCATGCATTTGTCATATTTTATATGAAACATTCATCTAGTATGTATTATTAGAGTTGGGGTATGGTTCATATTCCACCGATAGAGAACTTTTATTATATGATTGAATTTTATGCTGTTTTAGGCATTTTTAACCATTATTAATACTGATAATATTTAGAAGGCTGTTTATATGGGTTTTACCAAATCTATGTTCTTATGTCTTTAAAACGTAATGGTAGTTTAATTGGTCAGGTGGTGTTTTAGGCGGGAATTTTAAAGTATTTAAGAGACAAGGTTTGATATATTCAGTGTTCTGATGAAATCTACATTGGGTAGATGAAAGCGCTCAACCTTCGTTTTGTATTTCAATAAAAGAAGTCCTTTGTGACATATTTGTGGATAGTGGTTTGTTCTGGGAACAGTTTTTGGTGCTGTCTTTCTCCTAGCCAGAGTATGTTTGGCTTTCACCACCCATTTTAAATTAATTTTGCTATGCCCTTTTTCGAGGTTAGTATACTGTGCCTCTGTCTAACAGTGACACAGAAGTGATACCCAGTGTAAACCTATGATCTCCCATCCACTCATCAAGATTCCACTTGAAGAGAGTCAATGAGGGACTCTGCCTAACCTGGACTGGAATTTTATTCCAGAGTGAAGGGAGCCTCTTGGTTATGAATCTGTCCCTCCAGCATGTCCTATTTATTTCAGTGCTGAGGTTCAAGTCTCTCGAGCGTGTAGCTCGATGGGATTTGGATTTTTTGAGGTGCAGCATGTCCCTTAATTCCGGATTGGACATGGCTTTATACGTCAGGCACAGGTCGCCTCTGAGCAGGCAGTATGCCACTGAGTAGAGCTGGAGTTTCTTTAACCGGGCAGCATATGGCATCTGTTTGAGCCCTTTGATCCTCTTGGTGAGGTACTTTTGGGGGCTTTCCAGTTGCTGCAGGTGTTTGGTAAGGTACATCCCAAAAGGGGCATTGTACTCTATTATGGGCCTGATGAGGGATGAGTAAAGAGGCACGATGACCTCCCCTAATCTAGATGTGAATCCCTTCATGATTAGGTGGGCTATATAAAATGTTTTTCTAACCACTTTGGCCATGTGGTTGTCAAATGAGAGATTGCTATCAACTTGGGTCCCCAGGTCTCTAATTACTTCTTCTGTACTTAATGGATTACCACCTATGTGGTAATTTGTGGGCCCTTTGTTTTTGCCAAAGGGGATGACTATACACTTTTTGGTGATTAGCTTGAGGCCATGGCTCTGGTACCAGTTGTCTGTTTCTATGAGGCCCTTTTGGAGGATGCTTGGGTCAGCTGGAGAGTCGATTATGGCACCCAGTTTGCAGTCATCTGCGGACTTGGTCAGCCACAGTCCTTCTGTGTTGGCCTGTACCTCCGAGAAATATATACCGAACAAGAGAGGTCCCAGGACTGAGCCTTGTGGGACACCACTTGTAACTGGTTTGGAGTCTGACATGGCTCCAGCAATTCTAATCATATGGGTTCTGTCCTTGAGCCAGTTTGCAACCCATCTAGTGACATAGGGGTTGATATTTAAGCTGGTGAGCTTATCTATAATGCCCAAGTTGGGTATTGTATCGAAGGCTTTTGCAAGGTCCAGGTAGGCTGTGTGGACCACCTTCCCTTCGTCAATGGCCTTGGTGACTGTTTCAAAGAAGTCAACCAGGTTTAAGAGGCAGGATCTGCCCTTAACAAAGCTGAACTGGGTAGGATCCAGTGTCTGTAGGTCCCCAATATCTTTATTTATGAGGTCCATGATGATCCTTTCCATAGCTTTGCAGACCAAGCTAGTCAGGCTTATGGGGCGATAGTTTCCAGGGTCCATTGAGACACCACCTTTGTGGAGAGGGACCACTGTTGCTGTGCGCCACTCTTTGGGTACATATCCTGTAGTAAGGCTGAGATTGAACAGTAGTTTTATGTTTGGGTTTAGCTCTTCTTGGAGTTCATGTAGGACACAGCCCGGGACACCGTCTGATCCCATTGATGCTGTGTTTTTAGCTTTGGAGAGGGCGACTCTTACCTGAGCATCTGAGATGTCAGGGGGGAAGCACTCTGCTGGGATAGATATTTGCCCTTTTGGTGGGGGGGTTTGCGCTGAACCTGTCAGCTAGGATGTTGGCAATGTCTGTGGGTTTATTGTATTTTTTGTCATTTTGGACTAATTCTGAGCATATCTGGGAATTCCCACCCAGGTTCCTAACATAACTAAAGAAAGGCTTGTGATTATCCTTAGTGTCCTGTGCAATTTTCCTCTTGAAGCTGGCCTTAGACGATTTTATGAGTGCCCTTAGTTTTTTGCTAATACTGATCAGAGATGCCTTCCCTTTTTGGGATTTTGCTCTATCATGTAGTAGCTTCCTCCTTCTATTGTATAGTTTGTTTATGGCTGGGGTCCACCAGACAGGACATCTGCCTTTGGAGGATTAGGTCTTGGTTTTATTTGGGATTGCATGATCCATGCATTCCTGAAGGTGTTCATAGAATGCATTTATAAAGGATTCTGCGGTCTGGGCCATATTGTCCACAGGCTCGGGGGCTTTGAAGGATTCCACCTTGGTTTTGAGGAGTGTGAAATTTGCTTTAGAGAAGTTTTTCACTGTGGTTTTCTGGGCAGGGGGTGGGGTCGGGATGTGAATATCCAGTGAGATCAGTTTATGGTCTGATCTTACCAGTGAGGGATACATTTCTGGTCTGGAGCATAGAGTCCCCATGTTGGTGATGATCAGGTCCAGTATGTTTTCCAGTCTTGTGGGAGTGGTAACAAGTTGTTCCATAGCATTTGAGTTTATGAATTCTAGGAACCTTTGGGCTAGGGTGTTGGAGCTGGAGTAATGCTCCCAGTCCATGTTTGGGTAGTTGAAGTCGCCCAATATAATGGTGTTTGGAGAGATCTTCATATTGCCCAGTGTTCTCAGGAAGGCCGAGTGGGGTTCCTGGGTTTGGGAGGGTGGTCTGTAGCAGGCTATAAACTGGAAGGCAGTTTTACCCACTGTCAGTTGCACATGGATAGTCTCTGATGCTTCGTGCTTTGCCACCAACCAGGAGGTGTGGGTATCATTGATGAATATCGATACTCCCCTCTTTTGTGGTTCAGTCCATGTTTTGGGGCTGAAAAGCATGGTATGAGGTATAACCTGGTAGTGCTGGGGTGCTCTCAAGAGCCCTGAACCAGGTTTCTGTTACTGCACAGATATCGATGCTCTCCATGCTAAGGAGAGTTTCAAGTACGTGCATCTTGAGGTTTAGACTTCTGGCGTTGAGTAGCATTACTCTTAGTTTCTTATCCCTTGTGATACCTATGGAGGTGGGTTTGTCTTTTGAGCCTTGCCTAAAAAAGGCACTATGGGGGTAGCAAGAGCCTTTGCTAATATCCGAAAGCCCAGGGGTGACAGGTGCAAGCCGTCCCTAGCGAAGCATCATGGCTTGTCGAGCATATCATCCCAGGCTGACAGGCACTGGATCCCCTTTGAATGACACCAGTACTTAAGCCAATTGTTGAAATTGATCATCTTGTCTTCATATTGTGGCATCGTTCTTGGTGAGGGTAAGATGCTACTCAAGGTCAGGGTCAACATTTCCTAGAATTTATAAACTCAAATGCCTCGGATCAACTGGTCATCACCCCAACCAGAAGTGACAACATATTGGACGTGGTCATCACCAACATGGGTGACCGGTGTTCTACATCAGAGGTCAACCCCTTGCTGGTTAGATCTGACCATAAACTAATCACTCTGGATATCCACATTCCGCCACCACCACTGGTCAAAGAAACTACCATAAAAAACTTTTCAAAAGCAAACTTCACGTTACTTAAGACTGATGTAGGAAGTTTCAAAGCCCTCCTGCTAAAGGATAACGCTGTCCAAGCTGCAAAATCCATTACTAATGCACTCTATGGGCACCTACAAGAATGCATGGATTGTGCTATCCCAAACAAAACCAAGACTCACTCTTCCAAGAAAAGGAAACCAGTCTGGTGGACCCCTGCCATAAACAAGCTATACAATAGAAGGAGAAAATGAGTACAGAAAAGAGTAATATCCCAAGAAGGGAAGACATCTCTGATCAGTATTAGCAAGAAACTACATTCCCTCATAAAATCATCCAAGGCTAGCTTCAAAAGAAAAATTGCCATGGACTCCAAAAATAACCACAAGACATTATTTAACTATGTTAAGAATCTAAGTGGCAATTCTCAGATCTGCTCAGAGTTAGTGCAGAATGGCACAAAATACACTGAACCGACTGATATAGCCAACATCCTGGCAGACAGGTTCAGTACAAACTTCATCCCCCTCTCACCCCCAAAAGGGCACATAATTATATCAGAAGAATGTAGTGCCCCTGAAATCACAGACACAAAGGTTAAAACAGCCCTTTCCAAAGCCAAAAACACAGCATCCATGGCACCGGACAGTGTCCCAGGCTGCGTCCTACACGAGCTCAAAGATGAACTAACCCCTCACCTAAACACACTGTTTAAACTCAGCCTCTCTACAGGCTACATGCCCACAGAGTGGTGCACAACAACGGTTATTCAACTCCACAAAGCTGGAACCACAACAGACCCCGGGAACTATTACCCTATAAGCCTGACTAGCTCGGTCTGCAAAGCTATGGAGTGCATCACCATGGATCTCATTGACAGAGACATTGGAAACCTCCAAACACTGTACCCTACCCAGTTCGGCTTTGTTAAGGGCAGATCATGCCTCCTAAACCTGGTGGACTTCTTTGAGAGAGTTACCAAGGCTATAGATGAGGGAAAGGTAATCCACACAGCTTACCTAGACCTAGCAAAGGCCTTTGACACCATTCCTTACTCAGGTATTATAGACAAGCTCGCCAGCCAGAACATAAACCCCTATATCACCAGATGGGTTGCCAACTGGCTCACAGACAGAACCCACATGGTAAGAGTTGCAGGAGCTAGGTCTGACTCTAAACTGGTCATAAGTGGTGTTCCCCAGGGCTCAGTCCTAGGACCACTCCTGTTTGGCATATACTTCTGAGAGGCACAGGCAAGCACAGGAGGACTATGGCTGACCAAGTTCGCAGACGACTGCAAACTAGGGGCTATAACTGACTCTCCAGCTGACACAGACATCCATCAAAAGGGTCTCATTGAGACAGATACCTGGTGTCAAAACCATGGCCTCAAGCTAAATGCCAAAAAGTGCATAGTCATCCCCTTTGGAAAAAACAAAGTACCCACAAACTACCACATAGGTGGTAGCCCCCTAAATACGGAAGATGCAATAAGGGATCTGGGGACCCAAGTAGATAGTAACCTCTCCTTTGCTAATCACATTGCCAAAGTGGTTAGAAAATCGTTCTACATGGCCCACCTAATCACAAAAGGATTTGCATCCAGATCGAAAGAGGTCATTGGGCCTCCTCTATGCATCACTCATCAGACCCATCATAGAGTACAATGCCCCATTTGGGATGTACCTTAAAAGACACCTGCAACAATTGGAAAGACCACAGAAGTACCTCATCAAGAGGATCTCTGACCTCAAGCAGATGCCGTATGCAACTCAACTGAAGAAACTCCAGCTGTACTCTGTTGCATACTGCCTACTCAGAGGTGATCTCTGCCTGACATACAAGGCCATGTCTAACCCAGAATTGATGGACATGCTCCACCTAAAGAAAACCATATCCCCTCGAGCCACATGCTCCAGGGATCTAAACCTCACAACAACAATAAATAGGATGTGCTGGAGGGATAGATTCCTGTCCCAGAGACTTCCCATGCTCTGGAACAAGATTCCAATCTACATTAGGCAGAGCTCCTCGCTAACACTCTTCAATAGAAACCTTGATTAGTGGATGGGAAACAGAAAGTTTACTCCAGGGATCACTTCAATGGCTCTGCTAGACAGAGGCACAGGGAGCTAATCTAAGGGGGTGGCGAAAGCCAACACATTCCGGTTAAGCTTATAAATGCCTTCAGACAGATGGCCTAGTACCTACCTATGAACCTGTGAACCTATCACTTTATACATTTTTGTTACATCTCAGTCACTCTAGGTTATGGTCATTCTCTAACCTGAATGAGATGTCCCTCATCTTCAGTTCTTATTGCTGTCCCTATCTATCCTTCTTGTTCTCCTTTTTAGCTTCAATACCTTTTCTTTTCTCCACATTACCTCTTCAGTCTAACCATACACGTATTTACCATATTTAAGTATTCCCTCATATTCCTCCTACTTTACTATCAATAACAGGGCCCTTATCTGCACTATATCTTAAAGTCATCCTGTATAATGAGTGTAACTCCTATGTAAAATCTTAGCTTTCTCTTCACACTACCCACTTTCCCTATTTTGCTTATGTCGTACACCATAACACTTACATAATCTTCCTGTCCTCACTAATCCCTTCTTTTCCCTATCTTGCTTGCATCATATCCCATATTTAACTTTATATGTATTTGACAAATTTCTCTAACTGCTGTCCTGTCATGATGGATAGTCCTTCTGTATAATTCTATATGTTCATTTGTCTGCGATACCAAATATTTTGTAGACTGTAGACTGAGATGTACAATTTGCTGAGCTTTACTGAAATGTACTTCTAGCATTGTTGTTTGTGTATACTACAAGCTTTACTATTGTAAATGTCTTCTTGTTTATCAGATGTAGTGAAAATGTAAATGTTAATATCATTTACAATTTACCTTCCCTCGGGAAATATCATCAAATATAACTCCCCTTACAACCACTCGAGTACAGGTGCTTAATGCTCTCTCTAAGACTAAGAACACTGCATCAATGGGCCCAGGCAATATCCCAATATGCCTTCTAAATAGCATGAAAGATTACCTATCAGGGTGTCTGGAATTAATATTTAACTGTAGCCTCCAAACAGGCTTCATACCTCATGAATGGAGAAAGGCAACAGTCATCTCTCTGCACAAAGGTGGGCCATTTACAGACCCTGGAAACTACAGACCCATAAGTTTCCCTAGTCTTATATGTAAAGCCATGGAAAGAATTATCATGGAGATGATCAACAGAGATACAGTAAACCTCCAAACACTGGACATAACCCACATTAGTTTCACCAAGGGCAAATCATGCCTACTCAACCTGGTGGACTTCTTTGAGACGGTCACCAAAGCAATGGATGAGGGCAAAATCATTCAAACTGCCTACCTTGACCTGGCCAAGGCATTTGACACAATACCCCACTCGGGCATTGTTGACAAACTCAGAAGGTTAGGTACAAACCTATATGTCACCCAGTGGATAGCCGAATGGTTCACAAACAAGACCCAGGAAGTTAGAATTGGGGAGTCCACTTCTGCAAAGAGGCCAGTCACAAGTGGAGTTTCTCAGGGATCAGTCCTTGGTCCACTCCTTTTTGGCATTTTCTTCTCAGAAGTCAAGGCCAATGTCAGTGGTCCCTGGCTGACTACATTTGCATATGATTGCAAATTAGGAGCTGTCATTGAATCACACACTGACACAAATGTTCTCTAGAAGGGAATGACACCGACAAATAACTGGTGTCAGAGCCATGGACTAAAAGTAAATGCCAAGAAATGCATAATAGTATCCTTTGGGAAGTCATCCATTCCTGGTAACTATCATATTGACAACACACCCTTAGAGTTGACGCAGCAGTCATGGACTTAGGGACAGAAATAGATAGTAATCTAGTCTTTGATCATCACGTCTACAGTGGTGAGGAAATCATTCTATGTTGCTCAACTTATAAACAAAGGTATAGGTTCATAGGTTCATAGGTTCATACTAGGCTATCTGCCCTAGGGCATTTATAAGCCTAGCCAGAATGTGTTTGGCTTTCGCCACCCATTTTAAATTTATTTTGCTATGCCCTTTTTTGAGGTTAGTATACTGTGCCTCTGTCTAACAGTGACACAGAAGTGATACCCGGGGTAAACCTATGATCTCCCATCCACTCATCAAGATTCCTCTTGAAGAGAGTCAATGAGGGACTCTGCCTAACCTGGACTGGGATTTTATTCCAGAGTGAAGGGAGCCTCTGGGTTATGAATCTGTCCCTCCAGCATGTCCTATTTATTTCAGTGCTGAGGTTCAAGTCTCTCTCGATGGGATTTGGATTTTCTGAGGTGCAGCATGTCCATTAATTCCGGTTGGACATGGCTTTATACGTCAGGCACAGATCGCCTCTGAACAGGTGGTATGCCACTGAGTTGAGCTGGAGTTTCTTTAACCGGGCAGCATATGGCATCTGTTTGAGCCCTTTAATCCTCTTGGTGAGGTACTTTTGGGGTCTTTCCAGTTGCTGCAGGTGTCTGGTAAGGTACATCCCAAAGGGGCATTGTACTCAATTATGGGCCTGATGAGGGATGAGTAAAGAGGCACAATGACCTCCCTGATCTAGATGTGAATCCCTTCATGATTAGGTGGGCTATATAAAATGTTTTTCTAACCACTTTGTACCCGTGTTTGTCAAATGAGAGATTGCTATCAACTTGGGTCCCCAGGTCCCTAATTACTTCTTCTGTACTTAATGGATTACCACCTATGTGGTAATTTGTGGGCACTTTGTTTTTGCCAAAGGGATGACTATACACTTTTGGCATTTAGCTTGAGGCCATGGCTCTGGCACCAGTTGTCTGTTTCTATGAGGCCCTTTTGGAGGATGCTTGTGTCGGCTGGAGAGTCGATTATGGTGCCCAGTTTGCAGTCATCTGCGAACTTGGTCAGCCACAGTCCTTCCGTGTTGGCCTGTACCTCCGCCAAATATATACCGAACAAGAGAGGTCCCAGGACTGAGCCTTGTGGGACACCACTTGTAACTGGTTTGGAGTCTGACATGGCTCCAGCAATTCTAACCATGTGGGTTCTGTCCTTGAGCCAGTTTGCAATCCATCTAGTGACATAGGGGTTTATATTTAAGCTGGTGAGCTTATCTATAATGCCAGTGGGGTATTGTATCGAAGGCTTTCGAGGTCCAGGTAGGCTGTGTGGACCACCTTCCCTCGTCAATGGCCTTGGTGACTGTTTCAAAGAAATCAACCAGGTTTAAGAGGCAGGATCTGCCCTTAACAAAGCCAAACTGGGTAGGATCCAGTGTTTGTAGGTCCCCAATATCTTTATTTATGAGGTCCATGATGATCCTTTCCATAGCTTTGCAGACCAAGCTAGTCAGGCTTATGGGCGATAGTTTCCAGGATCCGTTGAGGCACCACCTTTATGGAGAGGGACCACTGTTGCTGCACTCTTTGGGCACATATCCTGTAGTAAGGTTGAGATTGAACAGTAGTTTTATGTTTGGGTTTAGCTCTTCTTGGAGTTCATGTAGGATGCAGCCGGACACCATCTGGTCCCATTGATGCTGTGTTTTTGCTTTGGAGAGGCGGCTCTGACCTGAGCATCTGAGATGTCTGGGCGGCTGCACTCTGCTGGGATAGATATTTGCCCTTTTGGTCGGGAGAAGTTTGCGCTGAATCTGTCATCTAGGATGTTGGCAATGTCTGTGGGTTCGTGTATTTTTGTCATTTTGGACTAATTCTGAGCATATCTGGGAATTACCACCCAGGATCCTAACATAACTAAAGAAAGCCTTGTGATTATCCTTAGTGTCCTGTGCAATTTTTCTCTCGAAGCTGGCCTTAGACAATTTTATGTGTGCCCGTAGTTTTTGCTAATACTGATCAGTGATACCTTCCCTTTTTGGGATTTTGCTCTATCATTTAGTAGCTTCCTCCTTCTATTGTATAGTTTGTTTATGGCTGGGGTCCACCAGACAGGACGTCTGCCTTTGGAGGATTGGGTCTTGGTTTTATTTGGGATCGCATGATCCATGCATTCCTGAAGGTGTTCATAGAATGCGTTTATAAAGGATTCTGCGGTCTGGGCTGTATTTTCCACAGGCCGGGGCTTTGAAGGATTCCACCTCAGTTTTGAGGAGTGTTAAATTTGCTGTAGAGAAGTTTTTCAGTGTGCTTTTCTGGCCAGCGGGTACCCTGGGGATGTGAATATCCAGTGAGATTAGTTTATGGTCTGATCTTACCAGGGATACACTTCTGGTCTGGAGCATAGAGTCCCCATGTTGGTGATGATCAGGTCCAGTATGTTTTCCCCTCTTGTGGGAGTGGTAACAAGTTGTTCCATAGCATTTGAGTTTATAAATTCTAGGAACCTTTGGGCTAGGTGTTGGAGCTAGAGTAATGCTCCCAGTCTATGTTTGGGTAGTTGAAGTCACCCAATATAATGGTGTTTGGAGAGACCTTCATATTTTCCAGTGTTCTCAGGAAGGCCGAGTGGGGTTCCTGGGTTTGGGAGGGTGGTCTGTAGCAGGCTATAAACTGGAAGGCAGTTTTACCCACTGTTAGTTGCACATGGATAGTCTCTGATGCTGCTTTGCCACCAACCTGGAGGTGTGGGTATCTTTGATGAATATCGATACTCCCTACTTTTGTGGTTCGGTCCAAGTTTTGGGGGCGAAAAGCATGGTATGAGGTATAACCTGGTAGTGCTGGGGTGCTCGGGAGCCCTGAACCAGGTTTCTGTTACTGCACAGATATCGATGTTCTCCATGCTAAGGAGAGTTGAGTGTGTGCATCTTGAGGTTTAGACTTCTGGCGTTGAGTAGCATTACTCTTAGTTTCTTATCCCTTGTGATACCTATGGAGGTGGGTTTGTCTTTTGAGCCTTGCCTAAAAAGGCACTATGGGGAGCAAGAGCCTTTGCCAATATCCGAAAGCCCAGGGGTGACAGGTGCAAGCCGTCCCTTAAGCATCGTGGCTTGTCGAGCATATCATCCCAAGCTGACAGGCATTGGATCCCCTTTGAATGACACCAGTACTTAAGACAATTGTTGAAATTGATCATCTTGTCTTCATATTGTGGCATCATTCTTGGTGAGGGTAAGATGCTACTCAAAGTCAGGGTCATACCGGCCTGGGCTACATGCTCAGAGAGCTCCTTTATGTCTCTTTTCATGTAGTCCAGGGGAGGTACGCCTCAGGTCATTCACACCAGCATGGACAATGACTGAGTCATATTTGTACTTGCCTTGGAGTGACCTGAGTGCTTGTGTTATGTGGCGGATCCTAGCACCTGACAGGCTGCTCACCGTGACCCTCTCCTTGTTCAGCCTGGTGAGCAGGACGTCAGTGTGCCTGACGATAGAGTCACCTATTACAAGTGTATCAGGTGTGTTGTTTAGTCTTAAGGGCTGTGACTGTTTGGCACACTGGCTTTGTGAGATATGTGTTGCACGTGTTTTGTTTTGCAGCGGCTGCTTGGGTGTCTGCTTTGGAGGTCTCTGTTGCTGCAGATCTTTATTTAGAGCCTCGAGTATGTTTTTGTGTGATTATGTGTTTGGTTTGCTGTCGTGGTAGGTCTATGTGAGACTGGAATTGTAGTGAGTGTGGTTTCCTTCTCCTCCTGACTGGTTATGCCAGTAGTGAGTTGAGAGAGCTTAGCCTCCAGTTTGGCTATATGGTTGCATCTCTCACATGTGCTGGAATTTGTTGGGAGGAGGAGAGGGTTGTCTGTGTACATGAGGCAGTTGTAACATTGCCTCAAGATTCCCAGATTCACCAGCTGGACCGGAGAGGAGATTGACAACTGACCTTTGGACATGCTAGAATAATATTGGGAATTCCTTAATAATTGAAAACCAGGGCCAGTGGGGAGTGAGGGTGTAGTGCTTTTAATTTTTAGTGCTGACATATAATTGCTTTAGTGAGCAAGTGCCAGGTAACTTAAGTGCAATGTGTTACAGGTAACTTAAATGCAAAAACGACAAACAGTAACTTTCTTTCAAGTGAAACAAGGAAATAAGTACAGTAAGCAATGCAGATATCACTAGTGATCCACAGAAGCGCTGTGAAGCCGCGTATTAGGTGGAATTAGCATTCCAGGGAAATAACAAGCAAACAAACAACAAGCATATAAACAAAGCTAGATTCAGCAGGCCTGGATCTAGTCTATGCTACAGCAAGATATGTATGGCATCTAAGTCCAAGGAAGTCATTGTTCCACTGTATTCAGCATTCACAAGATCTAACATTGAGTACAATGTCCCCTTTGGTATGTACCTAACCAGGCATATGCAAAAATTGGAATGTCCACAGAGGTTACTCACTAAAAGAATTCAGGGCATAAATAAAATGTCCTATGCAGACCACTCCAAGGCCATATCCCTGTATTCTGTCTCCTACAGCTTTTGAGGGGAGATCTATACCTGGCATACAAGCCATTATCAGACCCCACTCTGACCGACCTCTTGCCTATCCACAAAACAAACAGCACCAAAATTACCCATTCTAAAAAATTAAACCTTGCCTGTGATATAAATAGGATATCCTGGAAAGATAGCTATATATTCCAGAGACTACCCCATCTATAGAACAGGCTCCCTATCCATGTGAAGCAGAGTTCCTCCCTAACCCAATTCAAGTGCAACTTGGACAATTGTATGGGAAACCGGAAATTCATCCCTGGTTTGGCACCTACATCTCTAATGGACACATGTAACCTTTAAATGATTCATCTCTCAGGCCCATACTTGCACTTATCAAGGGTATGAGAACTTGTCAGAGATTTGAGATGAATGGCTAGGCCTAAAAAGGCCCTTGTGGTCATTAGACTACTAAACACCTATGAACCTATTTACTGGAGGTTTTCTCCACAAGCCTTTGCTGGAAATGGGTGTTGCCCATTAGGACCTTCCTGTAAACCAAGATTAAATAAATAAATTATTATTATAAATTACTTATATTTTTATGTCACAGTGTTAAAACATTTCTGCCATTGGTCATGTAATTTAGTTTGAAATCCCAGAACAACTTCTGTTCAGGTAACTGTTTAAGGGTGATGCTTGAGCAAGAAGGTTGTCCAGTTAAAAAGAAGCATATTAATTTTGAGATATGTGTATCATATTCATAAATGATAAAATGTTAAACAGAAACAAAACATAAAATGCTTCATTTACATTGAAAACATTTTCTGCATGGCATTTGTTTCACAATGAATGCACTCCATGAAAGGAAAAGAAAAAAGGCAGAAAATGTAACAGGCATAAGCTCATTCTGTGCATGATGCTATCATTGAATGCACATAATGATAATATTGATTTAACATTATTTCCATGTTAATATAGTATGGGATTCAGAAACAGTGTAGCTGAGCTCATGAACAGACCTCTTCTGTTTAGTGAGTGTGTATGATGAGCCAGGATGCTCATTATGGATGAAAACGACATTGCAAATGTATGCAATGAACAGTTTCTTATGTATCCCACCCATGGCTGTAACAGGGATTTCAGCAAGACATGTTATTTCTTGCTTTTTAATTTCTTCAAGTCATTTGAGTTTTTAATACCATGATAGGAATGGACTTTATTCCTAAGTCAATGTATGATTAAAATTCATGACATTAGTATTGTTTCAATCTTTGATGTTAGTCAGAAGTGCTTTTCACAGCACCTGCAATGTGCCCAGTAATGACTCATTCTGTAATTAGTTTAGAGTTACATGAATCAGTAACATATCTACATACAATTGTTGAGAGGAGGACTGAACAAGTAACAGGGGTTAGCATGGGGCACAAAAGGGAGTGGAACACCAGGTCAGGGGATGTGATGGGGTGTTTGCAGCTGCAGTCTGTGCCAGCAGTGGAACAGTGGAAGGTTACTCTCCACCCTGGGTACTGTCACCACTGGGCCTCCTCTCAGATTGGGAGACAGTACTGGACAGGGATACAACTTGGAGGAGGATCTTCATCTGGATGGTCATGGTGTCCAACCTTCAGATGATAATCTTATCTTCCTCACAATGTCTGTCAGCTGCTGATGGTTGAGAAATGTGTCAGCTCCAATGGCACTTCAGCAACTGGGTCCAACTGCCCCAAGATCTGGTGCAGAGTTACCTGAAGCAGGTGTTTCAGGTAGGGCCAGAGGTGTATAGGTGACAATAACAGGCCGGGACCCATATGTGCCGAGTGCTTCTGATGGTCTCACTGATGGTGCTGCTGAAACCTTCAAGGGGACAACAGTTCTTGTTGGAGGGACATGTGCAGATTCTGATGCTGCCATATATAATAGTAAAATAAATGGAGAAAAGCAAAATAAATATATGTAATACAAATTATAGTAGCAAAGATGATGGTGGAAATGTAATACAAATTATAGTAGCAAAGATGATGGTGGAAATGTAATACAAATTATAGTAGCAAAGATGATGGTGGAAATGTAATACAAAAAACACGTGCAACACATATCTCACAAAGCCAGTGTGCCAAACAGTCACAGCCCTTAAGACTAAACAACACACCTGATACACTTGTAATAGGTGACTATATCATCAGGCACACTGACGTCCCGCTCACCAGGCTGAACAAGGAGAGGGTCACGGTGAGCAGCCTGTCGGGTGCTAGGATCCGCCACATAACACAAGCACTCAGGTCACTCCAAGGCAAGTACAAATATGACTCAGTCATTGTCCATGCTGGTGTGAATGACCTGAGACGTACCTCCCTGGACTACATGAAAAGAGACATAAAGGAGCTCTCTGAGCATGTAGCCCAGGCCGGTATGACCCTGACCTTGAGTAGCATCTGACCCTCACCAAGAATGATGCCACAATATGAAGACAAGATGATCAATTTCAACAATTGGCTTAAGTACTGGTGTCATTAAAAGGGAATCCAATGCCTGTCAGCTTGGTATGATATGCTCGACAAGCCACGATGCTTCGCTAGGGACGGCTTGCACCTGTCACCCCTGGGCTTTCGGATATTGGAAAAGGCTCTTACTACCCCCATAGTACCTTTTCTAGGCAAGGCTCAAAAGACAAACCCACCTCCATAGGTATCACAAGGGATAAGAAACTAAGAGTAATTTTACTCAACGCCAGAAGTCTAAACCTCAAGATGCACGCACTCAAAACTCTCCTTAGCATGGAGAACATCGATATCTGTGCAGTAACAGAAACCTGGTTCAGGGCTCCCGAGAGCACCCCAGCACTACCAAGTTATACCTCATACCATGCTTTTCGGCCCCAAAACTTGGACCGAACCACAAAAGGAGGGGGAGTATAGATATTTATCAAAGATACCCACACCTCCAGGTTGGTGGCAAAGCACGAAGCACCAGAGACTATCCATGTGCAACTAACAGTGGGTAAAACTGCCTTCCAGTTTATAGCCTGCTACAGACCACCCTCCCAAACCCAGGAACCCCACTCGACCTTCCTGAGAACACTGGAAAATATGAAGGTCTCTCCAAACACCATTATATTGGGTGACTTCAACTACCCAAACATAGACTGGGAGCATTACTCTAGCTCCAACACCCTAGCCCAAAGGTTCCTAGAATTTATAAACTCAAATGCTATGGAACAACTTGTTACCACTCCCACAAGAGGGGAAAACATACTGGACCTGATCATCACCAACATGGGGACTCTATGCTCCAGACCAGAAGTGTATCCCTCACTGGTAAGATCAGACCATAAACTAATCTCACTGGATATTCACATCCCAACCCTACCCACTGCCCAGAAAACCACAGTGAAAAACTTCTCTAAAGCAAATTTCACACTCCTCAAAACTGAGATGGAATCCTTCAAAGCCCCCGGGCCTGTGGAAAATCTGCCCAGACAGCAGAATCCTTTATAAGCATTCTATGAACACCTTCAGGAATGCATGGATCATGCGATCCCAAATAAAACCAAGACCCAATCCTCCAAAGGCAGACGTCCTGTCTGGTGGACCCCAGCCATAAACAAACTATACAATAAAAGGAGGAAGCTACGAAATGATAGAGCAAAATCCCAAAAAGGGAAGGCATCACTGATCAGTATTAGCAAAAACTACGGGCACATAAAATAGTCTAAGGCCAGCTTCGAGAAAAATTGCACAGGACACTAAGGATAATCACAAGGCTTTCTTTAGTTATGTTAGGAACCTGGGTGGTAATTCCCAGATATGCTCAGAATTAGTCCAAAATGACAAAAAATACGAACCCACAGACATTGCCAACATCCTAGCTGACAGGTTCAGCGAAACTTCCCCTCCCCACCAAAAGGGCAAACATCTATCCCAGCAGAGTGCTGCCCCCCCTGACATCTCAGATGCTCAGGTAAGAGCCGCCCTCTCCAAAGCAAAAAACACAGCATCAATGCGACCAGATGGTGTCCTGGGCTGCGTCCTACATGAACTCCAAGAAGAGCTAAACCCAAACATAAAACTACTGTTCAATCTCAGCCTTACTACAGGATATGTGCCCAAAGAGTGGTGTACAGCAACAGTGGTCCATCTCCATAAAGGTGGTGCCTCAACGGATCCTGGAAACTATCACCCCATAAGCCTGACTAGCTTGGTCTGCAAAACTATGGAAAGGATCATCATGGACCTCATAAATAAAGATATTGGGGACCTAGAAACACTGGATCCTACCCAGTTCGGCTTTGTTAAGGGCAGATCCTGCCTCTTAAACCTGGTTGATTTCTTTGAAACAGTCACCAAGGCCATTGACGAGGGGAAGGTGGTCCACACAGCCTACCTGGACCTCACAAAAGCCTTCGATACAATACCCCACTCTGGCATTATAGATAAGCTCACCAGCTTAAATATAAACCCCTATGTCACTAGATGGATTGCAAACTGGCTCAAGGACAGAACCCACATGGTTAGAATTGCTGGAGCCATGTCAGACTCCAAACCAGTTACACGTGGTGTCCCACAAGGCTCAGTCCTGGGACCTCTCTTGTTCGGTATATATTTCTCGGAGGTACAGGCCAACATGGAACGACTGCGGCTGACCAAGTTCGCAGATGACTGCAAATTGGGCGCCATAATCGACTCTCCAGCCGACACAAGCATCCTACAAAAAGGGCCTCATAGAAACAGACAACTGGTGCCAGAGCCATGGCCTCAAGCTAAATGCCAAAAAGTGTATAGTCATCCCCTTTGGCAAAAACAAAGTGCCCACAAATTACCACATAGGTGGTAATCCATTAAGTACAGAAGATGTAATTAGGGACCTGGGGACCCAAGTTGATAGCAATCTCTCATTTGACAACCACGTGGCCAAAGTGGTTAGAAAAACATTTTATATAGCCCACCTAATCATGAAGGGATTCACATCTAGATCAGGGAAGGTCATCGTGCCTCTTTACTCATCCCTCATCAGGCCCATAATTGAGTACAATGCTCCTTTTGGGATGTACCTTACCAGACACCTGCAGCAACTGGAAAGATCCCAAAAGTACCTCACCAAGAGGATCAAAGGGCTCAAATAGATGCCATATGCTGCCCGGTTAAAGAAACTCCAGCTCTACTCAGTGGCATACCGCCTGTTCAGAGGCGATCTGTGCCTGATGTATAAAGCCATGTCCAACCCGGAATTAATGGACATGCTGCACCTCAGAAAATCCAAATCCCATCGAGCTACGACCTCGAAAGACTTGAACCTCAGCACTGAAATAAATAGGACATGCTGGAGGGACAGATTCATAACCCAGAGGCTCCCTTCACTCTGGAATAAAATCCCAGTCCAGGTTAGTCAGAGTCCCACATTGACTCTCTTCAAGAGGAATCTTGATGAGTGGATGGGAGATTGTAGGTTTACCCCGGGTATCACTTCTGTGTCACTGTTAGACAGAGGCACAGTATACTAACCTCGAAAAAGGGCATAGCAAAATAAATTTAAAATGGGTGGCAAAAGCCAAACACATTCTGGCTAGGCTTATAAATGCCCTAGGGCAGATAGCCTAGTATGAACCTATGAACCTATGAACCTAATTCTAGTAGCAAAGATGATGGTGGAAATGTAATACAAATTATAGTAGCAAAGATGATGGCGGAAATGTAATACAAATTATAGTAGCAAAGATGATGGTGCAAATGTAATACAAATTATAGTAGCAAAGATGATGGTGGAAATGTAATACAAATTATAGTAGCAAAGATGATGGTGGAAATGTAATACAAATTATAGTAGCAAAGATGATGGCGGAAATGTAATACAAATTATAGTAGCAAAGATGATGGTGAAATTTAATACAAATTAAAGTAGCAAAGATGATGGTGGAAATGTAATACAAATTATAGTAGCAAAGATGATGGCGGAAATGTAATACAAATTATAGTAGCAAAGATGATGGCGGAAATGTAATACAAATTATAGTAGCAAAGATGATGGCGGAAATGTAATACAAATTATAGTAGCAAAGATGATGGCGGAAATGTAATACAAATTATAGTAGCAAAGATGATGGCGGAAATGTAATACAAATTATAGTAGCAAAGATGATGGTGGAAATGTAATACAAATTATAGTAGCAAAGATGATGGTGGAAATGTAATACAAATTATAGTAGCAAAGATGATTGGGGGAAATGTAATACAAATTATAGTAGCAAAGATGATGGCGGAAATGTAATACAAATTATAGTAGCAAAGATGATGGGAAATGTAATACAAATTATAGTAGCAAAGATGATGGTGGAAATGTAATACAAATTATAGTAGCAAAGATGATGGTGGAAATGTAATACAAATTATAGTAGCAAAGATGATGGTGGAAATGTAATACAAATTATAGTAGCAAAGATGATGGTGGAAATGTAATACAAATTATAGTAGCAAAGATGATGGCGGAAATGTAATACAAATTATAGTAGCAAAGATGATGGTGGAAATGTAATACAAATTATAGTAGCAAAAGATGATGATGAAATGTAATACAAATTATAGTAGCAAAGATGATGGTGGAAATGTAATACAAATTATAGTAGCAAAGATGATGGTGAAATTTAATACAAATTATAGTAGCAAAGATGATGGTGAAATTTAATACAAATTATAGTAGCAAAGATGATGGTGGAAATGTAATACAAATTATAGTAGCAAAGATGATGGTGAAATTTAATACAAATTATAGTAGCAAAGATGATGGTGGAAATGTAATACAAATTATAGTAGCAAAGATGATGGTGGAAATGTAATACAAATTATAGTAGCAAAGATGATGGTGGAAATGTAATACAAATTATAGTAGCAAAGATGATGGCGGAAATGTAATACAAATTATAGTAGCAAAGATGATGGAAATGTAATACAAATTATAGTAGCAAAGATGATGGCGGAAATGTAATACAAATTATAGTAGCAAAGATGATGGTGAAATTTAATACAAATTATAGTAGCAAAGATGATGGAAATGTAATACAAATTATAGTAGCAAAGATGATGGTGAAATTTAATACAAATTATAGTAGCAAAGATGATGGTGGAAATGTAATACAAATTATAGTAGCAAAGATGATGGTGGAAATGTAATACAAATTATAGTAGCAAAGATGATGGTGAAATTTAATACAAATTATAGTAGCAAAGATGATGGTGGAAATGTAATACAAATTATAGTAGCAAAGATGATGGTGGAAATGTAATACAAATTATAGTAGCAAAGATGATGGTGGAAATGTAATACAAATTATAGTAGCAAAGATGATGGTGGAAATGTAATACAAATTATAGTAGCAAAGATGATGGTGGAAATGTAATACAAATTATAGTAGCAAAGATGATGGTGGAAATGTAATACAAATTATAGTAGCAAAGATGATGGTGGAAATGTAATACAAATTATAGTAGCAAAGATGATGGTGGAAATGTAATACAAATTATAGTAGCAAAGATGATGGTGGAAATGTAATACAAATTATAGTAGCAAAGATGATGGTGGAAATGTAATACAAATTATAGTAGCAAAGATGATGGTGAAATTTAATACAAATTATAGTAGCAAAGATGATGGTGGAAATGTAATACAAATTATAGTAGCAAAGATGATGGTGGAAATGTAATACAAATTATAGTAGCAAAGATGATGGTGGAAATGTAATACAAATTATAGTAGCAAAGATGATGGTGGAAATGTAATACAAATTATAGTAGCAAAGATGATGGTGGAAATGTAATACAAATTATAGTAGCAAAGATGATGGTGGAAATGTAATACAAATTATAGTAGCAAAGATGATGGTGGAAATGTAATACAAATTATAGTAGCAAAGATGATGGTGGAAATGTAATACAAATTATAGTAGCAAAGATGATGGTGGAAATGTAATACAAATTATAGTAGCAAAGATGATGGTGGAAATGTAATACAAATTATAGTAGCAAAGATGATGGTGGAAATGTAATACAAATTATAGTAGCAAAGATGATGGTGGAAATGTAATACAAATTATAGTAGCAAAGATGATGGTGGAAATGTAATACAAATTATAGTAGCAAAGATGATGGCGGAAATGTAATACAAATTATAGTAGCAAAGATGATGGTGGAAAGCAAAGTACAAATAATGTGAAAAACTTAAACTAATATATATTATGACTAAGATACAATTAAGCATAATATGTTTGAAAGACAAACCAACAAACACTTCTGAATTTAGCAAGGCTGTTAATGTACACAACTGAGAGAGAGAGCTGTACCAAAAGCCATCATAATCATCTGCATTTTACCAGCTAATTGATTAACATGCTAAGCTTCTTGGAAAAACCTTCAGTGAGATGAAGTAATGATATCTGAGACAAAAGTATACATACAAAGTAATCATAATACTCAGATATAGTTTACTCACAGATTATAAGCAAAGAAATAATGAAAACAAAAATGTTGTCTATGACGGAGATGTCCACCCACCCACAAATGTTGCCCCTACATATTTCCCCATCTACTGCTATAGTTAGCATAATAAGACAGAAACCTTGACCCTTGACTAAAATCTTTTATGATAACAGGAAGGATGGGGGATTGAACCCAGAAGCCTCTTCACAATCTGGAAGCATAGCCTTAGCATCCTGAACCACATATCCGAGTATATGTTAGGATGCATCCCCAGATATGTTAATAGTATTCAGCAGTCATACTGCTACCATTAAGCTATAGTAGTTATCAAAGAATTGGAAAAGGTGTATAAAAGGCACACTTTTTGGAAATGAACCATGATACTCTTAATATTAAAAGGAAGACAGCCTGAAGCAAGTATACTCATGCAGGTGCTCTTTCAGGTACTCCAGTCTTCTCTTGAGCAGCTGCCTATTCACTTCTATTTTTTCAGAGGATATATAAATAAAATGAGCACTGTATAGTAACTGTGGATGGCATGCAGTGCCTGGTTATATTTTTGGCTAGTATGACCTCTACTTATAGTACATAGGTGCCATCTTCTGTTTAACTTAATATTACCATCAGCCAAGGAGGTCAAGATTGGAGTGCCTCGTGTCACTTTAATAGTGACAGCACTGTTCCCCCACTTATGGAATGCCACTTGCATAAGTAACACCCTGGGTTAAACAATTCCAGGCTTCAGTCTTATAATGAGACTCTTGATAGCCCTCCTGCAGTAGCTTCTGGCTGTAACCCTTATGGACAGAATAGTAGCATTTCTGACTCATCACACTACCGCTGTACTCTAAAAGGAATACCACCCTCTCCTTTCACAGCCATAATGTCTCACTTGAAGAATCTCAGTGAAAAATGGCAGAGAACTGTCATCCAAATCAGGTGTCATGTGTCTCATTGTCCACACAATGACATGCATTAATGGGTACCTCATTTGCTCAATGCATGTCAAAATAAAAAAATATATATAGGTCCTGTACTGTTATAGTTCACACTGCTACTTTATGGTGTGAAACATGGCAATCATGTATCCATGTGCAGGCCCTACAGCAACTCCATGCACAGATGGTTAGAGCTGGTATTACAGATCTCCATAGAAACATTGCCTGGACTGTGCATGCACAGTGCTGCCCCAGGTGATTCAGATGGGCATGATATTACATACTATTAGCACAATGATTAACAGGTGTACTCATTGCGCAAACTGAATGATTCAGAAACAGGAATGAATGAGCCTTAATTAGCATACTCACTGTGGCCAGTCAGGTGAGGGAATCTGTGCAAGATAAACAAGACAGCAGGGAGAAAGCCTCATCACTCTATGGAAGAAACCTGTGGAGCTCAGAGTTCATAACCCGCTAAAGGTGAATTGCTTGTACAAGGTAAATGCTGCTATTCACAAGTCATTCATTTTTACTAAAGATTTCCTTAAACTGCTATTCAACTTAATATCATAATAAGATGTATGTTTGTCAGTATATCTAAACAGGAATGAATGAGCCTTAATTAGCATACTCACTGTGGCCAGTCAGGTGAGGGAATCTGTGCAAGATAAACAAGACAGCAGGGAGAAAGCCTCATCACTCTATGGAAGAAACCTGGTTCATAACCCGCTAAAGGTGAATTGCTTGTACAAGGTAAATGCTACTATTCACAAGTCATTCATTTTTACTAAAGATTTCCTTAAACTGCTATTCAACTTAATATCATAATAAGATGTATGTTTGTCAGTATATCTAAATGGACAGGGAGATTGCAAGGGTAAAACACTTGCTGGGCTGAAAGAATATTGAGTGTAATGGGAGACACACATAAGCACATACTCAGAGCAAAGCTAACAGTATTTTTACACTCTGCATGATACAACTTTCAGTAAAAGCATTTGAATGGTACATACATAAACCATATGTCACAATAAAAGTATTTTTAACATTGAGAAGAGCCATGACCTTGGTCAGTTGCAATGGTATATGATTTTTTCAGGGGATGGACATATGCTCAGTAAACATTGTGCATGGCATTAATTAAATGTTGTGACTACAGATATATAACTCTCAGGTACATAAGCAGTATGTGGTATGGCCAAGGAAGGTCCTGGTGGTCGTAGAATTTGTCACATCCAAGCAGACTCATGACTGATAACTTGACTGTTTTCCATACCAACACAGCAATGTTAAAAAAAATAAAAATGGGGGGGGGGGGTGAAAAACACTGCTGAATCTGCTGGAACAACACCTGTCATTGACACATAGGAATTTCTGGTGTCTCCCAGTGGGAGTGGCACTTTTACAGAGTCCTATAGTGTGGTACTGGATGTAAAAGCAGAGCTGAACAGCCCGAGAGATAATGGAGAAGGTTCAGGAATGCAGATATATTTCTGTGCACAAATATCTGTAAGTCATCTCCACCCCTTGGTCAATATCAAACTTATTAAAGCTGCCTGATTTACAAAATAAAGGTACATGAGGGGTTCAACATCCAGAGCACAAAGTATCGAAATAAACCTTTCAACATTTCAACCAATCTCTGCTGGTATTCCCCAAGGGTCAATAGTTGGACCCCTTTGGTTTAATATTTTTAGAAGTAAACTTCATACTGCTACAACACTCTGCTCCATCCATAACAAACTTACAGAAAATCACTCAAAAATCATTCACTTGGCATTGAAATGTGGCTAAAAAATTCTAACTTGCTGCTAAATGCAAAAAAATATATATATATTCAATTTACTCCAAAACAACTCCTTAAGCAGAAACACACAGTTCATACTACCTCGAGTAATAGCACAAAATAGAAACCATAAGCCAAACTAAACTACTCTGAGTCATAGTAGTTGACAACCTCACATTTGATCACTGCATACTTCATTCCATCAAGAAAACTCACCAAAAACTAGTCTCCCTCTATAGGGCTAAACACTACCTGACAGATCAAGCAAGTTTTACCTTAGCAGCAACATACCTCCTTCCTTTTCTATTATATGCTTCCCCTATTCTGACAAACGTCAACACTACATATAAAACTAAATTAGCCTATTGCTACTACTAAATTTGCAACCGACCAACCTTGTAAAGCACACTGCTGCCTTGCATTTAAACTGGTTTGAAATTGCAAACCATATGACATACTCTCAAGTAATCATTGCCTACAACCTATTGTACTCTACAGACAAATGCCCAGCGTTACAAAATACTCTACTATACTATCCGCCCAATTGAGAACCTCGTTCTAGCAATAACCTTTTACTATGTATCAGTAAGTCATACAGCACTGCTGGAAACTCTCTCTGCTCTCATTATGTCTCAAAACTCTGGGATGAAGTCCTCACACAGTTAAAGGAGATAGAAAACTTAATTGTTTCAAAACTTTGTTTAAAGAGCACCTGCTCCAAAGATGGCTCTGTTCTTCTTGCTAACTTGGCTAGCCTTAGTCTGATTACTTTTTTTCAACTCTTACAGCCACTTTGCTTCCCATTCTTTGTGTACTTTATCACTCCTTCTCATACTGCACTTGCTTTTTCTCCTTCTCTCACACCCCACCGCTAACTACAATTCCTCCTCTGTCCATGTATCATCCTGCTCATTTCCATAACATCTCCTTTCATATCTCTCTTATTATTTTAAGTTACATTCTACTTGTCCAGCTGTCTGTAAATTATTACTAAACTCAAAACACCCCAGTCTGATCTTTTCTGTATAGGCATCATTCTATAAATACATTAATTTTAATTGTATTTTATTCCTCCATTCAATAATTAGCCAATTTATGTTAATTTCTCTCCTGTTTCTTTTGTGTTAAAATATTATGTTCATGTAAGAAATATTTAAAAATCAGGTACATAAGCTCATGCATAGATGTTTTTACCCTGCAATAATAAATATACATCATGTCTAACTTAAATGTGAAGCTTTTTTTTTGCAGTTGTTGGACTTTTCCAGTGACAAAGACAAATAATTTGCAACTCTCAGTTAAAAATACACTTCTGGTGTAGGATCTACTAGGGGGGGATATGTGTGATTTTGGCGTATTCAGAGGGATATATTTGCAAAACTCAGTTGCAAATACACTTCTGGTGTAGGATCATACTTACAGGGGATATGTTGTGATTTGGCGTATTCAGAGGGGATTCTTTATTCGTAATGCCTCTGATAATAATGGTGTGGAGGTGTGGGAGAGGGGAGTACAGGTGAGTATGATGTTGCTCACATGTGCATGACCCCATCTCAGCACAACCAATGGGCACAACCTCTATGCCTGCACACTCAGGCTACCCACACTTGTCTGGAAGGACAGGTTAATGAGGATACTCTTGATGAGGTAAGTGTGCTGGCCCCTAGCAGACAGATGTCAGAATATGACCATAGCAAAAATGGGCAGAGAAGTCAGCACAGAGAGGGTTGGAAATGTTGCTTGCTTGAGACATGATTACTGCCCTCTGCCTGAAGTTAGTATGGTAGTCACTATAACCCAGTGTACATGTTGGGCCATACTTACACAAAAGCACAGAAACATAACACACACACACATACACACACACACACACACACACACACACACACACACACACACACACACACACACACACACACACACACACACACATGATCATCCCCTGCTGCTGCTACTGACTCATTATCTGACTCCTCCCCCACAGCCTAGCATGCTGAGAACTACTGCCGTTGCAAGTACACATCCTGCTGTACCTGCTTCTTAAGTATGATTTCATGTAAGACTGCACACATTGTCACTATTTTTGCACATGCCAGGGTCATATTGAGGGCACCAGCGAATAAATCCAGACCAAAAGTGTACCTTCAGAAGCTCAAACACACACACTTAGTATTGAGTCTTGTTTGTGATTAGGTATGATTGTAACCATGGTCTGTTTGATTTTGTGGATTTCTTATGAGTGTCATGAGAACAGTTCCATGGCATATCTGACATCACCAACAAGATGCCCATGTGAAAGGTCACCTTTTGCAAGCATACAGGTCACATGTGTGTCCTGTGTTTGTCCTGTGTTAGAGTCATGTCCTGTAAAGTTCATGCACATCCTTCCCAGTTCACCAGATGGAGTCTCTGTTTCAATGTGGATACATTCCAGTACCTTATGTCACAAAATTCCTACATTATGTTGGCTCTCACCTCTGGGATACATGAGATCCACATATATTTCACGAATGTGGCACTGAGAAACTGATGCCGTATTCTCAAAACATTTGCGTGAGATAGACCCATTATGTCCATAGTAGGTCATTGAAAGCTCCCAGTAGCTAATATGTACAAAGTCACACATCCCTTTATATCCACTAGAATGGGTGTTTCACAACTCCCTCAGGGCTGCAAACGATATTGACATATGTTCATGATTTCCTAAATAGTGCCCTTATACACATGGTATAAGTCCACAAGTTCAGTATTGTGAAGTCCATGAAATGTTAATTGTGGTGGGATGACTCTGCACCACTGATGGCTATGTCATGCATCATCAGGCATTCCAGCTGTAATAAAACCTTTTTGCAAATAAACAGTCACTAATGCTGCGGCAACCACTAACATTACTTAGTGAGCACCTCAATTTGTACACAAAGAGATGAGTTAAAAAATACAGTGGGTGCATCTCTGTTGCATGGCATTTATACATTTCCGAATTGCTTTGCCATCTGAAATGCTTATTTTAATAATGTTGCTCATCACCATGTCATTATAATGTCATTTGCTTATATTGCGCCTGACTGAGCTGCTTGGCTTGACCACATCAGCTTGTTTTTCTAAATTACACACACTCTGCAAGTGACCGCTCATCATACAGATTTCCTTAGCATGATGCGGCAAGGGTTCTTGAATCTGATCCAGTATCATTATCCCTTCTGTTATCTGCAAACAAATGCCTGAATTTACAGTGCATTTCGATTTCAGAATTTAGTTGTTTATATGAGACCGAATTCTTTGGCATTTTCTTTTGCTATGTTTATCTGTGTTTGGATTCCTGCTTAGTTGTAAACAATTTAATAAATTTGGACTTAGCCTTTAACTTCTGATGGATTGTATCATGACTTTTCAAAAAAGCAACAGCATTATTATGGATATTCAAAAAGGCACTCATATTAAAATTTAATTTGAAAATGCAGACCACTTGAAGATGGTACTGCTTCTACAGATTGTCTGATTGTTTGATTGATTGATTGATTGATTGATTGATTGATTGATTGATTGATTGATTGACTGACTGGCTAATGACCATATTATCCATGATAAAACAACAGTTAAAATGGACTCTTTTCAGGTTCAGCTTGAGTAAAGTCATCATGTAATAAATTCCAAAAATTAAATTAAAAGTAGTCAAGAAGCTTTCAGGCTGCTGAAACAGATTTTTTTTAAAGTGACAGAGGTGAATTAAGATAATCAAAACACAGTTAGGAAGAATTAGACAATGGGCAAATTGTACATCAATACCCTGATTGGAGAATGAGCGTTCTCCAGCAGGGTATTAATGTACAAGTAATGCCCGCTGAGAAGAACGAGCCCTCCGCTTCATGGCAGCTTGGCACTCAGACTGAGGAAACAGAATGGCTGCCATTATTTTACAGTCCCTAAGAAGCAGTTTTGCTGTTTAGCAAGTGTAAAATATAAAAAAGAAGACAAAAAGGTATGTGTGCGTGAGTGTCTTTATGTCTGTGTGTGTCGATACGTGCATGTCAGTGAGAGTGAGCGAGCCATTATTTTACACTCGCTAAGCAGTGCTTTTGCTGTTTAGTGAGTGTAAAATAAAGAGAGAAAAAAAAAAAGAACATGCAGCATGTGAGAGTGTATGCATGCATGTATATAAGTAAGAGAAAGAGAGCAATCATGTGTGTGTGTGTGTGTGTGTGTGTGTGTGTGTGTGTGTGTGTGTGTGTGTGTGTGTGTGTGTGTGTGTGTGTGTGTGTGTGTGTGTGTGTGTGTGTGTGTGTGTGTATGTGTATGTGTGTGTGAGAGAGAGAGAGAGAGACAGAGAGAGCTGGATGGAGAGCGTGAGAGAGAAAGCGAGAATGGTGTGTGAGTGAATGCATGTATGTAAGCTGAGGAGATTGCCTGTGAGAGAGATGGAGAGAGACTGAGACTGAATGTGTGTATGAAAGCAGCTGGAGACTGTGAGAGATTGAGAAAGAGGGTGAGACAGATCTTGTGTGATTGAATGTGTGTATGAAAGCAGAGGAGACTGTGTATGTGTGTATGGGAGTCAGAATGGGCTGTATGTGAAATTGTTGTGTTTCATTTGCTTCATTTTTTTAAGTACTATATTATTTTTATATATGTTTGATGTAAAGTACTTCCTCCAACTCCATTAACATATACTACAGGAAGTTTGAAACAGTAGGCGGAGGAACTATTTTACATTAAAAAAATATATAAAAAATAGTACTTAAAAAAATAAATAAGCAAGTAAAACACAAAATTTTACAGTGAGCCCATTGTCTGTGAGCAATAATGGCCTTCATGGTGTGTGTTAATGTGTATTAATGCCCTTCCAGAGGTGTAGAGGCCCTCTGCCTGTGGCGTTGGGCCTCATAACACCCCTGTGTGGGCGTTAGTTACACATTAACACACACCCTGGATGGCATTATTGCTTGCTTAGTTACATCATCATCTTATCTTTCACCAGCCCTACCAATCCTTGCTCTAGTGTAATAAGTAGAGAGCCGGAATGTTCTGTCATTGTTCCTGCTGTTGAATATATCATTTTTTTTTACCTAAAAACAGTGATTGAAGAGTTAGCAAATGATTTTTGCAGAATATCAGGTGACCGTATAAACCTGGAAAAAGATTTAATGATTACAATTTGGAATGTGAGAACCATATATTTATCTGGGACATTTATGGATGTGGTAACACTGCATCAGGTACGGACATGATGCAGTAACATTGTATCTGTCTGGGAAGTTCATAAATGTGATGACACTGTATCAGACCAGGAAGTGATGACACTGTATCAGGCCAGGAAGTGATAACACTGTATCAGGCAGGCCAGGAAGTGATAACACTGTATCAGGTCAGGAAGTTTATGAATGTGATGACACTGTATCAGGCCAGGAAGTTTATTTTATTTTTATTTATTTTACATTTGTTAACCGGGGGTGGTTGACTGAGCTGAAAATGTCCTTTTTCAGCAGAGGCCCAGGGAGAAAAGCTCCACATTGAAAAATTACACATACATTTAGACATGATCAGTATACACACAAATTAGAAAATACATGTTTTTACAGTGGTATGCAGCACATCAACAGTTACAGTGGAGAGAACAAACAAAAAAATATTTTTAAATAAAGGTACTTAATAGATTTGTGGTGTACAGCTGAAATTTGGAACATAGGTAGAATACATACAAAGTACACAGGTACAGTACATACCTTGTAGATTAGCCAGTGTTTGTGAGAATAGTTTTCAATCTTAATCAAGTACTCTGGGTTTAGTATGTGTACCTTATCCACTTTCACTAGCCGGGGCAGCAATCATGGCACTGCCAACTTTGCTTGAGATGTTGCCTGATGAGGTCTTTAAAGGAGGTTTTGGTTGATGTGTTTTTAATGCTAGTGGGGACAGAGTTCCATTTTTTAGCCAGTGAACTACTATATAGTGCATCTCCAAAGCTATTGTAGCTGTTGATGACTTCTAGTAGAAGTTTGCTTGATGATCTAAGAGGCCTTTTGGCTGAGTGATGTTGTACTAGGTTTTTGAGGGCAGGACACTTATTGGGAAGGTAATAGATAGAATGACAGAGGCAGAGCTGATTGTAAGTTAGGAGGTTGGGCAGTTCAAGCCAGTGGAACTGTCTCAAAGTAGTACAGTGATGAGTTCTATATGAGCAATTTGCAGCAAAGCAGGCAATTCTGTTATAGCAGGCTTCCATTTTGCTTAGTTCAGTTTTGTTGAGATTAGTCAGAATGGGAGCTGCATAGAGTAGGGTGGATAGAAGTTGGGAGCAAGCAATGGCTGATCTTGTGTTGTTGGTAAGAAATGGTTTGATACGGTAGAGTGATTCCAGTTTGGCATGTACTTTTTTAATAGTTAAGTTGAGATGACTATCAAATTTTGGGTGGGAGTCTATGGTTATTTCCAATAGCTTAGCCTGTGCCACTGGAGCAATTGGAGTAGCATTTGTGGAGTAGATAGTATCAGTGTTTTTGTTTGAACTGGTTATAATCATAAGCTGAGTTTTATTTGGATTGAGGATAAGTTGGGCTTTGTTTAGGTAGTTTTCAATGTCAGAGAATGCTAGTTGAGTTGTTTGCAGGAGGGTGGGAATGTTTTGTGCAGCACAGATTAAGGTAGTGTCATCTGCATACTGAATGATAGATGCATGCTGTGTGGCGGTATGGAGGTCATTTGTGAATACTGTGAATAGTAGTGGTCCTAAGATAGAACCCTGTGGGACTCCTATAGTTATGGGCAGCTGAGGAGAGAGAGAGAATTTTCCCATTTCACAGCTTGGTACCTGTCAGTTAAGGGCTTTGGAACCAGGTAAGAGTGGAATTTGATAGGTGACACTGGTTTAGTTTGTTTAGCAGGATTTGGTGCGAGACTGTGTCAAATGTTTTGGACATATCCAAAAAAAAGAGTTGACACCTGCAGGCCTTCATTTTTGAGATGGTTTACTGTGTCTGTGAAGCAGAGGAGGGCTGTAGTGGTGCTATGGGCAGGTCTGAAACCATGCTGAGTAGGTGACAGGATATTGCGGTCTAGGAGATATTTTAGCATCTGGGTATGGATGCATTTTTCTAGGATTTTGGCCAGGGGGAAGAGTAAAGCAATGGGTATGTAGTTATTAAGTTCAGTGGAGGTCCACCTTTATGAATGGGTGTAATATAGGATATTTTCCAGAGTTTGGGCACATAGTTTTCAACAATTGATCTGTTTATGAGAGTGGAGATTGGGATAGCAATAGTATCTGCTGTGAGTTTCAAGAAATAGCTGGGGAGTAGGTTGGCTGCTGTTGATGAGGTTTTTAGTTTGGAGAGCATTATGATTTCAATAATAATGTATCAGACTAGGGAATGTGATAACATTGTATCAGGCAAGGGAGTTTAAGAATGTAATAACAATATATCAGACTGAGAAGCTTATGAATGTGATAACACTGAATCAGGCTGGGAAGTTTATGAATGTGATAACACTATATCTGGCTGGAAGCTTATGAATGCAATACTAATGTATCAGACCAGGACATTTCTGAATGTGATAACACTGTATCAAACAAATGAGTTTATAAATGTAGTAACAATGTATCAGACCTGGATGCTTATGAATGTAAAAACACTGTTATTAGGTACAGAAGGTTATAAATGTGGTAATATTGTATCAGACTGGGAAGTTTATAAATGTGATAATATTGTACCAGACTTGGCTGTTTATACATGTCCCCAAATGACTCAATCTTCCTACAGGAAGATTTGTTCCATATAAATAATTGGTGTCAAAATCACGGACTAAAATTGTCAACATCATCAACCCCTCCTTGTTCCCATTTTCTACATTGGTTTGGGGCGTCATGTCAACTGTTGCCATCTGTCTCTCTATTCAATACCACTCTACTATTTTCATCGACACTCATGAATGATGGCCGCAGCCACACTGGTCTTCTCTTACACATTCCATCCACCTTTTTGCTGGACATCCTCATTTCCTCTTGCCCTCTTCCTGTGTCTCCCAAATCTTCTTCAGCATATTGTGTTCTGCTTTTCTCCATATGTGTCAAAACCACTGTAATCTGTTCTCTTTGACCTTCCTTTTTCCAATTGGAGCTACTTTGGCCTTTGCTCTTATGTCCTCATTTCTTCATTTGTCCGACAGTGTGCATTCTACTACCAGTCTCAGGCACTTCATCTCCATCACCTCTAGCTTCCTCAACTTTTCTGCCTTTACTGCCCAGGTTTCTTTACCATGCAGTAGTACTGGTCACACTGCTATTTTGTACACCTTACTTTTCAGCTTCTTTGGCATTTTGCTGTCATACTACACCTGACACATTATGCCATTTGGCTACCGCCCCTCTGATTCTAGCTTTGGCCTCCTCATTCAGACTTCCCTTCTCCTCAGCCTGCCCTCACAGATATTTGAAGTTGTTAACCTTTTCTACTATTTTCCCTTCTATCTCAGTTCTCATCTTCTTCTGAGTCCCCCCATTTGCTACTATTAACAACTGTCATATGACTGCTCAGTTTCATCCAGTGTGCCTTCGGCTTTGCATTCCATTGCCCTATCATTTGCTGGAGTTCTTGTTCAAAGTCTGTCTGTAATGTCTCATTGTCTGCATACAGCAACTTTGTTGATTTGTCCCCTCTGGCATGTTTGCCAATGTTGTCCATCATCAGTGTGAACTGCAGTGGGCTCAGAGCTGAACACTGATGCATACACACTTCAACTAGGAATCAGTTTGTGACTTCAAATCAGCTTTCTTGAAATCTTGCCACATTATTTGTTCAAGTCTAAGAATGCTTAGTTGGACTCTTCCCTCATCTCTAGCTTTTTCTCAGTTATCTGTCCGACTGCAAACATCGGGTCAGTTGCACTGCGTCTTACTTTCTACTGCTCTGCATATTCACTTATCAATCACCATCCCCAGACCTTTTATGCAGTGTGCCATGAGCTTGATACCCCTACACTGCCCACAGTTGTGGGTGTCCCCTTTGTTGTTTTACACTAGCAAATGAATGTGAGCAAAATAACATCATTGTTCACAAGGAATCTTAATATAAATGAACAGGTATCCATGAGAGCACAACATTTTCTCTCTGATTCATTTAAGGTCATTGTCCTAGATACATTTTTGAATAAATGGCTACATCATAAACAGCCTGCTAATGACAGTGTGTCACCACAATGACAACAGAGGAATTGCAGCAGCTACTAGATAAGTTAATAAATACCTCTCAGCTGTCCAGATTGTTGCAGACTGTCCAGATATTTGCCTCATAGTTTGATCCGTTCCTCATAAAATTTGTTGCTTTTTCTGGATTTTTCTGGCAAATCAGTGACGATTGAATTCGCTAAATAATGGCAAGCAATTGAGTTTTAGACTTCATGTCCTTCAGAAAATGCATGATAATGCAAGACCATTTATTCTAACAAATCTCAAAGTTTATAAGAGCAATATTTAAAATGTGTCCCTATTTTTGGGGCTTTTTCACCCATTAATTTTGGCTTAGTCCACATTTTTGTGCTAAGAGGCATGTCTGTCTGTGCATGAAATCGCTGTGTAACCTAAAAACTGAAACCTGGTATCAGGCTTGGGTTTACCATTCCCCGTCATGTTAGGGTTCCACCTCACTCCACCTCACAAACAAAACCCACACCTACCATTCATGAGGGCTCCATGCCACGAAAGGAGGACCACACACACAACCATCCAGGTGCACCAGGTGCAACTAACCACCATCCAAACACTAACAATGCACAAAAAACTCACTCCCAAATTCCAGAATGCAACAGCCAACCAAAACCAACTCTCCTCCCTGACACCTCTGGTAACACACTCTGAATCCATATGAATATCCAGACACACCAATATATTAATAGAACCCAGACTCAAGCCCTTTGGGACTGGCTCTATAACCTAATATTTTTCAACCAAGCCCAACTTTTCACAGCTTCATACACCTGATGCCAACAAGAGAAATGCTGTTCCACTCACTAGAACACACAAATCAATAAGGAGAAAAAACATGACAACATGCGATCCAATTCCTCATTGGTGAGATAGAAATCATAATCTGATCTCCACTAAATCCCATCCCAAATCCACACCCCAAAAGACCACCCCAAAAAAGACCACAGTGAAGACAGCAAAGAAGACTGGTGTGGTTACCTTCCCCTGGTGGGCCCTCCTGCCCTGAGCCAGTCAGTGGGAAGCTGTGGAAGCCAGACAAAGTGCCTTCTATGAACACCTCCAGGACCGACACCTCCATATGGATCCCAAATCCCCAAAAAAACCAAAGACCTTCAATAAAGTCCAGTCAAAGCCAGTCTTCCAGGACCCCAGAAATTAATAAACTTCTACAGAGAAAGCTATTACATAAAAGAACAAAAACAAAATCCCTGGAAGTCATTAGTGATCATTATTAGTAAAAATAAAAGCAAATAAAATCAACTAGGCCAATTTTTTTGAAAAAATTGATATGGATTCAAAGGACAATCATAAGGCCTTTTTTCAGCTATTGTTAGGAACCTGGTGGAAACTCTCAGAAATGCTGGTAATGCCTTGCCTGGTGCGTAAGCTCCTAGTCTGCAAAGCAGCTGTGCAATCATAATGGACAAAGCCGTCAAAGAGATAGATATAATGCAGACACAACAAGAACCATCTTTGGCTTCATGGAGGGACCCAGTTGCCTTTTTTTGGTGGTGGATCATGCCAAATTAAAGACTTTGGAATTGATGTTGGAAAGAAAGTAGGCCATTGATGCCTTGACCTAGTCTGCAGTTTGGATACATACACCAAGGCCCTATTTTGGGCAATACCAGCTTAAATGTAAGAAGAACTTCCAAGAGGTTGCAAACTGCTTACCATATGTCAACAGACACAAGTTAGAGTTGCCTGGGCTTAAGGACAGAACCCACAGTTGCAGCTGGTAGGTCCCACAGGACAGAGGTCCACAGTCCCCATTGTTGTCCATCTACTTCCGGTCCTTGCAGGCCAAGTTGAGGGGACCTTGGGCCGACAAAGTTTGCATGTGACTTCAAACTGGGCCTATAGGAAAAAAACATCAGACATGGAGGACAGATGATAGGGGACTCGATGAATCAGACATGGATATGCCAGAGCCATCATCTGAATGCGGACGCCACTGATGCCAGACAGAGGCAGAGATAAACGCATAAAATAACCCTAAATACACCATAACCCAAACAAACCATATCTTAAAGCTAGAGAAGGACAGGGGACCTTGGGGACCTGCCAGGTTAGTGCAGGACTTTGACTTTAGGAGGACCTGGGGACCCAGGTTAGAAGCCATTTTTTGAGTGCCTGATCATGACCTACATTGCCCCAGATCTCATGAGGTCATTGTTCCCCTGTACTCTTCAGGTCATTGATCAGTACCTTGATTACAATGCCCCTGGTATTATCAGATGCCCTCACATCTGCAGTGCCTTGCCCTCGAAACCCATTCTCACCCGGAGAAACCAATAAGGGGAAGAGGGAAAAATCTGTCATATACAAAATCTAGATTAGAAAAACTCCAGCTATTTGCCAGATTGAACCATCTGCTCAGGGTGACATGCATACCATCTGCAAGGGTGACATAGCCGGCCATAATTCACCCGCCCCAATGTCCCGCCTCCAAAAAAAAAAAAACCACCAAAACAAAAACAAGCCAACAGCAACCACCAAACAGCACGGATAATTAAATAGGTTTGGAGGGATCGAATAGATTTATCACTCACTCAGAGACTATGCTGGAATGGAACTCCGTCCAACACATGTGCAGCAGAGCACCTTGCTGGCTTCAAGAGAAATCTTTGTGGATGGATGGGAGAGTTTACCCCAGGAATCATCTCTGTGTCACTGCTGGACAGAGGCACAACAAACTAATGGGCACAGTATTTTTGTTTTTTATAGGGGTGGCGTAAGCCACAAAACTTTGGGCTAGGCTTATAAATGTCTTAGGGCAGATAGCCTAGTATAAGCTATGAACCTATGAACCTATAAGAGGGTGAGAGCTATGGTTGAGGTGGATGAGGGGTTAAGAAAATATTCTGTTGAAATAACCATCATCAACATGAAGACCATGTGATGGCTTCTCACTCAGAAGATGCATTTGATGCATACTGACATGGAACAAGTCTCAAGTGAATGAGCAAGTTCAGGTGTCTTGGGGTTAACATCAGCCAGCACTGTGACTGTAGAAAGGGAATTCTGTTGAAACTATAGTCGGTTTGATTAATGATTACATCACTAGTTCAAATATGGAAGGACTGTGCTATGATCAAGATGCTGGCTCTGATGAAAAGACAGGTGGTTGAGCTGGAGGTGGCAGAGTTAAATCTGTTAAGATTTGCACTGAGTATGATGAGAATGGACAGGATTAGGAATAGGTATATCAGAGGTTTAGCTCAGGTTGGATGCTTTGGAGACAAAGCCAGAGAGGCGAGATTGGGTTGGTTTTGACATGTGCTTAGGAGGGTTGCTGGGGATATTGGGCAAAGGAAGCCTAAGAATGGAGCTGCCAGGTAAGAGGAAAATTTGAAGACCTAAGAGAATGTTTATGGATGTGGTGAGAGAGGACACGCAGCTGGTTGGCGTGACACAGCAAGATCCAGAGGACAGGAGGAAATGGAACCAGTTGATCCACTTTGGCGACCCCTAACGAGAGCAGCCGAAAGAAGAAGAAGCAGAAGAGTGCGATAGTGAAGCCCATAACACGTAGAATTTTAAAGGCACTAGTCTAGCGTATTATAGTATATGAGTTTGAGAAGAAGACTTTGAAGATGAATGATATTTAAAAAAACTGAAGCTTTGAGATGCATGGATATCTGAGCCTTCTCCAGGTGGAATGGAAAGACCATAGGTCAAATGAATCAATCTTACAGAAGTTCTAGACAAACTGTCAACTGTCAACTGATGAAAACTATTGTCCAATGAAAAGTGAGATACTTTAATCACTTTATTGGGAGAATGACTGTTGGTGCTCATTTTACAAGGCAAAATGGAGCGTAGATGATCAAAAGGTTTGCAGAGATAGAAGAAGGCAAATTACATAATCCATTAAGTCATGAACTAAAACTAAATACAAAGAACTGTACAGTCATTTCCTTCAGCAAAATTGACTCCCATTGAAGCTATCATATTGATAACACACCTCTGAAAATTGATCTCGTAGTTAGGGATCTGGAAACATATGTCAACAATGAGCTTTTCTTCGATCACCATATATCTACAGCTAAAAGGATGTCCTTTTTCACTGCATAGCTAATATCTGAAGCTATTATCTCCAGATCCAGGGATGTAATTATTCCGCCATACTTGGAACTCATTAGGCCAGTCACTGACTATAATGCACCTTTCAGTATACAAACACTTGGCACAACCGGAATGACCACAACATCTCATTAAAAAGTCAGGCAGCTAAATTATAAAACCTATGCACATCGTCTCAAAGACTTGTCCCTGTTTTCAGCATCAGACAGCTTACTGATATGCAACCTCTCTCATATATAGCTTCAACAGTCCCTATTCTGTCAAACCTTTTGCACATTCATAAGTCGATTAGCATCATAAACACCCACAAAGAGATCTCAACTGTATCCGGAAAATAAATAGGCCATGTTGGAGGGATAGGTATGTATCACAGAGGATACTGCTTCTGTGGAACCATCTTCCGTCCCACATAAAACAAAGCACTTCTCTTACTCTATTCAAACATAATTTGGATGAATGTATGGGTAACCACAAATTCACCCCTGTTTTGCACCCGTCCCTTATGGAATGTAAATGTTCTAACATGTCCTTGATTAGCTCATTGTTGGGTTATTTGTATCCAAATATAAGGGCTAGAAACTACCTTGGGAATGTAAGGCTAGGCTTCTTACGATCCTCACAGATTAATACCGAAATACATACTTACAAACATATGGACTCGTGACTGGACAGGTCTGTCACTGACACTCTGAATGAAAACAGCCTATTATATAAATATTGGTGAGGTGTCATGATAAGTGCTTTGATGATCTCCAATCCTGTGTGTTATAAGGGTGTCATAAGCATAGCTATAAACAAATATCCTGAAGTAGAAATGTCAAGTACAGATTTTAAACATATTCTGGTGTTCTTTTTCCAGCTATGAATTATTTTAAAGTAGTATTGCCATCAGTTGTTTCTAATACTTATAACATACACAATATATAGGGAGTGAGGTGTTAATAGTTAAGACTTTTACTGCTACAAGCACAGTTTGAATCTCACAAGACAAAGGGCTGAGCTTGGCTCGGCTCTAAAGGGGTAGTTAGCTAGTACTAACCCTAACTAATAGCATGTATAATGGCAATTTTGATGATTTTCTTTTATTTAGAGTGTTTGTTTAAGTGTGATGCCTAACACTTACAAGGTGCAGGTTTGAAGTTTGAAGGGAATTTGAATTGGCTTAAAATGGAATGGCTCGCAAGGGCAGTTAGCCTAGTACTAACCTAATCTATAGCATGTATAATGGCAGTTTTGATGGATTTTCTTTTATGTAGAGTGCTTAATGTAGATACTGTCAAATATGACTGCAAAACAGGAATGTCTATGAAACATGTTCTGTGCTGAAGTGTTTTTCATGTATTTACTTGTTATATTTCATGCATATGTACAAAGAGAAAAAAAATTCCATTTACCTTTCACATTTAATTTTCTTTTCCAATGACAACTTCCAACAGATGCATGCACACTGCTCACATTTGAAGACATCAGAAACTCATAAGAAAAGGCAGAACATGTTAATGATGTTAGGTCTTATCTCAATACCAACAATGCATTGGATCATCTTTTGAAGAATTCATGAACTCTGTGATGAAGTAGTGAAATGAAGGCATTAGGCTCTGTTAAACCGCACTGTTCTAGCATTATTTCTTATCAGAGAACAGTAATAATGTATATTATCTCCACAAATTTAATACAGAAACTTTAAAGTATTAGAAAAGCCAGTGCTGGTGTATTTAGAGTTATTGTGTTATTTAGTTTTTAATAGGCAACTCTAGGCAACTGTGTTTTTCTGCATGATTCTGTTTTATTAAAATACATTCCTTTTGGAATACTGAGAGATCAGGTGATTTTTTTTTCTAACTTAAGCCCATTTTCTAAACAAGGTTATTATTTCTTTTATAACAATGTAACTAATAAGAGCAGGACAGCGAAATGGCCTGAGTTAATGCTAAGCAAACTTCATCGGTTTTCTTTCTTCTGAACAAGAAGCGCTAAAACTCTTTGCAAAGCATTGCCCATATGCAGGATTTCTTTCTTCTGAACAAGAAGCGCTAAAACTCTTTGCAAAGCATTGCCCATATGCAGGATTTCTTTCTTCTGAACAAGAAGCGCTAAAACTCTTTGAAAAGCATTGCCCAAATGCAGGAGATTGTCCTCTTATTTTCTTTTTATGTTTTAATATAAAAATGTATTTTTTCCAGGCACAAGCAGACTGCCTAATTTCTAATCCAGCCTCTGCATATCAAGAAAACAGCAAAACAATATTACATGGAAAATGAAAAAGAGCAACTTGACTGGTAGCCATCATTAAAAACATCACCTGTCTTATTAAAAGAAAAAGCATTTTCTTCCGTAAGTGAGCCTGGGTATTACATCATTTTCATGCTCCTGCTATCACTGTAACTTACATGCTTTAATTAATGGAATGCACATGCCCTGATAATATCTATTGTTCCTATAAGTGTCACCTTGATTGAGTAGCACATGCCTGTGCTCTGTGAGTGGTATTCATACATTAAGTGAGTGCATAAAGGCAATTGTCACAATTTGTGAAGAAGTGCAGCAAAGACAGGATTCACAGAGACTACTTATGTCAATGCATGATGGCCATGAATAAGTGTAAGCAAATGAAATTATAATGAGATGTAAATGAGAAACGAAGTAAAACCAAGTATGCTAATAAGTTCTCCCTCCTGCTTGTGATTCATAGTCATACACTGATATGTTTCTGCACTGTGTGCAGGTACATTGTAAAAGGTGGAATCATACCTTTTCTATCTGCTTTGCAATGTATGCTGATGCTGTTCTTTGCTGTTAGCATAGCTATGTCCAGGGGCGAGATATTTGTCTTGGCAGACGTAAAACCACTTGCACAACGTGGAAGTCTTTGGCCAAGAAAGCAGATATATTCAGAACAGTACCTTATAATTTTGAGAATCAGGAAATTCTTGACTGATTCAGAGTGGACAGGGATATTGTAAGGGTCTTGGTGAGCATGTCTGTCCTTCATAAGGTTACTGTTGGGATGTATGGCTTTCCTATCCATGTAGATACTAAGGTATGTATGGCCCTCACTATACTTTCCAAAGGGGTCTTCCAGAGACAGACTGGGGACATGTTCATGTCACCTCAGGACTGTGCTGGGACTATGTGTGCCTTTTATGTGGTGACATGTTTCCCTGAAGTACTCAGTGTGATGGATTGCACCCATGTTGCACTTAGGGCTCCATCTGGTCCACACAGGGAGCAATACCACAATAGCAAGGGTTACCATTATATCAAATGCCTGGTAGTTTGTGGTGCATGGGGGGGGTCCATCAACAACATGTCTTCCCAGCATCCTGGCAGTGTACATGATTCCAATATCTGGCACACAAGCTCACTCTATGATGCCTTCCTGCATGATAGGCTGCTCAGTGGTCATCTTGTTGGTAATTGTAAAAAATAATTTATTTTTTATTATCATTTAAGTAGTTATTCATGGTAAAATGTGATGCTTAATACAAAACCACTTTTTCTCAGCTTTGTCTCCCCTACTTTCTCTCTCTTGCTTTTTGATTGGTGCTGCTGGATATTCACTAGAACCATGGCTAATGTCACCTGTAAGAAATCCAAGTGAGACTGTAGAAGATAATTTTAATACAGCCATGTCCCACACTCATACTGTCATGAAGAGAGTGTTTGGTGTGTTGAAAAGCAGATTCAGATGTCTGGATGAGTCTGATGGTGCCCTTCAGTATGTTCTAACTACTGCATGCAGGATGTTTATAGCATGTTGCATTCTTCAAGACGTAACCATGAGCTAGTCTGATGGTGGAGTTGCCCATGCTGTCACTGCAGCTTACATTTCCATTCCTACTGTAACTACTGATGACAGATGGCAGCAGTAGTAAGGGACCCCCCCCATATGGCAGGCTTATGCATGGCATATGAGTGCACAGGTAAATAGGTGGTGTCTAGTCAAGATCTATGGACCATGACATTTAGGTAAGTGTTTCCTTTATTGTAAAACAATATGGAGTATAACTGATGCATGCAGTGATCTATTTATTTAACAGTTGTTTACCAGGAAGGTCTGACTGGGACAGAGCACACTTTTAGTGGAGGCCCAGGGAGAAATGCTCCAGATGCATGTTTTTGGAATGTGGGAAGAAACTGAACCACTCAGAGGAAACCCATGTGAACACAGGGAGGACATGCAAACTCCACACAGAAGGCACCCTAGTTGAGAATTGAACTAGAGCACTTCTTGTTGTGAAGCAATGATGCAAACTACTGCACGACTGCACCACTCTGTGTGTTATCTATGCTGGGTAGTGTATTGGCTACTGTCACTGTTCGTCTAATGTTCCCTCTTATCTTTAATTTTTTATTTTATTTTATTTTAGAACAGGTACTCATATTATCATTTATAAAATTCATGTCTGAGTACACTGTTGATGTAAGGCATTATATAAGGGATAATTACATTTTGTTTTGCATGATAACTTCTACTTAGGTGATGTACTTAAGTATGCACATACTGAGTATCCTGAAGGGGTACTTTTAATAAAATGTGTTTTTTCAGTATTCAACATGATTTCATACCATGCACTTGAAATGTAAAATGCATCAAACGCTTTTATTATGTAATGTTTACTCAGTTTTGTCAATTACAAAGGTTCATGGGGGATTATTGAACTAATGGTGCAAGAGCCCTTACAAGCCTAGCAATTATCACTCAGAGTTAACCCAGTTTTCAAACACTAAGTGGTAGAGGATGGCTTAGTCTTGTGTCTATGCCTCTGAGTATTTTACAGACTGCCCCTGTCCATAAGGGACATGAGCACCACCCCAGGAGTAAATTTACCATCCCCCCATCCACTGATCCAAAATTAATTCATAAATGGTCAGGGAAGGACTCTGCTTTACATGAATAGGAAGCCAGTTCCAGAGAAGGGGTAACTTCTGAGATACATATTTATCTCTCCAACATATTTTGGTCATGTCACAGATCAGGTTTAGATCCTTTGATCAGGTAATCCTTGTGCATTTTGATTTGCAAATGTGTAACAGTTCCATCAGGACTGAATTTGAGAGTGATTTATAGATTAAGCATAAATCACCCCTTAATAGTTGGTAGGAGACCTAGAAAAGGGAAAGAGCTTTTATTTAATCGGCATAGGACATGTTGATTACAACATGTATTTTTTATTTTTGTAAGGAACTTCTGAGGCAGCTCTAGTTGTTGCAAGTGCCTGGTCAGGTACATGCCAAAACATGCATTGTACTCAATTATTGGTCTGATGAAGGCCATGTAAAGTGAGACTATAATGTCCTCAGATCTAGATGCCATGCCTTTACTTTACAGGCTTGCTGTTCTTGAACTGTTTGTAAGTTTCTGTGAGGCCATTTTTTGCTTGGGCTAAAGGAAAGTCTCTCTATTGATCAGTGGCAGTGAAAAACATTGAGCAGCCTGCCTGCCCCTGTGGGAGTGGTTACTGACTTGAAACTGTAGTTTTATTGGCCATTTTGGGTCAATTCCAAAACTCCTTCATCTTCCTCTCTTAAAACCTGGTTGCCTCGTGGTTTTGGCGTCTTTTCAGGCTTGTTGGCTGTTGGTGAAGCACCCACCAAGAGGAGAAAATGCTGAGAGAAGAAAGGAGCCACTTTTGAGACTTTAAGTATTTTTCCTCTGTTTATTTGCTAAGTTTTTCTGCATAGCCACCTATTTTGAGCATTTTCTGGCTTGTTAAATTTGATTTCTGCATTAGTAACTGTATTTAGAGCACAACCTAGAGCTGTTTACTGAATTTCCTGTTTGCACTTATTTTTAAAATCGTTTTTTTCTCAAAACTTGCATTTTATCTGTCTTTGGCCTAGCACTCTTGTGTGGGGTCATTTACTGCACTGTTATAACTTGTTGATACTTGTTAACCTCTGCTATCTCTGAAAAAAACAAAAAACAAAAAAAATCTTGCTTTTTTCCCCACTTTTCTGAGATTTAAAAAAGTTCAGTTACAGGCTTGCAGTTCTTGAACTGTTTGTAAGTTTCTGTGAGGCCATTTTTTGCTTGGGCTAAAGGAAAGTCTCTCTGTTGATCAGTGGCAGTGAAAAACATTGAGCAGCCTGCCTGCCCCTGTGGGAGTGGTTACTGACTTGAAACTGTAGTTGTATTGGCCATTTTGGGTCAATTCCAAAACTCCTTCATCTTCCTCTCTTAAAACCTGGTTGCCTCGTGGTTTTGGCATCTTTTCAGGCTTGTTGGCTGTTGGTGAAGCACCCACCAAGAGGAGAAAATGCTGAGAGAAGAAAGGAGCCACTTTGAGACTTTAAGTAGTTTTCCTCTGTTTATTTGCTAAGTTTTTCTGCATAGCCACCTATTTTGAGCATTTTCTGGCTTGTTAAATTTGATTTCTTCATTAGTAACTGTATTTAGAGCAAAACCTAGAGCTGTTTACTGAATTTCCTGTTTGCACTTATTTTTAAAATCGTTTTTTTCTCAAAACTTGCATTTTATCTGTCTTTGGCCTAGCACTCTTGTGTGGGGTCATTTACTGCACTGTTATAACTTGTTGATACTTGTTAACCTCTGCTATCTCTGAAAAACCAAAAAAACAAAAAAAATCTTGCTTTTTCCCACTTTTCTGAGATTTAAAAAGTTCAGTTACAGGCTTGCTGTTCTTGAACTGTTTGTAAGTTTCTATGAGGCCATTTTTGCTTGGGCTAAAGGAAAGTCTCTCTGTTGATCAGTGGCAGTGAAAACATTGAGCAGCCTGCCTGCCCCTGTGGGAGTGGTTACTGACTTGAAACTGTAGTTTTATTGGCCATTTTGGGTCAATTCCAAAACTCCTTCATCTTCTTCTCTTAAAACCCTCTTTTGCGCAGTTTTGCACATTTTGTGCATACCGCAACAGCGGTAGCTGCCTAATTGGGTTTAAACTATTCCTGGCTCCACAAAGTCTGCTCTTCACTTTTTCCCTTAGAACTGCTCTATCTCTCAATTTAAACACCATATTCTCATTCTAAGGCCCTTCACTGGTCCAATTAAGTAATCCTACAAGTTAGCACTATTAAACTATAAGCACTACTTACTCTTATACTCTCTACGATTACCCTGTCCTCTATTGGTCCATCTTAAATTCAGTTTCCCTATTACTCTAACATGTCCAAAGGTCAGTCAATGGTTTCCTCTCCAGTCCAGCTGGTGAATCTGGGAATTTTGAGGCAATGTTACAACTGTCTCATGTACACGGACAACCCTCTCCTCCTCCAAACAGGTTCAAATATATGTGAGAGATACAACTATTTAGCCAAACTGGAGGCTGAGCTCTTTCATCTCAAAACTGGTGTAACCAGTCAGGAGGAGAAGGTAACCTCACACAACACAATTCCAGTATCACATAGTCCCACCACATCAGCGAACTAAACACATAAATACACAAAAACATACTCGGAGGCTCTAAATAAAAATCTACCTAAGCAACAGAGACCTCCAATGCAGGCATCCAAGCAAACGCTACCGCAAAACAAAACACACACAACACATAACCCACAAAGTCAGTGTACCAAGCAGCCACAGCCCTTAAGGCTGAATAACACACCTGATACTCTTGTTATAGGTGACTCTATTGTCAGACACACTGACGTCCCGCTCACCAGGCTGAATAAAGAGAAGGTCACGGTGAGTTGCCTGTCAGGTGCTAGGATGCGACACATAACGCAAGCACTCAGGTCACTCCAAAGCAAATACAAATATGACTCAGTCATTGTACATGCTGGTGTGAATGACCTGAGACGTACCTCCCTGGACTACATGAAAAGAGACATAGAGAAGCTCTCTGATCATGTAGCTCAGGCTGGTATGACACTGACCTTGATCAGCATCTTACCCTCACCTAGAATGATGCCACAGTACAAAGACAAAATGATCGATTTTAACAATTGGCTAAAATTTTGGTGTCATTCAAAGGGGATCCAGTGTCTGTCAGCCTGGGATGACATGCTCGACAAGCCACATTGCTTCGCTAGGGATGGCTTGCACCTGTCACCACTGGGCTTTGGATATTGGCAAAGGCTCTTGCCACCCCCATAGTTCCTTTTTTAGGCAAGGCTCAAAAGTCAAACCCACCCCTATAGACAGCACAAGGAACAAGAAACTAAGGGTAATGCTGCTAAACACCAGAAGTCTTAACCTCAAGATGCACGCACTCGAAGCTCTCCTTAGTATGGAGAACATCGATATCTGTGCAGTGACAGAAACCTGGTTCAAGGCTCCAGAGAGGACACCAGCACTACCAGGCTATACCTCATATCATGCTTTTCGGCCCAAAAACCTGGACCGAACCACAAAAGGAAGGGGAGTTTCCATATTTATCAAGGATTTCCACACCTCCAGGTTAGTGGCATTGCACAAAGTATCGGAGACCATCCATGTGCAACTAACAGTGGGCAAGACTGCTTTTCAGTTTATAGCATCCTACAGACCACCCTCTCAAAGTCAGGAATCCCATTCGGCTTTCCTGAAAACATTGGAGAATGTGAAGATCTCTCCGAACACCATTATATTGGGTGACTTCAACTACCCAAACATTGACTGGGAGCACTACTCAAGCCCCAGCACCTTAGCCCAAAGATTCCTGGAAATTATAAACTCAAATGCTATGGAACAACTAGTCACCACTCCCACAAGAGGGGACAACATACTAGACCTGATCATTACCAACATGGGGACTCTATGCTCCACAACAGAAGTATATCCCTCATTGGTAAGATCAGACCATAAATTAATTTCAATGGATGTCCACATCCCGATCCCACCCCCAGCCCAGAAAACCACAGTGAAAAATTTCTCAAAAGCGAACTTCTCACTTCTCAAAACCGAAGTGGAATCCTTCAAGGCCCCAGGGCCAGTGGCAACTACAGCCCAAACTGCAGAATCCTATGTAAATGCATTCTATGGACATCTCCAGGAAAGCATGGATCATGCTATCCCAAACAAAACCAAGACCCAATCATCCAAAGGCAGGCATCCAGTCTGGTGGACCCCTGCCATAAATAAACTGTACAACAGAAGGAGGAAGCTACTACATGATAGAGCAAAATCCCTAATAGGGAAGGAATCTCTGATCAGTATTAGCAAAAAATTACAATCCCTCATAAAATCCTCCAAGGCCAGCTTCGAGAGAAAAATTGCACAGGACACCAAAGACAATCATAAGGCTTTTTTCAGTTATGTTAGAAACCTGGGATGCAACTCCCAGAATTGTTCTGAGTTGATTCTAAACGACAAAAAATACACTGAACCCACAGACATCACCAATATCCTGGCAGACAGGTTCAGTGCAAACTTCTCCACCCCCCCCCCCCCAAAAGAGCAAGTATCTATCCCAGCAGAGGGCTGTCTCCCAAACATCTCAGATGCTCAGGTGAAGGCTGCCCTCTCCAAAGCAAAAGACACTGCTTCCATGGGACCAGATGGCATCCCAGGTTGTGTCCTACATGAACTACAAGAGGAACTAATCCCTCAAATAAAACAGCTATACAATCTCAGCCTCACTACAGGATATGTGCCCACAGAATGGCGTACAGCAACAGTGGTCCCACTCCACAAAGGTGGAGCCTCTATGGACCCTGGAAACTATCGCCCCATAAGCCTGACTAGCTTAGTCTGCAAGGCTATGGAGAGGATCATCATGGAGCTCATAAACAAAGACATTGGGGACCTACAGACACTAGATCCTACCCAGTTCGGCTTTGTCAAGGGCAGATCCTGCCTTTTGAACCTGGTTGACTTCTTTGAAACAGTCACCAAAGCCATAGATGAAGGGAAGGTAGTCCACACAGCCTATCTGGACCTTGCAAAGGCATTTGACACAATACCCCACTCAGGCATCATAGATAAGCTATCCAGCTTAAATATAAACCCCTATGTCGCAAGATGGGTCGCAAACTGGCTCAAAGACAGAACCCACAGAGTGAGAGTTGCTGGAGCCATGTCAGACTTGAAACCTGTCACAAGTGGTGTCCCACAGGGTTCTGTCCTGGAAATACTCTTGTTCGGTATATACTTTTCTGAGGTACAGGCAAACGTGGGAGGACTATGGCTCACCAAGTTCGCAGACGACTGCAAACTGGGCGCCATAATCAACTCTCCAGCTGACACAAACATCCTTCAGAAAGGTCTCACAGAGACAGATAACTGTTGCCAGCACCATGGTTTAAAGCTAAATGCCAAAAAATGTATAGTCATACCCATTGGCAAAAACAATGTGCCCACAAATTACCACATAGGTGGAAACCCATTAAGTTCAGAGAAAGTTATTAGGGACCTGGGGACCCAAGTTGATAGCAATCTCTCCTTTGAAAACCACATTGCCAAAGTGGTTAGAAAGACCTTCTACATAGCCCACCTCATCACGAAGGGTTTCACATCTAGATCAAGAGAGGTAATCGTGCCCCTTTATTCATCCCTCATCAGGCCCATCATAGAATACAATGCCCCTTTTGGGATGTACCTTACCTGAGACCTGCAGCAATTAGAAAGACCCCAAAAGTATCTCACCAAGAAGATCAAGGGTCTCAAACAGATGCCATATGCTGCTCGGTTAAAAAAACTCCAGCTCTACTCAGTTGCATACCGCCTACTTCAAGGCGATCTATGCCTGACATACAAAGCTATGTCAAATCCAGAATTAGTGGACATGCACCTCAGTAAATCTAAATCCCTTAGAGCCACATGCTCGAGGGACTTGAACCTCAGCACAGAAATAAATAGAACTTGCTGGAGGGACAGGTTCATAACCCAGAGGCTCCCTTCGCTCTGGAATAGAATTCCAGTTCATGTGAGGCAGAGCACCTCACTGAATCTCTTCAAGAAGAATCTCGATAAGTGGATGGGGGATCGTAGGTTTGTCCCAGGGATTACTCCTGTGTCACTATTAGACAGAGGCACAGTAAACTAAACCTTAAAAAGGGCACAGTATACTCAAATCAAGGGGTGGCGTAAGCCATACAGAATCGGGCTAGGCTTATAATTGCCCCAGGGCAGATAGCTTAGAATGAACCTATGAACCTATGAACCTATTATAAGGTGTGCCAGATAGAAGGACTTCCTCATCTCCTTGAAATCCATAAACCAAAAAAATCTACCGGTCACTGCCTATATCCCTATTTAATAGCCAAGGTGTGGAACACCATTCCTACAGAAATTAGAGCAATGCCAAAAAAAAAAAAAAACTGTAAGCTTGTTTCCTATCTTTCCTGTAACTAGTGTTCCAGATGCAGATTTGCCATATCCAGGACTGTATGTAAGCTTCTGAGCCCCCCAAGCCTTTCTGTATTGGAGGGAAGCCTTCTAGCTTATCAGTGGGAGTGGTAAGCACTAGGTAACCTGTCTACCACATAAGGAGTGGTTCTGACCCAGAAATTGTAGTTATTGGCCATTTGGGCAATCTCTTCCATCTCTCTCAACTTCCTGATTTGAAAACCTGCATTTACACTTGTTTCTGTCCTGTAACTCATCTAATGCAGATACAGATTCTTAGTTTTAGCACTTAAATTTGCTTATTCATGCTCAGCACTTGTTCAGAACTTGTAAGCACTAAATAAGCTACTAATTACTATAGCACTCAATCTTCCTTATTACCTAGAGGAAAACTGTTTTTGTACTTACTTTTCTCACTTGCTTAGAGAAAAACAACTCTTGTACTCATTTTCCTCACTTATCTAGAGGAAAATAGTTTTTTTTATTCAGGCATGCCCAAGGTTCAGCTCCTAGTGTTCTCTCCTATCTATCTGATGAATGTGGGCATCTTGAAGCAATGTAGAAATTGCCTCATGTACACAGACAACCCTCTCCTCATACTACCCAACACTACAACCTGTGAGAGATCCACTTATCTAGCCAAACTGGAGGTAAAGCTATCTCCAACCAAGACTGAACTTGACAGTCATGAGGAGAAGGTAAACATTTGCACCACACCACACTCATCACATAGTCTCACTAAATCTACACCACCAAAATCCACACAAAAACATTTGTGGAGGCTTTCAATAATAATCTGTCTAAGCAACAGAGACCTCCAAAGCAGAAACACAAGCAACCTTCATCCCCCAACACAACCCAAATGACGCATAGCCCACGGACTCAGTGTGCCACTCAACCACAGCCAATAAGGCAAAACGATGTACCCAACACACTAGTCATAGGTGACTCTATAGTCAGGCACACTGATGTCCCACTCACCAGGCTAAACAAGGAGAAGGTTACTGTCAGGTGCCAGGATCCACCACATAACCCATGCACTCAGGTCACTCCACAACAAGTACAAATATGACTCTATCACTGTCCATGTTGGTGTGAATGACCTGAGATGTACCTCCCTGGACTACATGAAAAGGGACATGGAAGAGCTCTCTGATCTTGTAGCCCAGGCAGGTATGATCCTAGCCCTGAGTAGCATTCTGGCATCACCCCGAATTATACCACAGTACAAGGACAAAATGATTGACTTCAACAATTGGATAAGCTTCTGGTGTCATTCTAAGGGGATCCAGTATCTGTCTGCTTGGGATGACATGGTCGCCAGACCACGATGCTTTGCCACAGATGGCCTGCACCTGTTGTCCCTGGGGATTCAGGATACTGGCTAAGGCTCTTGCTGCCCCTATAGTGCCTTTTTTAGGCAAAGTTCAAAGGATAAAACCACCACCGTAACAGATACAAGCAGGCAAAATCTGAAGGCAATGCTACTCAATGCTAGAAGTCTAAACCTCAAAATGCACTCTCTCGAGGCACTCCTAAAAATGGAGAGCATAGATATCTGTGCAGTAACTGAGACCTGGTTCAAGACTCCAGAGAGCACCCCTGCAATACCAGGCTTCAACTCTTACCACACCTGTTTGCCACAAAACCAAGTCCGAAACACTAAAGGTGGAGAAGTGTCCATATTCACCAAAGATATTCACACCTCCAGGCTAGTTGCCCAACCCAATGCATCTGAAATTCTCCAGGTGCAACTAACACTAGGTAAGACTGCAATCCAAATTGTAGCTTGTTACAGATCCCCCACCATGCCCCAAGATTCTCACTACACCTTTCTAAACATTAAGATACAACCAAACACCCTAATACTGGGTGATTTCAACTACCCTGCCATTAACTGTGAAAACGACTGGGGTACCAACTCCTTTTCCCAACGGTTCTTGGAATTCATAAATTCCAATGTCCTTGATCAACTAATCCATTGTCCCACCAGGGGCTCCAATATCCTAGATCTGGTCATTACCAACATGGGAGATAGATGCTCCACACCAGTGGTCACCCCCTCATTGGTCAGGTCTGACCATATGCAAATCACCCTTGACATCCACATCCCACCCCCACCCCCCAGTAAGGAAACCTCCTTAAAACTTTCTCCAAAGCCAACTTCATGATACTGAAGTCAGAAGTGACAAACTTCACAACACCCACGCAGATGGGATCTGAAAGTTCGACTGCAGAATCCTACACTATGGCACTGTACGAGCACATCTGTGCATGAATTGTGCCATCCCAAATAGAACCAAGTTGCTCTTCTCCAAACAAAGGAAGCCAATCTGTTGGTCCCTTGCTATAAACAAACAATAAAACAGAAGAAGGAAGAAACTGTTGCAGAAAAGAGGAAAATCCCAGGATGCAAAAAACTCCCTCACCAGCCTCAGTAAGAAGCTGATATCCCTCATAAAATCCTCAAAAGCTAGTTACGAAAATAAAATTGCCAAAGATTCCAAAGACAACCACAAGGCATTCTATAGTTATGTCAAGAATCTAAATGGCAATACTCAGATCTGCTCTGAGCTACAACAGAATGGCATTAAATATACTGATGTCAAGGATATTGCCAATATCCTGGCAGATCGATTTAGTGCCAACTTCATCCCCCTCTCACCCCCTAAAGGGCCCATCTCAATACCAAAAAATTGACAAATTCCGGTAATCACGGCCACACAGGTAGAAACTACACTCTCCAAAGCTAAGACTACAGCATCCAAGGGACCAGATGACATCCCAGGCTGTGTACTGCATGAACTACAAAATGAACTAGCACCTCACCTAAGTGTCATGTTTAATCATAGCCTCACTTCAGACTTTGTGCCCACTGAGTGGCACACAGCTACAGTTATCCCACTCCACAAGGGGGGATCCACCTTGGATCCTGGGAACTACCGTCCCATCAATCTGACAAGCCTGATCTGCAATGGCATGGAACTTATAAACAAAGACATTAGCAACCTTCAAACACTGGACCCCACCCAGTTTGGGTTTGTGAAGGGCCGATCTTGTCTCCTGAATCTGATTGACTTCTTTGAATCAGTCTCCAGAGCTGTGGACGATGGTAAGGCTGTCCACACAGCCTACCTGGACCTCACCAAGTCCTTCGACACCATCCCCCACTCTGGAATCATAGATAAACATACTAAGATAGGCATACATCCCTATGTCACTCAATGAGTTGCCAACTGACTTACTGACAGAACACTAACTGGAAAAGTAGCCGACTCCAAATCCAGCTCCAGACAAGTGACAAGTGGAGTACCTCAGGGTTCAGTCCTGGGACCACTCTTGTTTGGCATCTACTTCTCTGTACAGGCCAACACTAAGGGACTCTGGCTAACAAAGGTCGCAGATGACTGCAAACTGGGAGCCATTATTGAATCCCCAAATGATGTGAATATTCTACAAAAGGGCCTTACAGAAACAGATGTCTGGTGCCAGAGCCGTGGGCTCAAGCTTAATGCCAAGAAATGTATAGTTATCCGCTTTGGAAAAAAACATGCACCCATGAATTACCACATAGGTGGAAGTACACTAAACATTGAAAGTGTGATGAGAGACTTAGGGACACAGGTGGACAGTGGTATCACTTTCGATAACCACATCGCCACAACAGTCAGGAAATCCTTCTATGTGGCACACCTCATCACTAAGGGTTTTTCATCCAGAAAAAAGGAGGTCATTGTCCCACTGTCCTCATGCCTCATTAGACCCATTATAGAGTATAATTCCTCATTTGGTATGTACCTCACAAGACATCTGCAACAGCTGGAAAGGCCACAGAAATACCTCACTAAACAAATCACAGGCCTAAAGCTGATGCCATATGCTGACCGTCTAAAAAAATTCCAGATATACTCTGTGGCATATCGTCTACTCAGAGGAGATCTCTGCTTAACATACAAGGCCATGTCATACGCTGAGCTGTTGGACATGCTCTACTTAAAGAAATCCCAATCCCTCAGAGCCACATGCTCCAGGGATTTAAACCTTGTCATCACAATGAACAAAACATGCTGGAGGGATAGGTTCCTGACAAAGAGACTCCCTGTACTCTGGAATAGACTGCCCATACATGTCAAGCAGAATGCCTCATTGGCCCTCTTCAAAATGAACCTTGATGATTGGATGGGAAATAGGAAATTCACCCTGGGGATCATGTCAGTCACCCTGCTAGACAAGGGTCTAGAGAAGTAAATATTGTGGGAAGAAATAGCCAGGGAATTGTTATGGCTAGGCTTGTATAGGCCCTAGGGCCGATAGCCTAGTACCAACCTATGAACTTATGAACCTAAGAAAGAAAGAAAGAAAGAAAAAAAGAAAGAAATACAAATAAATGTAGACACATGATGGTCAATGGTCAGGCCACTATGTCTGTATCTTGATTTCTCACCTCTGGGTCCACTTTTAGGAGTGTGATATCAATGTTGTAATTTACGTGAGTCTTTGATTTCCCAAAGGGTACAATTATGCATTTTTTTTTTGCATTTAGGTTTAGGGCGTGGCTCTGGCACTAATCATTTGAGTCAGAACCTTCTGAAGGATATCCACATCACTGGGGATTCAAGGTAGGCAGGATGCACTGTTTTACTCTCATCCATTGTCCTAGTGACTTTGTTTATCAGGTCCATTATTATTCTTACCATGACCTCACATTACATATGAGACTAGTCAGTCTTATGGGTCTGTAACTTGTTGGGGATGTTATTAGTCCCCCTTTATGCAAAGAGATGGCTGTTGCTGTCCTCAACTCCCCAGGGACAAAACCAGTGAGATGGCTGTTGTTAAAAAGAGATCCTATTGAGCCCAATAAGTCATGTTTCAAGATATTTAAGAAGCATTCTGTGATATTATCAGGACCCATCAAAGCGATGTTTTTAGCCTTATGGAGTGCAGTGGCAACCTGCTCTTTTGTAATGACTGTTTGAAGAATGGTGGGGAGTTTTTTTTTTTGGGGGGGGGGCGTAACCAGAAATGATGTTGATGCATATTCTGAGTTGAATTTATCGGCCAATAGATCTACTGTATCTTCTGGCTGTGTATACATGATGCCTTCTACAGATCCCTCCCCACATTGTTGCCCTTAAGACTCTGGACATAACTGAAAAATACCTTATGGTTATCCTTAGCTTGGGAGACTATTTGAGACTCGACATCTGCCTTTGAAGACTTGACTCGTCCCCTGATTTGCTTGTTTATACTAATGAGGAAGTTTTTGTTCTGCTGTGTATGTTCCCTCTTACTTCTACACAGAATTATTTTTGTTTTGTTGTACAACCTATTTATACCAGGGGTTCACCAAGGTGGCTTATTTTGTGCTTTGTCCTAGGCTTATTTCAATGTGGTACTACCTCTTCTACACAGTTGTTTATATGGTAATAAAGGGCTTTTGTGTAAACCTCTGCCATCACATAATAGAAGGTAGTTTACCTTAGAGAAGTTCTTAAAGGTTTTGGGATTAGGTAGGTGTTCTAGTTTTATATTTATTTCAAGGGAGACCACTTTATGATCTGATCTAACCAGTGCAGACTTACACTTGGTGGGGGTGCAGCACTGTCTTATATTTGCCAATACCAGGTCTAGGATATTTGTACCACTAGTGAGAAGGTAGACTAGCTGTTCCAGGACATTTGCATCCACAAATTCTAGAAATCTTTGAGCCTGTATGTTAGTGGTTGTGTATGCTTCCCAGTTAATGCAGGGGTAGTTGAAATCACTCAAGCATACAGTGTTGGAATGAATGGTAAGTGATTCTAGTAAATTCAGGTAGGAGGTATGTTTTTTTCTGGTTTCTAGTTGGAATTTGCAGTTATCAAGAATATGGTAATAGATTTTTTCTCATGGTTAGTTGGATAACGAGTAGCTAAAGAATGTCATATTGTTTGACTAGTCTTAAGGTGTGCGTATCATTTATGTAGATGGATACACCTCCACCTTTTGTCCTTTCATGTGCGGTGGGTGGTCTTAATGTGTGAAAGGCATTATAGTCTTACACTGTCAGGGTGCTTTCCATGGCTTTGAACCATGTCTCAGTAACTGCATAGATGTCAGCATCCTCCAAGCTTACAGGGAGTCTAGTTTATTGTTGAGAATCTTAACCTTTATCAGTAATACCTTTACCTTATCTTGAGTAGATCTGGCTGTGTTGGAAGGTATGTCTGTTTGGTAATGCCTAAAAAATGCACTATTGGGTGGATGTTTTGGCCAGTGTCAGAAAGATAGTGGCACCAGGTGAAGACCATCCCTGTCAAGACACTGTTGCCTGTCAATCATGTCCCCCATGCTGACAAATATTGGAACCCCTTGAAGTGACACCAGTATCTAAGCCACTTATTAAAGGATCATTATCTGTTGGTATTGTGGAGATGGTAGAATGCTGCTCAGAGCTAGGCTCATAGCTGCACGTGACAAGTTTTCTGAGAGTTCAGTCATATCTCTCTTAATATAGTCCAGTGAAGTATGTCTCACGTCATTCAGGCCCACTCGAACTGTGGTAATTTTGGTTTAGTGATCTGAGTGCTTGTGTGATCTGGTGCATCCTGACACCTGATGGACAACTAACTGTAAGCTTCTCCTTATTCAGCCCAGTGAGAGGGACATCAATGTGTCTCACAATGGAGTCTTCTATGACCAAAATATTTGATTTTGTGGAGTTATGCCTTATGAACTTGGTAGTTAAGACACTATGAAATGTAGTTTTATGTTTTGTGGTGGGAGTTGCCTTGTTTGTGTGCACATGGAGTTTCTGAGGACTAAGTTTGAGAGGTCCTTAAGGCTTGGGTAAGTTACATGCCATCACCTCCACATATGGGGGTCTAAGTGTTTAGTCCTTAGTAAGTCTGGTGTGTGTTGTGTGTATGTCGATGACAACATATTTAGCAATGTTTGTGTCTGCATGGGAGAGTCTTGCCTCCAGTGACATTGTGTAACTGTATGTCTCTCATACTGTATTAATTTGTTTCAGATTTAAGTGTTTGTCAGTAAACATGAGGAAATTGCTACATTGCCTCAATAGGTCCATGTCCACCAAGCTGGTGCAGAGATAGCAGAAAAGTGCCTATTCATGGTTGGAGGTCCTTGACCTCATGTTGTCAAGCCTTGTCCAGATAATTTGCATGAAGAAGTTGAGAGGTATGAGGGGCTGCTAGGATATCTGCCAAATGTGCAGATGCACACAGGAATCCACAGCAATAAGTGTAATCTGACCCTTCCTACAGAAAATAACAGTAGAGACTTTTTATCAAACACTTTAAATTTAACCGTAGGTGCGTGGATTTGCCCATTAGTTAGCTATACATACTGTAGCTTAAATAGCACAAGAAGATAAATTGCAAGATATATTCAGATGAAGCAATAGTGTAGTGGTCAGAGCATTTGCTTTCTGAGTAGTCATTCCAGGTTTGATCCTCACTGTAGTAAATTCCATTTTCCATGTGAAAGCAATTTCTGAACATTTTTTTTTGCTGTATAACCTACTAAATGACATATATTTGTGAACTGGAGTATTGCATTAAGTGCATATGTGAGGTATCATTGTAATAATGTGGTAAAATCCACAGATAAACACAAGTGGCCATTCAGCATATTTACACATGAATCAGGGGTACTAAATGAAGTTATAATGTGTAATGAATGATAAATCCATAGAGTGTCCAAATCTACCACTTTCCCAAGAACCATGTTTCATTTCTTTCTAAATTAGTGCGGGGGTAAGTGGGAGTAAGAACGTTTAAGCAGTAGTAAGTGGGTTTAAGCCTGTCTGCATGGGGGTAAGCAATGTGCACACGCAATTTTGAAGCTAACTCTTTGTAAGCATATTTAACAAGAAGTTAGCATTGCTTACCATCGCGCAAACCACGGAAACCCGCTTACATCTGCTTAAAAGTGCATCTGTATCCAACAGCCCCTGTTCTGCCCAGCAACAAAATTAACAGGTCTTGAACCCAGGACCATGTACACTATAGTCACAGTAGTTAACCAGTAAGCCATTACAGCTGTATATACTGTTGAGGTATACCCAAACAGATCCTCATTATAGCAAAATCACAATTTACATGTGAAAGGAATCTATAAACAGTTTTATGTTGTATAACCAACCACATACCATATATATGTGAACTGGAGTACTGCAGTAAGTCCAGATGTGAGGTTTCATTGTAATAAAGGTGGTGAAATCCTCCAATAAACACAAGTACCCCATACAGTGTACGTACACATGAATCATGGATATCAAACAAATATATAACATGTAATGAATGAAAAATCAATGCCAAACAGCAAATAGTGTGCAAATTCAAAAATAAGCAATGCTAAGCATTGCACACTTCTGCTTACTAGGTGTAAGCAATGCATAGCCCAGCTAAATAGATTTGCCCATTTGTATGCCCCTTTAAGCAATGCCAACTTTAGGTTAGCAGGTTTGCCCATAGCTTAGCATTTTCAAAACATCCAATCATGGCAAAGTGCGGAACATTGGCCCTATTTAAACCCCACAGGTGGGAATACATCTCATAACTGATTGCAGCTTCCTCCTGTAGGCACTATGGCTAGTGTTGGAGAAGGATTGCACTTCCGAGTGCAGCGCTGGGGCATCCAGGAGTCCAAAGTCATAGCAGGACTCCTCATTAAAGACCATGAAGAGAGACTGCTGCAGGGCCAGTACCAGGATTTCTAATATAAAGCAGAAGCCTGGGACTGTCTCACCTGTGACCTCACAGGTGCCACTGGCATCCTTCAAACTGGTGAGTAGATCAGGCATCACTATACCGACCTGAAACAGAGGAAGAGGGAGCTCTTGGACCATTGGGTCCAAGAAGCTAGGCAGACGGGTGATGTCCCAGCTGTGTGTAAGTATCATTCTACTACCTGCTTAATAATTGCCAGCTCATGTATATTATGGATAGGTATGGCTAAATATTCCTCTTATGTCTTTGACAGCAGCAGCAGAGTGGGCTGTGAATCAGGAAGCCCATGCCTATAGGCTGCAGAGGCTGCATCGTGCGGCAGGTTAGTAATAATCTTGCATGTACTGTCATAAGAAATAAATCTAAAAGTAGTAGAAAGGTAATTGCCAGTATAAAATCTGTATTGTGTATGGAATGTACTGAATAAACCAGACAATATGGCAGGAAGAGTCTCATATAGGTTGTATGTAAATAAAAGGGTAACAGCCTGGCAATAACGGTCTAACTCCTGGACTGCTTGTGTTTATTCTTGTATCATATGGTAATGTAGTGTTGCATTCTCTTAATAGTACTGTTGTATTAAGCATTGTTAACCACACTGTGCTACAGAAATAAAATGTGTAGAAATGTCTGATTCTGACTGTTGCAATCACAAGGTCATATTGCACAAGTGAGAGAGACTTAGAACACAGTAAAAAGGTACTCAACATAATCCAAATAGCACACTCAACTGACACATAAACTGTTATATTTTTAGTACATATAGGCATGTTTTGAATACTGGGAGTGGTAGTAAGCTGTATGCAGAATCATACCCCTCAACTCTACAGATATATTGTCAGAAAGGTCAGATAATTAGCTTAAGTTTCCTGCCTGTCACCCTGTCCCCCTGGCAAATCAGTGGGATGTTCCCAGATGTTTTGGCCATAAATAATGACATACAACTGATTGTCAGACATCATAACTGTCTGAAACATATCTATAAGAACAAACATTTCACTCTAGCAACTTACCAAGATGTTATGAGAGTAATATACAAAGTTTGTCCCATCTCTACCCCCATGTTGTGAAGCTATGACCAGAGTGTGTGCAGTAGCAGAGTGAGACGTATGTGCATAATAATAATGTGGACTCTGGTAATATGTGTGGTAACAGTCAGGTAGTGTTAACAAACATTCCCTCCACAGGTCTGCCAGATATGAAAATTGTGCCTAGAAATAAAAACTTGAAATCCTGGACTGGTACTGTTTAATCTGGAATTGTATGACATTGTTAGTGTTGCAGTTTCTCTGAATAATAAGGTATTACTCATCACTGTCATCCACACTGTGCTACATAATAAAACTGTCTAGGAAACCCTATATAAGAGTGCTGTAATTACAAGGTCAGATTGTAAAATGATGGGAGAAATCAGAGAAGTGATACACAGCAATATCTACATAGCACACTCAACTGTGATGTACATTGTTTTATTTTTAGCAGAGACAGCCATTGTTCGAATTCTGGGAGTGGTAGTAAGCTGTATGCAGTATCATACCCCTCAACTGTATAGATTTGTCCAGAATGTCCAGATAATGGCCCATATCCGCTGCCTGTTGCACTGTCCCCCTGGAAAATCAGTGTGATGTTCTCTGACATTTAGGCAGCATTTAATGACATATAACTGACTGTCAGACCTGTAAATATTCCAAAAATGTATATGAAAACAAACCTGTCATTGTAGCAACTCACCAAAGGTTTATGAGGGCAATTGTCAAAATATGTCCCAGTTCCACCCGCATGTTGTCAAGCCTTGTTTAGAGTGTGTGCAATAAGAGATTGAGAGGTATGTACATAACATCAACCTGGAATCTGGGAATATGCGTAGAAACAGTCAGGTAGTGTTAACAAATAATACCTCCACAAGTATAACAGCTAAGAGATGTATACTGCAGGTAAAACGCAGTTCATGTATATAGTTGTCTAGAAACATACCATTGTCCAAACTAAGGCCACAGGGTAGTGTAATAATACCTGTAAGGTACAGATTACAGCACTCACTAAGAAAGTATTGAGAACAACAGGGGTATACAAGTTGTTAATTGACATCTTTCTCTCCCCCCACCATATCTGCAACAATAATCTAAATACACAACTCAATGGGTATGTGTACAATTAAATCTATTGTTGGGACATATGTCCTATTGTTTGATAAATATTGAAATTTGTTTCTATGCATGTGCCATGTTGAAATACACCCACATTGGAGTCTTGCTGCCATCAATGTACCTGCATGCTGTTATAATGGCCACTGTGGTTTCATATATGCATGTGTTCTGTTTGCCATGCAACTGTTCCATATCTGGTGTTTTGAGTTAATGGGAATATCTATGCATGCTGTTATACTTATCCTGAAATGTGTTGGCTATTACTAACCCACATATGTTTTAAAATTGAAACATCATAGCACATTTGGGAAGGCCGGTCCCAGCGGACCCACCTCTCCCACCTCATCTGGCCGTGGCACCGGGCAACAGCATGTCTAGGGCCCACCCCAGGACCTCCTTGTCCACTGGTCCTGCACCACCTTCGGGTGGAACTGCCTCAGGGGATGGGGCTCACCTCCCTGGGAGCGGGAGAAGACAGGAAACTGTCACTCATCATCAGGTCCAGGGTCTGGTGCATAGTGATCTCTGCAGGGAGTTTGGAGATCAGCTATGTCAGCTTGAGGGCTGTGTGGCGCATCTAGAGGGTCAGCCTACCCCTCCTACCCAGTCCCCAGCACAGCCACCTTTGGGGATGTGAAGCTGCAGTGGTGACTGCATATGGGTGGGGACCTCAGTCCCACTGTTTCCATTTGGGGGCTGATGGGCTTCCAACTTCCAAACACCCCTCCCCATCCAAGGTGTTTACCCCCCACATGTGTCATATACCGCCCCTGTATGCTGTCTTATCTGTCTTGTTTGTCATCCTACCCAACCTACCTCCCCAAATATACCTACTATCTCTCCCCAACATCCCACTCCCACCTTAAAAAAAGGGCAATCAGTTCCCAAAAAAAAAATCTTGCCTCATACATAGCTGTCTATTTGGCACACATGTCCACTGGACACGTAATCTAGTCTAATTGGCTTCACAACATATTATTATTGTCCTCAGCCCTCTCTCAGGGTTATGAGTGTCAAAATATACCTCTAAATCAGTGTATATGCACAGCTGTTGCTGATGAAGAAATGGGCAGCTATGGACCTTCCCTACACCCATCCTGCACATCCCTAGCTATTTTCCCTACTGTCTTTCCCTCTTTGTGCCACTTTTTCACCACTTTCCTATCAACCATTTTCTTTTCTTTTAAATAAATTATTGCAGGGGTAAGTGGGAGTAAGCACCTTTAAACAGCAGTGAATGAGTTTAAGTCTCTTTGCACTGGGGGGGGGGAGCAATGCCTACACAGGTTAAGCAATTTGGTAGCTAACTGTGTATAAGAAACTGTAACCAGAAGTTAGCATTGCTTACTGTCGCACAAACCTGCACAAACCCACTTAAAGCTGCTCAAAACTGCCTTAACCACTCTGTATCCAACAGCCCTTGTTCTGCCCAGCAACAAAATAAACAACCCTTGAACCCAGGACCCTGTACACTATAGTCACAGCAGTTAACCACTAAGCTATCACAGCTATGAAAACAGATGCTGTTTTTCTAATATATCTGTCAGTACACATACTGAATAGTATTGAGCAACTGCTATGACTTCTACAATGGCATAGTACTTGTTAGTGATAACACTGTTGAATCACGTATGTTGTTATATTTAAATATACACATATCAGATAAATACTGTGTGATACATCTGGGAAGGTATACACGACAGTAATGTTTACACATAACAAGGATATGGATATATCTATATATATATATATATATATATATATATATATATATATATATATATATATCTATAGATATATAAATGTACATGCACATATATATTTATATATATGTATTTATATACATCTGTATATTGCATTATATATATGGCCATATACAGATTTCTCTGCAATGTATATATATATATATATATATATTTTTTTTTTTTGTCTATATATATATGTAGTTATCTATAAATATATGTGTAGACATATATATATATATATATATATATATATGTGTGTGTGTGTGTGTGTGTGTGTGTGTGTGTGTGTGTGTGTGTGTGTGTGTGTGTGTGTGTGTGTGTGTGTGTGTGTGTGTGTGCATGTATATATATGTACATATATATCCATATATGTATGTATATATGTATATGTGTATATATCTATATAAACACATGGATATATATATATATATATATATATATATATATATATATATATATATATATATACACACACACACACACACACACACACACACACACACACACACACACATATGTTTAACATATGTTCAAAACATGGAGTAGAGTCATACCTCAGCACCAGTAGTCGCAACCTCTTAGTGCAAGGGGATGTCATGTAAGTATTGCAGTTATAAATGTAGACTGTTGCTAATGTAACAAGAGTTGTCTTAACAGAAATGTTGTGTGTGGGAGGTCACATCTGATATTGACATAAATGCCATCAGTTACTGACAGATATCCTAAGATCATCATAGTATAGTACCACAGATATCACAGTGATGGTCCTGTGGAATACAGTAGAGATATGACCAATAAATATGGACAGTCTGATACACTCTGGTCAGTCCAGAGGTATACACAGAACCCCTTAGTGCAAGACGTGTGAACCAAGCCTGACAATGTGGATGTTAACAGCCATGTAAATGGGTATATCACATAAATACTGGAATACATATGCTCACACAGTTTATGCCTTCACACACTCCTCTCTTTTCTGACACATAATGACTACTGGATCAGAGTTCACAAGCCCACATACTACCCACTAGATAGTGACATACATCTGTACAGCATCCTACTGCTTTGTTAGAAATACGCAACAGTTATGGTGGCCCGGCAGCAATACATCTGACAAATATCTGGACATAACATCACACTGGGTAAGTACACTGAGCTGCTAGACCTGTCACAAAGCACTGTGCAAACTACAGGCCAACTACCACAACACTGGCCTACATTTCTTTTGGGGGAATACACATGTACCTGCAAATATAGCAGGCTCTACAGACATGTAACAACGTGGAGAAACAGACACCTGTGTGAAAGTGCATACCCACAACCAATCTGAACACAGTCACAGCCACATATGGTAAGTGTGCTTAATATTACAGTATATGGACTGTCTGATCAACAACATCCTCATATGTGCCACTCATACACTAACCCTACATATTCAGGGCCAATACACATGTATTCCAATGCCTGACTGTGGTATGGGACATGTGTGTGTTTGGCCGATAGGGTACCGTACACTGGAGCAGCATGCAACATCAGATGGAACAGGGCCAAGAACAATGCATCTACCACAGTCTTTACTCAGGCCAAGGTTCATGTTCACAATACACACACTGCCGGCAATTACCATTAACTATACAGACCTCACTGTACACACTACAACATAATGTCCAGGTTTTCTCCTCAAATATAACCCCTACTATGCATAACATGTCTAGCAGTCTGATATCTCACTGGCTTGTTATCAAGGATGATGTCAATAAATAATGGTGTACTGAACATATGCACCTCTTACTGCGTGACATATGTACACAGGTTGAGGGAGTTGTGGCTGCAGGCACAAACAAAGGGCCAAAATTGACATGTTGCTGTGATAACTTCATACATTTACTTGTGTAACAGGGTTTGTTGTGACATATGTCTTATGAGGATATGAAGTCAGTAACTCTCATGGCTATCACCATGTACTGACTGCAATCCTCAGACTATGCTACTGCATTTCTTCTTCTTCTTTTGTTTTTTCCTGGTTAGGGGTCGCCACAGCAGATCATCTGTCTGCTCATGATTGGCAGTGGAGTTTTACGGTGTCGAGTTGCCAGCCTGGCGCCCAACCTTCCACAGAAGGCACACACATGCATACACTCACACCTAGGGCCAATTTAGAGTGTCCAATCCACCTACTGCATGTCTTTGGGATGTGGGAGAAAACTGGAGCACTCAGAGGAAACCCATGCGACCACGGGGAGGACATGCATCTGCACAGAAGGCACCCCAGCCGTGAATCGAACCAGAGAACCTCTTGCTGTGAGGTGGCAATGCTAACCACTGCACCACTGTGGCCGCCCTATGCTACTGCATTTCTAAACTGTGAGTAACACAACACACATAAGACTCCAAACTCTGGCCAGTCTGCAGATAGCCCTATAGGTGGAGGTTTCCTCAACCACATAACACTGTCATGACAGGTATTAAATCATGTAGACCAGCCATATCCACACAAACCCTGTTTAACCAACATTGCTTCAAATGCAGAAGAACAAGACTTACATTCTGTAGTCATGTCTAGAACATCCCCCTCCTGTTTGTTGGCCTGTCTCCACAGTGTATGATGTAAGAGGTATACCCACTACCCTCTGTGATGCTGTTTGCCAAACACCGACATACAGTCCTGCTCACAGTGAATTAAAAGGGCCAACACCCACATGATGTTCCTAGTTATAGGAATGTGCTTCCATGCAATTGGCTATGGGTATGTTACCACAGCTGTTCCACATGCAATCAGCTAGTGGGGGACTGCAATTCATGCACAGGCCATCAGCTGATTATGAGCATCACTTACAAAACACAAGCTGCTGCCTAAGCAAAGCAGGTGTACTTCTTCACATCCACCCGAGAGGGAGTGAGAGAGACAGACAGATACAAAGTAAGAAGGGGGGATAAGAGAGTAAAAGCTAAGCATTTTTGTGTCACACACTTACCAGTATGGGGATTCAAACCCCTGCCTGACTATGCATTGCTATTACATTTCTATGCAGTTATTGCATGCACCACAGTGCTTACATATTGGAGAGCTGTTCAAATGTATATTTGAAGGTGAATGACATCAGCAACAGTGATAAAGAAAGGATAAGGTAGGTGTAGTACATGTGTGTGCCCACAAGAACAGTTGTCAAGGACGACACAGCCATACTCTCTCAGGGACTCACACACATTATCACAGTTGGCAGGGTCAGGATTAGAATTCCTAACTAACTAGTTTGATACACTACAGTATTATGCAGGTATCACATGCACCACAGAGGTTATTAAGCTGATATATGGGCAAAGTGTATGTTAAGTTGACTGACATCAGAAGGCATGCTTCAGTAGGGCAATGGGAGGTGTAGTGAGTGTGAAATGGCTTTCAAATCATTAATCTCCACACACACACACAAACAGGTTTGCTAGTACTGACATGCATGGGTTCATTGCTTCACAGGTGTGTAGTGGTTGACTGTTCCAGAAGTCTGTATAAGGCTAGGCAAAGGGTATATCTTGGCATCAAGCCACATTACATTGGTCTGCAGTGTGGCTCAGGGATGTAGTCTCTGGATTGGCCCACACAGGTGGGTATTGTATTCACCATCCACTCATCTGGGTTACTATTGTGGGTGCCCAGTGCTATGCAATGCTTGCCATGTATGTGTTCTATATTCCATAACATGGACGGTGTCTGGGATGTGCACGTCCCACATGCATGTTCTGTGACATGTGAAAGTGTACCTGGGGTGTCTGGGGCATGTTGTGTGGACAGATTATTATCATCTGATGTGGTATTCCTGACCTCACGTGGTGAGAACTGACAATGGAACTCAGGTTGACCATGCACCTACATTGACAGCATGATACAGGTATTCACTGGTATTAGTGGCATCTGTCCATACAGGGCATGTGTATAAGGCATGGTATTTCCTTTCTGGGTTACATTTGCTGACTCTACAGATGTTGCAGGTGTCCAGTGGGGAACAGAGCAAAGAACCACTGTATGCAATAATTTGCCTATTGTAGAGATGGAACAGGGTGCCATGTCTTCTGTAGTCCACTGCAATCACACCATGGTTACTATCTGTGGGCAATATGCAGGGAACTACCAACATAGTGGTTGTTGCCTAGCTAAGTGTGTTTGTGTATGAGACATGGGTGGAGAGTCTTCTCTGGGTAATTCAAGGGTTGCCTACATTGTTCCCCAATCCATAATGTCACATGCAGGGGGTATGGATTGTCTCCACCAGCCTCTCTGCTGTTTGACATCTGTTGTCCTTGTAAGGTGGACATTGTGACATATAATAAGCCTATCATATAAGAAATCTACAAAACCCACTCCACAATGAGTCCTGTTATTACACAATCACAGCATCTCCACACAGGATAGTTATGACAAACACACACACACACACACACACACACACACACACACACACACACACACACACACACACACACACACACTCACACTGAGTCTCACAGTTTCCATGTGTGGGATAGGAACTCCTACCTGATTAGGACATCACACTACAGCATTACACAGGTATAGCACATGCCATGGATCTTATAAGGCTTCTTTTTCAACAAAGGTGTATTTCAAAGTGAATGTCATTAGCAGGCTTGCCAAAGTAGGGCAATGGAAATTGTAGTGACTGTGAATGGCCTCAAAAGCATTGATCCCTACTCAGACAAACAAATACACACAGTTTCACAGTTGCCATCTCTGGGATTAGAGCTCCTATTTGACTAGGGCATTACACAACAGTATTATACAGGTATAGCACGCAGCATGGAGCTTACAGGGCTACTCTTTCACCAAAGGTACATTTCAAGGTGAATGACAGCAGGCTTGCCAAAGTAGGGCAATGGAAGTTGTAGTGACTGTGAATGGCCTCAAAAGCATAGATCCCTACACAGACAAACACACACACACACACACACACACACACACACACACACACACACACACACACACACACAGTTGCCATGTCTGGGATTAGAACACCTACCTGACTATGACATAACACTATAGCATTACGCAGGTATAGCACATGGCATGGAGCTTACAGGACTACTCTTTTACCAAAGTAGGGCAATGGATATTGTAGTGACTGTAAATGGCCTCAAAAGCATTGATCTGTACACAGACACACACAGAGTTTTCACAGTTGCCATGTCTGGAATTAGAACTCCTATCTAACTAGTACATCACACTACAGCTTTACGCAGTTATAGCACATGCCACAGGGCTTACTGGGCTACTTTTCCCCCAAAGTTGTATTTCAAAGTGAATGACATCAGCAGGCGTGCCAAAGTAGGGCAATGGAAAGTGATTTGACTGTGAATCACCTCAAAAGCATTAATCTGTACACAGACAAACACACACAGCATTTCACATTTGCCATGTCTGGGGATTAGAACTCCTACCTAGCTAGTACATCACACTACAACATTACACAGTTATAGCACATGACATGGAGCTTACTGGGTTACACCTGTCTCAAAGGTGTATTTCAAAGTGAATGACATCAGCAGGCTTGCCAAAGTAGGGCAATGGAAAGTGATTTGACTGTGAATGGCCTCAAAAGCATTGAGCCCTACACAGACAAACAGTCACAAACACACAGAGATTCACAGTTTCCATGTTTGGGATTAGAACTCCTACCTAGCTAGTACATCACACTACAGCATTACACAGTTATAGCACACGCCACAGAGCTTATGTGCATTGAAGGCCTTGGCGAGGTCCAGATAGGCTGTGTGGACCACCTTACCCTCGTCAACAGCTCTTGATACTGATTCAAAGATATCAGTCAGGTTCAGGAGACAAGATTGGCCTTTCATGGACCCAATCTGGGTGGGGTCCAGTGTTTTAAGGTTGCCAATGTCTTTGTTTATAAGCTCCATGATAATACGTTCCATGGCCTTGCAGATCAGGCTCATCAGACTAATGGGGCGGTAGTTCCCAGGATAAAAGGTGGATCCCCCCTTGTGGAGTGGGATAACTGTAGCTGTGCACCACTCAGTGGGCACAAAGCCTGAGGTGAGGCTATGATTATACATGGCACTCAAGTGAGGTGGCAGTTCATTTTGTAGTTCATGTAGAACACAGCCAAGATGTTGTCTGGTCCCATGGATGCTGTATTCCTAGCTGTGGAGAGTGTGTTTTTTACCTCTGTGGCCATTAGTGCCGGAATCTGGCAATCTTTCGGTATTGAGATGGGCCCTTTAGGGGGTGAGAGGGAGGTGCAGTTGGTACTGAATCAATCTGCCAGGATATTGGCAATATCCTTGGGATCAGTATATTTAATGCCATTCTGTTGTAGCTCACAGCAGATCTGAGCATTGCCATTTAGATTCCTGACATAACTATAGAACGGCTTGCGGTTGTCTTTGGAATCTTTGGCTATATTATTGTCGTAACTAGCTTTGGAGGATTTTATGAGGGATCTCAGCTTCTTACTGAGGCTGGTAAGGGAGTTTTTTGCATCCTGGGATTTTCCTCTTTCTACAACGGTTTCTTCCTTTTGTTGTAAGGTCTGTTTATGGCAAGGGACCACAAGATGGGCTTCCTTTTCTTGGAGGAGAGTATCTTGGTTCTATTTAGGATGGCATGATTCATGCACAAGTGGATGTGCTCGTACAGTGCTGTAGTGTAGGATTCAGCAGTCGATATTTCAGTTTCTGTCTGCATGGGTGTCATGAAATTTGTCACTTCTGACTTGTGTAGCATGAAGTTGGCTTTGGAGAAGTTTAATTATGGAGATTTGCTTACTGGGGGGTGGCCGAGGGATGTGGATGTCAAGGGTGATTAGGTTATGGTCAGACCTGACCACTGAGGGGGTGACCATAGGTGTGGAGTATCGATTTTCCATGTTGGTAATGACCAGGTCTAGGATATTAGAGCCCCTGGTGGGACTATAAGTAAGTTGATCCAGGGCATTGGGAATTATGAATTCCAAGAACCATTGGGCAAAGGTTTTGGTACACAAGTAGTTTTCCCAGTTAAAGGCAGGGTAGTTGAAATCACCAAGTATTAGGGTGTTTGTTTGTATCTTAATATTTTCCAGTATATTTAGAAAGCTATAAGTGAGAATATTGGGGCATGGTGGAGGATCTGTAGCAAGTTATACAATTTGGATTGCAGTCTTACCTAGTGTTAGCTGCACCTGAAGAATTTCAGATGCATTGTGTTGGGCAACTAGCCTGGTGGTGTGAATATCCTTGGTGAATATGGACAATTCTCCAACTTTAGTGTTTCAGTCCTGGTTTGGTGGCAGACAGGTGTGTTAAGAGTTGTAGCCTGGTATTGCAGGGCTGCTCTCTGGAGCTTTGAGCCAGGTCTCTGTTACTGCACAGATATCGATGTTTGTCATTTTTAGGAGTGCTTAGTGACTGTGAATGGCCACAAAAGCATTGATCCCTACACACACACACACACACACACACACACACACACACACACACACACACACACACACACACACACACTCCATGTCTGGGATTAGAACTCCTATCTAACTAGCACATCACACTATAGCATTACGCAGTTGTAGCACTCACTATAGCATGTATAAGACTACTCCTTCACCAAAGGTGTATTTCAAGCTGAATGACATCAGCAGGCTTGCCAAAGTAGGGGAATGGGGTGTGCAGTGTGTGTGAATGGGCCATAAAGAATTCATCTGGAAGCACACTCACACCACTCGGCCACACACAGGTTTACATTTAACAGGTACGTGTATACAACTGCTAGATGAATAATGACTTGTACTGTCATGTTACACAGTTATCACAAGCAACACAGACACTATAGTGCTGAGGGATACCAGTGGCAATGTCAACATGTGTACATCATGTGTTTTTAGCTGATTGGATGTGTGCTGGGTGGGACAGGCCTCATGACGGGAGGCTCACTCTCTTCCACACATCTATGTATGTGCAAGTTTGGCCTATTATAGTGTGTTGTCCTTGGATATATGTGTGTATTCCTATCCGATGTGTGTGCAAAGCATGACTGGTGTGCAAAGTGGAGTGTGTGCACAAACATCTGCGACTGTCAAATATATATATATATAGTCCACTGTTTTTGCCAGACATGGGCTTCATTTCTGTAAGTGTGGGAGCATGCCCAGTATGACCTTTCATTATTTTGTTGTCAGACATGGGCTTCGTTTCTCTAAGTGTGGGAGCATGCCCAGTATGACCTTCTGTATTGAATGTGTGAATCCATTCCAGGTAGGTTGTACTCCGATGCAGGCTTTTGTGTTCTACACCTACAGCTACCAACCTGTTTCTGCAGGATATCTGTAGATCGGTTGACAATATGGGTTCACAATAGGTAAAGGATAGTGGGTTACTGTTGGTAATTGTGTCTGTGCTGCTTCTGCTACATGGTTTTGGTGTTAGCAAAGATATTCAGACATATGTACTGTTTTATACTGTGATGTTTTATGTCAACTACTGTCAGGAATACATATTTGCTTGCAGTAATTTCTAGAGGAACACAGGGTGAATGAAGCTGTGTCCAGTTTTGTGGTCTGCAACCTACATATTCTTGCACAATCATGCCATTCTGGAGAGGAAGCTGCAGACACTTGCTGATGGGTCTGTGTAAATGCTTCACCACCTTGGTGCAGTGGTGGCTGAGTATCCCATGCTTGTACATCCATCAACGTGACAGTATGGCCATATCCTGCTGTGGCCATACCTCACAGCTGCACAGATTCACACAGGTTACCCAGAAGCAGGGCTCATATTTCTGGTCATTACCCCTTCACATTGTGGTTTACAAGCAGGTTTGTAGCCACCCATTCCTGTGTCTGCAAGCAGGGATAGTATGTGCACACAGCTGAGTTTCAGACTTCACACACTCCATTGCGTCCATGCTTCTACCCTCCACCATTATTCTATATTCTTCCAAACATTATGCACTCATTATCTGATAAGTTCCCTATAGTTATCACTTCATCCCAACAGTATTTAGAGTTTGGTCCACAGTTCATGCAGTAGGACATGGTGGACATGCTACTGAGACTTGTCGACATGGCCTTGCATTTGGGTTCTGTGGCCTATTTGGGAGTCCATGAGATAACATATATTTTCAGTGCAGGTGAGACACAGGCCTTTGCAGAGGACTGTAGGGCATTTGGTAGTGATGCAGGCCATCTGTAGCAGGCCAGTGCATTCTGTCACTCCTGCAGTCCCAGGCTGCAAGCCACTATATTCCCCTGGGATGACAACGTAGGTGTGCAAGGTGTTAATGTCAATAGTTTCTGTCCTTATCAATCCAGTAGTGTGAATGCTGGCAGGGTGCTGCTTACAGCTAGGGGCACACCTGCATGGGACACCTCTTCAGCATGCTGCATTCTGTAGCTATTCCCATACAGAGGTGGGGTCATATTGTACTCATTTCCAGCAGCAGAGATAAGACTTGTGAGGTACTGTGGCTGATGGTGGGGTCACCTGGGTGTATGTGTGCTATGGAAGCTACTTGCAGCTGACCCACAGATATACATGTAGCATTCCAATTATGGTGGCTTGTGCAGGGACATCAGCAGTTTCTCAGTACTTCATACCTGTGACTTTTGTGGTCTGCCAGTGTTTGGCCAGACAACATCAGTATTCGATACTACAAAACCAACTAATGTGCTGCTAACCTGTAAGTACAATTCCAAAGGTGTGTCTATTTGACAGTAACATTTTATACACTCTCTGTCTAGGGTACTTCCACCTGTATACTGTTTGTATGTCTGGGCCCACATTCATGCCATGTCCATCTTTCAGATGGTGACAGATATTACATCAGAACAATTAGTATAGCTTACTGCTGGAATGTGTCTTGCTGGGATGCATTGTGTTTGGCACTGCAGTTGAGAAAACTTGGCCCTGTCATTGGTAGTACTGGCCACTGGCCACCAGGACACACTTTACCATGCCTACATGCTGACCACTCTTACACAATATACAACACACACCATCCTAACCCACACAGCCCTGCATATTGTATAAGTGCTACAATCTATCTTGCTACTTTGGCCGGCTCAGGTAATCTGTGCTCCACTGTTATTACACATACACATACCTGTTACTACATTTCTATATAGGATTGTGGGGGGGGGGCACACCTGACAACTGTACACATTTACTATGACTGTACTGGTATTTCAGGTACTCCATTTCATTCTGTATGCTGACCTATCATGCAGACTAGAGGCATATCAGTGTACTACAGTTCTTAGGTTTTATTGACTTACATTTCAGTTTCAGACTTCCTACCCTTCAGAACTAACATCCCACTGCCTGACATGTTGTAGTCTGTCTGTGTAGGCCTGGAGGGGGGGCTGTTCTCCATAGCCATCAATCAGAGGCCTTAGCACAGCCTTTCTTTGTGTTTGTCTACACCTGTCCTGCTGACTGAGACTGTTGTTGGGTATGTGAGCCTCACTGCCTAGCATGTGTGTATCCTATAGACACACATTTGGCCCACCACATGTCCTGCAGTGGGTTTTGTCACCTTGTCTAGTACTTCCTACTGTGTTGACACCAGTATTTGTTACAGATTTCATGCTGCCAATATAGGTGTCTACTATCTGCTGGCATCCCATTCAGCCACCCAATTCCATTGCATGCTCACATCCATACCATAGATAAAAGTAGCAGAACATACTGCTCAATTTAGCAATTGATAGGGAGAGTGACTTACATTGTGGCTGTGCTAGTATTGAGGATGGTGCTGGAGGTCTGACTACGTCGGATGCACATAGTGCACTCCCTATACATGGTTAAGCACAGGTAGTGTCATGTTTGGCATCCCTTTTACTGTATGTGTGAGTCAGAGAGAGGTGTTCCCTGGGTTCCTACTGCATTAGTGTATAGGTTCATAGGTTCATATATTAGTACTAAGTCAACTGCCCTTGTGAGCCATTTTAAGCCTAGCCAATTATCCCTTGTGAGACTCAAACCCTGCACCTTGTGTTTGTAAGGCAAACACCTTAACCATTAGGCCATGCTATGGGTAGCCTCTTTGCCAAGGCCTGGGCATACCAGGGATGTCTCCTTCTTCCTACTGGGGCAGGCTCAGGTTGTTACTCCTCCAAGTCACTGTGCTTGTGCAGGCCTTGGCAATGGTGGGGGACTGTGTGGCTCTGCCCCATGCTGTTCCTGCTGCAGCTGTTTCCACAGGATCATATTGTGTAGCATGGCACATATGATGAAAATTTGGGTACATGTAGCTGGTGAGTACTGCAAGGCTCCACCGGATATGTCCAGGCACCGCAACCATAACTTGTGCATCCCAAACACATGCTCTCTTATGATTCTAGTCTGTGCATGTGCCTCATTATAGAGATCTTGTTCAGGTGTGTGTGCATTTCTGATGGGTATCATTAGCCACAGCTCCAGTGCGTAACCAGCATCCCCCACTAGGTGGCCATATTGGGATGTCCCCATTGGCAAATCTGTGGTACAGCTGCATCATATGCCAGATGTGGGAGTCGTGATAGCTTCCAGGGCTGCCAGCACACACATTCATTATAATGCCTTGAGCATCGCACATGACCTGTCAGTTGATGGAGGGGAAGCCCTTGTGGTTTATGTAGATTCTACCCTGCTCACCAGGTGGTGCTTTGATGTGTATGTGCGTGCAGTCTATATCACCTAATACCTCAGGGTATTCTGCTATTTGGTTGAAAAGAAACAAATTGCTGGTCAATACCTCACCGGTGTTGAGGAAATATATGTGCTCACCGGCATGTGCTGACATGGCATCCAAGAAATGTTGGGGTACCCTAGATGCTGATGCCTGTGAGATCCCCATGATATCCCTAGTTGGCCTTTGGAAGGTACCTGTGGCTAGTATTCTTAAGCCTACACATACCTTGGTATCCACTGGGATTTGTTCCCATCTGTTGGTTTTGTGTGTGAGGCATGGCCGGCACACCTCAACAATTTGCTGTAGGAGGTCCCTGTCCACCCTATAGAGCTCTGCTATCTCCAGCTCATGTAGCCCCTGGTAGGTTACCCTGGGTCTGTATACTCTTCTCCTTTTCCTCACTGTGGGTTGGTCATCAGCATTCTCATGTGCACTACCCTCAGCCTCTTCCACATGTTAATTTATGAGAGCATATGCAGCCCCTATCATTTTGTTGCTTTTGTTAAGTAAAGTTTCCCAGTTTGTGTACACCAGTGGTGTAGAGTTTGTGGGAAAAAAACAGAGGGAAAGGTGTTTGCATAGTTTATAGTAGTGTGCTGGGCTGGGCTGCTGCCTGTGTGATTGGCTGATTCTGATACATTTCAACTACCAGCTATGCTAGTTCTCCTTGATTACCTTCCTACTGCTGTTTTCCCTTCCCATTGCCTTCCTGTTTAAGACCAGGGGCACGCGGCACAAACAGAGTGCTCAGATGTGAATGGAGCTGCTATTTCCTGGTTTACTTTTTTTCTTTTTGTTTAAACACTGGAGGGCGGTGCGCACACCCGTTTAGGGAATGTAAAGACTGCTAGGCAGCTTCAGACACAACACCTTCCTTAGCGCTGCTAAGCTAGGGGTAAACCCAAGCCACAGAGCTTCAATAAGCTTACAGTATGCCTAACTCACCCCTCTATGATGTCAGCTAACTCTTAGGCTTGCACCATGGTTTTCTTGCACCTACACTGTTGGGTGCAGGCTAGTCATGAGGGGAAATCTATGATTCAGTGTCATTCCCCTCATTTGCATAGGATTGCCTGCTAATGTCTAGTTACAAGTCCCACACTGAGACTTTCCCCTTAGCAACCACTATTCACTGGCCTTGTTGTCTTCTGCCTGCCATTGACTATAATGGCAACATTGTGATTTTGCATAAAAAGCTTTTTTTAGGGTTTTACTTTTATTTTCCGGCAGATCCCATTTGTGCGCCACTGCTGTATGCTTAATCATCTGAAATAGGCAAAAAATTAAAAGTTATTTATTTATTTTTTTTTGCAACTGTTTTCCATGCCAGTGATCAAATATTTGGCTATTGGCATGCTTTCCACATTATATACACCCTTTATTTGGGGCTGTTATTGCTCTGTTTTGCAGTTTGCAGAAATGTACTCAGTTACTAACCAAGTACATTTCTACAGATTACACTACTCCCTGCACGGATGGCTGCCAGCTTCCTGGATCACTAATTCACCTCATTTGCATGGTTTTCATCTGCAAATGGAGTATTTAGCATACAGGAGCTGTGTCAGTGCGGGAAGAGGGCAGGAGTGCTTGTGCACATTCCGGGAGTTAGTTCCTGGATCTCTCGGTGGCCATATTGCCTCCAGCAGCTCCTGCACTATTCCTGCATGCCATGCAGAGCTTGTTGAATCCTGGGTTAGTGTTCTCTGTTAAGGTACTGCACATCAGTTTATTTAATTTTCTCATATATAAGTGATATAAATCATTCCCCCGGATTTACTAATCTTCCATGCAGGACTAGTCTAGTCCTGCATAGAAGCTGCTGTTTAGGAGGAGGATGGTAGCATGCCATGCATATTAATTAAGGTGCACTGCCTGAACCACTAATCCTACATGGAGTGTGTACGAGTACAGGGGGTGTGTCTGAGAGCAGAGCACTCAGAATAAACATGCCCCTGCAAAGTACAACAGCAGAAAGTGTAAATAAATGAGCGAGAATGCTCATAGGTGTCCGCATATCCCCACCAACAGTCCCCCATATGTACAACAACAGCAGGACATAAAAATAAAAAGAAGTAACCCCCTTATTTATTTTTAAAACTCTGAGTACAGCTAACTGTAGGTGCATGGATGTGCCCATCGCTTAGCTATGGTTAAAGCAACTTAAAAGGCTGAAGAGGATAACAAAGAAGATATATGCAAATGAAGCAGCACAGCAGTAGTGTAGTGATCGGAGCATCCACCTAACAAGCAGGCATTCCTGGTCCGGGTCCCACTGCAGCACATACCATTTCCCATGTGAAATCTGTATATGAACATTTATTTAGATTTTATTGCTGTATAACCTACTAAATAACATTTAAATGTGAACTGGAGTACTGCATTAAATGCACATGTGAAGAGTCAGTACCATCATTAATTAGTTATCAGTAAGCAGGCATAAGCACAGATAAGCAGAATTAGCATATGTAAGCATTAGTAAGCAGGTGCAAGTGCGTTTGCATGGGGTGAAGCACCACTGACACAGATTAAGCATAGGAGAAGCTAACTGGGTGTAAGACACTGTGACCAGAAGTCAGCAGTGCTTACCTCTGCGTCAACCCGCTTACAACCGCTTGAAAGTGCCTTAAGCACACCATATCCAATGGCCGGTGCTCTGCCCAGCAACAAAACAAACAGCTTCTGCAAGGCTGGAACCCAGGACCATGAACACAATACACAAAATGATTTACCACTAAGCCATGCCAGATATGTAGAAATAGCATGTTGTCAGAAACATAACCCCAGCCCAGTCATGCAACAATACAGAGAATGTATACCTACTGCTAGATGGGTGTGTGTGTGTGCAAATATATCACTATCTAAACAAAGAGAAAATGACAGTGAGCTGCCTGTCAGGTGCCAGGATCCGCCACATAACACATGCAGTCAAGTCACTCCACAACAAGTACAAATATGACATTGTCCATGTTGGAGTGAATGACTTGAGATTTTCCTCCCTGGACTACATGAAAAGAGACATGAAGAGCTCTCGGATCATGTGGCCCAGGCAGGTATGACCCTAGCCCTGAGTAGCATCCTGCCTTCGCCCAGAATGATACCGCAATATATGGACAAAATGATTGACTTCAACAATTGGCTAAGCTTCTGGTGTCATTCAAAGGGGATCAAAGGGGATCCAGTATCTGTCTGCCTGGGACGACATGATTGACAGACCACAATGCTTTTCCAGAGATGGTCTGCACCTGTCGCCCCTGGGATTTATGCTCTTGCCACCCCTATAGTGCCTTTTTTAGGCAAAGTTCATAGGACAAAACAACCACTGTAACAGGTACAAGCATGCAAAATCTGAAGGTTATGCTACTCTATGCTAAAAGTCTAAACCTCAAAATGCACTCACTCAAGGCACTCCTAAAAATGGAAAACATCTATATCTGTGCAGTAACTGAAACCTGGTTCAAGGCTCCAGAGAGCACCCCTGCAATACCAGGCTACAACTCTTACTAAAGTTTTCGGCCACCAAACCAGGATCGAAACATCAAAGGTGGAGGAGTGTCCATATTCACCAATGATATTCACGCCACCAGGTTAGTTGCCCAACACAATGTGTCTGAAATTCTCCAGGTGCAACTAACACTAGGTAAGACTGCAATACAAATTGTAGCTTGCAACAGATTCCCCCACCATGGCCCAAGATTCTCACTACACCTTTCTAAACATACTGGAAAATATTAATACACAACCAAACACCCTAATACTGGTTGATTTCAACTACCCTGCCATTAACTGGGAAAACTACTCATGTACCAACATCTTTGCCCAACGGTTCTTGGAATTCATAAATTCCAATGCCCTGGATCAACTAATCCATAGTCCCACCAGGGGCTCCAAAATCCTAGACCTGGTCATTACCAACATGGGAAATTGATGCTCCACACCTATGGTCACCCCCTCATTGGTCAGATCAGACCATAAGCTAATCACCCTTAGCATCCACATCCCACCCCCACCACCCAGTAAGGAAACCTCCATAAAAACAGTTCTCCAAAGCCAACTTCATGCTATTCAAGTCAGAAGTTACAAACTTCAAGACACCCATGCAGCCAGGAACTGAAAGTTTGACTGCTGATTCCTGCACTAAGGCACTGTACGAGCACATCCACTCATGCATGAATTGTGCCATCCGAAATTGAACCAAGATGCTCTCCTCCAAAAAATGGAAGCCAATCTGGTGGTCCCCTGCCATAAACAAAGTTTACAACAAATGGAAAAAAACTGTTGCAAAAAAGAGGAAAATCCCAGGATGAAAAAACTACCTTACCAGCCTCAGTAAAAAGCTGAGATCCCTCATAAAATCCTACAAAGCTAGTTACAAAAATAAAATTGTCAAAGATTCCAAAGACAATCACAAGGCATTCTATAACTATGTCAAGAATCTAAATGGCAATGCTCAGATCTGCTCTGAGCTACAACAGAATGGCATTAAATATACTGATCCCAAGGATATTGCCAATATCCTAGCAGATCGATTCAGTGCCAACTTCACTCCCTAAATGACCCATCTCAATACCAGAAGATTGCCAAATTCCAGTAATAATGGCCACAGGGGTAAAAGACGCACTCTCCAAAGCTAAGGATACAACATCCATGGGACCAGATGACATCCTGGGCTGTGTACTACATGAACTACAAAATGAACTGGCACCTCACCTAAGTGTCATGTTTAATCATACCCTCACCTCAGGCTTCATGCCCACTGAGTGGCGCACAGCTACAGTTATCCCACTCCACAAGGTGGGATCCACCTTAGATCCTGGTAACTACCACCCCATCAGTCTGACGAGCCTGATCTACAAGACCATGGACCGCATTATCATGGAACTTATAAGCAAAGACATTGGCAACCTTAAAACATTGGACCCCACCCAGTTTGGGTTTGTGAAGGGCTGATCTTGTCTCTTGAACCTGATTGACTTCTTCAAATCAGTCTCCAGAGCTGTGGACAAGGGTAAGGCAGTCCACACAGTATATCTGGACCTCGCCATGGCCTTTGACACCATCCCCCACTATGGAATCATAGATCAACATACTAAGCTGGGCATTAATCCCTATGTCACTCGATGGGTTGCCAACTGGCTTACTGACAGAACCCACACTGTAAAAGTAGCTGACTCCAAATCCAGCTTCAGACAAGTGACAAGTGGAGTACCTCAAGGTTCAGTCCTGGGACCTCTCTTGTTTGGCATCTACTTCGCTGAAGTACAGGCCAACACTAAGGGACTCTGGCTAACAAACTTTGCAGATGACTGCAAACTGGGAGCCATTACTGAATCCCCAAATGAAGACGATATTCTACAAAAAGGCCTTACAGAAACAGATGCTTGGTGCCAGAGCCATGTGCTCAAGCTCAATGCCAAGAAATGTATAGTTATCCCCTTTGGGAACAAATATGTACCCGTGAATTACAGGTGGCAGTACACTAAACACTGAAAGTGTGATAAGAGACTTAGGGACACAGGTGGACAGTGGTCTCACCTTCAATAACCACATCGACACAACAATCAGGAAATCCTTCTATGTGGCATACCTCATCACTAAGGGCTTTTCATCCAGAAAAAAGGAGGTCATTGTCCCACTGTACTCATCCCTCATCAGACCCATTATATAATACAATGCCCCATTTGGTATGTACCTCTCAAGACATCTGCAACAACTGGAAAGGCAGCAGGAATACCTCACTAAAAGAGTCACAGGCCTAAAGCAGATGCCATATGCTCACCACCTTAAAAAACTCCAGCTATACTCTGTCGCATATCTTCTACTCAGAGGTGATCTCTGCTTAACATACAAGGCCATGTCAAACCTAGATCTGTTGGACATGCTACACTTAAAGAAATCCCAATCCCTCAGAGCCACAAGCTCCATGGATCTAAACCTTGTCATCACAATAAACAAAACATGCTGGAAGGATAGCTTCCTGACCCAGAGACTCACCTGACTCTGGAATAGACTGCCCATAGATGTCAAGCAGAGCACCTCTTTGGCCCTCTTCAAAAGGAACATTGATGATTGGATGGGAGAAAAGAAAATTCATCCCAGCGATCACATCAGTCACCCTGCTAGACAGGGGTCCAGGGAAGTAAATAGTGTGGGAAGAAATAGCCAGGGAATTGTTATGACTAGGCATCTATAGGCCCTAGGGCCGATAGCTTAGTACCAACCTATGACCCTATGAACCTAAATGGATACAACATATCTATAGATGTAGTCACATATATATACATATATATAAATATTGTGAGATATTTACATATACATATATATATATATATATATATATATATATATATATATTGTTTTAACATTTGTTGACCGGGAAAGTCCGACTAGGTTCCACAGATCCTGTTTTCAGCGGAGGCCCGGGGAGAAATGCTCCAGAAGCATGTCTTTAGAATGTGGGAGGAAACCGGAGTGCCCGGAGGAAACCCACGCGAACACAGGGAGAACATGCAAACTCCACACAGAAGGCACCCCAGCCGAGAATCGAACCGGAGAACTCCTTGCTGTGAGGCGACAGCATTAACCGCTGCACCACTGCGCGCCGTATATATGAACATATATACCTGCAAATGCTGACAACTACACATATATATATGTCAACATCTATACATCCATTTATACACATCAAGTGAACTATGTACACAGATATATGTCTCCATAGGTATATTCTGACATAGTTAGAAATATGTAAGCAAATATATATACCCACAGAGGTATATATGGCCAGATACCTGTAGATACCAATGGTAGATGAACAGAAACATATATGTCCACATGCACTGTCAATGGGCCTGAGAGGCCCCAAACAATATACATCACGTACGAACATACATACCCCCCGCCCAGCCAAACACATTCACCCTGCAATACACTACCAAGCTCATAGTATTGTACGTCTGTCATTGAACTAGGGAATTAAATTAGCCCTCTGCTATGTGTCACATGTCGACATCACATACCCCTCTCCCCCACCCACTAGGTGGGCTGAGCAGTACAGGCCAATCCAACCCAGGCCATCCCCAAGCCATACATGCATAACCCACGGTTCTGCTTCCCCTCACCTGGAGCACACACTCAGCCACCACCCATATCCTGATTACCAGCCTGTAGCTACCAGACCACCACACATTGCCTCCCCATCCCACTCGGGACCCATCCAGTATGATGTCACTACCCAAGTATCCTAGGTGTGGCACACGCTGTACACCATGCACATAGCCAAGGGTACCTATGTAACCCTGGGTGTAGATGAAGGTTGAATACCCAAGTCTGGGTTGTCCCACATGGGACAAATGTATTCCAGGGACTAACAATAGATGTCACGTGTGACTCTGTGTACACTAACAGATTTAGATGTAGGTATCCCAAAGCATCCGTGGCACACAGGGTTGACCGGTATGCACATGAAACACAGTATCCAGCAATACCAGTCAGCATTACAGGATATGTAGCTAAATATTTAGAGGTATATGTGTTTGTATAAATACCCATAATTATACAGATATATACCTCCCCCTTTTTGTAGTACAAATGTAGACATACATAGATAGACATATAAATAAATACCCACATATGCATACACATATATATATATATATATATATATATATATATATATATATATATATATATATATATATATATGTATACAGACACCCATACATCCACATGTCTTTAGATAGAAATATATATATATATATATATATATATATATATATATATATATATATATATATATGTGTATGTATGGATCTAAGACTTTTGATCGAAAAATCAAAAGTCCGAATCCATTACCACTGAACACACTTTAACGAAAGCGCTTTCATCGAAACAATGCTTTCATTAAAGTGTGTTAAAAAAAAAAAACACTAAATTAACGTTTTTGTAGGGGGGCAAGACCCCTGCACCCACCGTGTGGGGGGCTGTGCCTCCCACACCCCCTACTTTAATATTCTCCCTCCAAGATTACACTACAGTGGGGAAAAGGGAATTTCCCTTTTCCACACCTTGATACACCCTCTGCAACAGGCATACTTACGCAAAAGTGCTTCTCCAGTGAAAAGCACTTTCGTGTAAGTATGCTCGCCCGTAATGGATTTGGACTTTTGATCTTTCAATCAAAAGTCCTAGATCCATATGTATATATATCTTCTTCTTCTTCTTCTTGTGTGTGTGGATATACACAGATATATAGCTATGCTAAGATACAGCACTTAAGAAAGACATATGTTCACAGCCCATGCCAATGGTGGTGAAGGGCCCAAGCAACAAACATGTAACATGCAGCATGAACCCTCCCCCAGCCAGACAGGGGAAACATACAAACAAACCCACAAACAATGTAAACAATCCACTGCTCCCCAGACCACAGGCAGGATACAACCAGGGGGGACACAGTGGACCTGAGAAGTCTAAGTCTTGGAACACAGACAAGAGCGTACCTTGTGGGACACTCCAAAAATTGTCTTGTGATAGGAGGAGGCCCGTGTGATGACCTATTAAGGCGGGGCGTGTACATACACAGACTACAAGGGTGGGAAAGCCTGATGACTCATGGGTTGAGTCAACGTACGAGACGGGTCCCGTGAAGTGGACAGTGGGCAGTGTGTAGTGGTGTGTTTAGACCCAACCTGCACCCAGAGTAAGGATGAGTGCTGTAGAGGAGGTGCAGGTGGGGGAACCATGGGTATGTAATTATGGGTCTAGGCGTGCAGATGTTTGCTGGAGCGGGTCTATTCGGACCGCTCCAGGAACGTAAGCAATAGTGATCATTGGGTAGAACCGCCGCCTAACAAGCAGCCACACCCACTATGAGTCCCACTACAGCACAGTCTATTTTAGATGTTAAAGAACAGTATAACCAGATGTAGATGTAAATATATACAGGTATGTGTGTATATCTCCCCATAACTACATGGAGATATACCTCTCCCCCTCTGTTGTACAAATGTATACATACATAGACAGTAGTATATATAAATACCCACATATAGATATATGCATATGCAGACACCCATACATCCATATGTCATTTTATATATATATATATATATATATATATATATATATATATATAAATATATATGTGGGTGTATGTGTGTGTGTGTGTGTGTGTGTGTGTGTGTGTGTGTGTAAATATACACATATATATAGCTAGGATAATAGACAGCAGTTAAGAATTACATATGTTCACAGGCCATACCAATGGGGGTGAGGGGTCCAGTCAACAAATGTGTAACAAGTAGCAACAACCCCCCCCCCCCTATAGCTAGACAGGTGAAACATACAAGCACACAAATAAAAGTAAACAAACCACTGGTTCCCAGACTACAGGCAGGATACTACCAGTGGGAGAGACCCAAGTCTAATCATGAAACAAAGACAAGAATGTCACTTGTGAGACAACCCAAAAATTCTATGCATATTTGGGTTTCCAGCCATTACACGGATGTCTAACGGCAGGGCACGCATGTTCTCGGACTACAAGATTGAGGAAGCCTGATGATCCATGGGGGAGACGACATACATGATGGGTCTCGAGAAGTGGGGAGTGGCTAGTGTGCACTGTTGTGGCCAGACCCGATCTGCACCCAGAGTATGGAAGAGTGCCGAACAGGAGGTGCGAGTTAACTATGGGTATGTAATTTTGGGCCTAGGCATGCAGGTGTTGGCTGGAGTGATTCTATGTGGTCTGACCCAGGGATGTAAGCAATAGTGTACATTGGGCAGACCCGATACCTAACAAGCAGCCACTCCCGGTACTATTCCCACAGCAGCAATGTCTAGTTTACAGGGCAATGGGCAGAATAACCAGATGTGTCACTGCAAACACACTAAATGACACCAAAGAACACATGGTTGCCACACCCCACTGTAGGCATTTAAGCCGAACTAATTGGCATTACAAGGTATTATTGCTGTCCTCACCCCCACCCAGGGGTGTGAGTGTCCAGACCTAGCCCCAAATGCAGGGTGTATACACAGCTATCACTGTAGAAGAAATGGCCAACTGTGGAGCTTCCTGTTAGCCATCCTGCACATCCCTGGAAATGTCCCCTACTATCAGCCCCTCTGTGTGGCCCAATAACACCACTTACCTATCAACCCCTGCTGCATTCGTAGTAATGTTCACAGCCACAAGCAGGTGACACCCTCCACACAACTATATTGGTAGAATCTGGAACCCCCAACCCAGGTGTATTACCGCAGCTGTCCCAGATTACACATGTAAATAACACATGAAGGAAAAAACAAAGCACACTTGGATCACCACCTGCTCACCACCTGGTGAAGTCCACCACCCCCCAACATTCCATATCCCTACACTAACTACTTACACTGACACCTCCTGTCCTGCCTCACATACATATCCCAACATCCTGCAAACCTGCACTACTGCTCCCCCACCAGTAAGTTGAATGGCCTACTATACAGTTAAAATGTCCCACCCCTCCACCTACCAGCTTACACTTCTACTATTCACATCTACTCCACAACACAAGTATGGCATAACTAAACCTAACCCGAATACCTGAGTGTAACCTATCCAGAAATGCTAAACTGGAATCCCACTTAACCTTATACTGACCTCCATGAACAGTCATACCTGACATGTACACTTGACTTAAGCATGTATAATACCAACATGTACATGAAGTAGCATGGGGTTATGCTGCAGACAGTGAGAATACACTTGCTTGGGTGGCAGTAAGCAATGCCCACACTGGTTAAGCAATGTGGAGGCCAACCCAGTGTAAGACACCATAACCAGAGGTCAGCAAGTCTGAGCCTAGCGCACACCAGTGCATACCCGCCTACACTTCCCCTGCAGTGCTTTAGGCACGCTGTAACCAACAGCCCTCGGTGTTGCCAGTAACAACATAATCAGCAATCCCAGGTCCCCCTCCCTGCACACTACAGTCCAAGTGAGTTACCATGAAGGCATGGCAGATATACAATCAGCTGCTGTTATCACAAACATATCATCCGGCACAGTCAGTCAACAGTATAGGAAATGTTTGTAAGTATGGGCAATAATACCAGCAAACATGCGCAGTGCTCAGTCACAGTATTCCGAGCAGTCTATGAGTATCAATGAACAGTGCCTGTCCATGCATACTGTGAGAACAGTAGTCTTGTATAATACTGAAGAGAGGAATGGAAAATGGGGCACGGTGTAGGGGCGTGTTTAATCCGCGGAAGCGGGAGATGAGGCTGGTCTGGTGTGTGATCAAACCACTGCTACTCAAAACCCTGGCAGGATGCTACTAGTGGGAGAAACAGTGTAGACCAGCAAAGTGTACTTGTGACACAACAACAGGTCCATCCCTGCCAGGACGCACCAGACATTATGGGTCACAATAATGTTTCCACCAGTATCGGAGGTGGATGAAGGGAAGGCTCAAATGTACATGGACTAAATGGATGAAGAGCCTGCAGAAGGTTGCATCGAAACAGTAGTATGGAGGAGTATCGAGATGTGCAAAGAAGGGAATATGTGGAGGTGTGGTATGGCAGGGTTAGCAACTGCAGAATGGATGGATGCTGTGTATGTGGAGCTCGGGGGCCAGGAAAAGGGAGCTTGAGTATGATATTAAGGTAGAAATATGCGCATTATGCAGAACTGCAATAGTGTAGTGGGCAGAGCATCTGCCTACTGTGCATGCATTCTTGGTTTGAGTCCCACTGCAGCATATTATATTTTCCGTGTGAAATCAGTATAACAACATCGTTTTACTGTGTAACCTACTAAATGACATTTACATTTGAACAGGAGTACTGAATTACACATAGCCCACTCACTATTCAAAGGACATGAGACGACACACATATGTATACACAGACAACCTTTAATGGTGTATTTTACAATAATGTATGCCATTACTGACAGTACATAGATCTGCACTTATGTAATCAGTGAGGCACGCAAGGCTCACACAGAAAAAAAGATGCAGTGTGGATATATAACATACTATGCTGTCCAGGCCAGGCCTGTCAATTCGTACAACTGTGGACAAAGGATTTGCCATCAAGATAGGTAACAATAAACAATAACAGATGTAGTTCAGCAGCCGCCAGTTACACCCCGTGGTCAAGGCCTAGAGGGACATTAATTACCTTGATAATGTCTATGTATCTGTCACATGTATGGACCCCGACCAACAAATATCATGGGAGTCCACAATATGACTGTGATGATAATAGGAATGCTAGCAGTATATTATGATAGGCCAATACCGAACAACCCCTAACCGTATCACAGCAGGACAAAGCCAGCCATATATGTAGAGGACAGAGGCAGGAACAAAGGGCCATACTTGTAATATTGCTGTTACACACCCTGCACATTGCTGGTGTTACAGGATTCATTGCAACATACCCTTATGCAGGAATAACACATCAGGAACACAACTGGAAGTAGCCATGTACTGACAGCATGCAACAGACAGATTGCCGGGGATATATCTAGGACAAGCCCTGTATGGTGCACAGACAAAAGCAAACAGACAATCCACTGGCCATCATCTGGATAGGCTACTGTTGAGAGCTATGCAGACAGACAGCATTCCATCCTAAAGTACTATGTAAATGCAAACAATGCAAGACCAGCAATATACAAAGCACATAACAACACTACTCACTCTGTCTGTAGGTCTGGAACTTCTTAAAATTTTAGTTGTCCTGTGTCTGCAAGCCCCACTATAATAGGTACTGCACTCTGCCGTCTGTAACACTGCTGCCCACATACAGGAAGGATGTCCTCCATACAAGAAAGGTGAAGGGACAATGGCCACATGAGAAATCAATTTATAGTACTGGGTTGCCATGATGATGGTTAACAGGATCACTACACAGCAGGCTGCACGCTGTTGCACACTGATTGGTGCAGAGCCCATCACCTGATCATGTACCTCACCTACAAAAGCCATGCTGAAATCCATGAGAGAGAGAAAGAGAGAGAGAGACAAAAAAAAAACATACATATAAAACAGAACTCACAGAGTGGGGAACAAATTACTACAGGCCACAACTGGGAAGGCATCACACCCGTCCAAACACTAAAAGGTATGTAAAACATAACTGTATGTAATTTAATGTAGTATGTGGTATAGATTAATAGGATTTATGATGTAGAATGTTTGATATGTGCCATCTGTAGTTGTCCCTATAATGATGTCACACTGAACAACTGCTCTGGATAATACTGTCTGTCCCTGTAAGCAGTGGAACATACCCACCAACTGTGCAGATCAGCAATGAATGACAAAAATGTCAGCCATAATATCTGTGCATGTTATGTTAGTGTGGACAATAGCTGTTGGTGGATGCACTGCCGTCATGATAGTTACATGGATGTCAGAGCACACCACTTGCAGGACAGTCATGTGAATGTGTAATGTAGCAAGCACAAATGCCATAGGTGTGTAATAGGTGTACCAGCACTCTCACACCATAGTTACTACCCTAATGTTAGGCTGTGTTCACATGTGGCACCTGTCTGTGTTGCAGCAAGGCGGAACAGTGCAGCTGTGCATGAAAGATGGTTACAGAATGCAGACTGGATGTCTGTATGCACTCCACAAATCTGTGTTTTATGGAATGTGATGTGTATGTGTACAGATACAGACACTCATATAGCCATAGGTATATTCACAACGTACAACATATATCTACATATATATGTACATAGATGTATATTTATGCACATATATATAGTGGCACTGACAATGGCATACAGGTAAATAGTCTGTAAAAGGCCAGCAAAGATAAGTGTCCCCACAGGGAGTATGGCTACAAGCACATAGCACAAAGCATGGCACATACACATAGCACAAAGCTCGATACAATACAACATATGTCCCAATGGTAGGTAAGCAGCTGACATAACAATTGCAGTCTGTAAATGTGTCGTTGTAGCTGATATGGTGGGGGGAGACATATATGTGTATTAAGTACTATGGTAACCCTGCTGTATGGGTGGCTCAGACTTGTTTCCATCCTTATGTCTTCCAGGAATCATGTCACATAGTTGCCTTCCCACGTACAGCGCTACTGAAATGGCTGTCATCGACCACCTGGTACAGCATTACGTACTTCTTTTTGGCTGGACAGCCCACGACCAGCAGGAGAGGACCACCCTGTGGAATGAGCTAGTCTACAGGGTCAATGATGTTGACTGTATAACCGCAGCTATGAGCAGGTTTGGCATCATTGCACCGACCTGCTTCGCCATGTACGTCAGCGTACAGTTGCCATAAGGGGGGAACCACCTCACAAATGGGGGGGGGCAACCCACCCATCCACCCCTCACCCACGTGGAGGAGCTTCTCAGCAGCCTAGTGGCACCTGTCTGCCCACAACATCAACACCTGGCAGGACACATCTTGGAGGTGGGTGCCAACGACACACTAGCTGAGGAGTGTGCAGGTAAGTCCCCAGGGCACATCGGTACACCACTCATGTGTATGCATCTGCATCTGTACAGGTACATCATGCAAAACTGAGATGTCATATACATAGTCTGCTGCTATGTAGCAGTAATAAACGTTTGTGAATAACCTGTAATATTGTGTAATTCTACTGTTGATGTAACGTAATGCTGCACTCACCTGTTATGAATGCCACAGCTGTGGCCACTGACAACAGCTTTCTCTCACTCCTATGTAGGTCCCTCCAGGATACCACCACGGCAGCAGCCCGTAACTGGTGAATATGGTTCGTATTCATGCATGATGATAAACTGGGCATGTAATATCTATGGGCTATCCCCCATGCACACGTCTAACACACCTACCCATAATGCATGCTGTACACATTCATGTTTTGTTGCTGAGAAATGCACTGCATCACAGTAGAGACCATACTGGGGTATTGGAAGGGTACAACCGACACATGCAAGATAAATAACATCCTGTCAATGTGCAATGTGTCCACAGGGATGTGACATGTGGCAGGACACATGGCCTACAGTAGGGACATGTGTGACTCAACAACGGCATGGCTACAGCTGCACACAATCAGGTTAAGTAAATGTTGCAGACATAACCCTGACCCCACAGCACTCGTGACAGCAGTGCGTGCACTCCAAGGGATGTGCACATAGTAGACCTTGCAACCATGCAGAGGTCTGGGACATGTGTAGGGCACCCCTCACAGCCATGGTAAGGTCTGCTGGTTGTCAGTGTGATAGTCATGTACTGGTCATACATGCACTGATGATGTTGTGATCTGTAACGCAGACATCAGGCATCCACTACTGATAGCTGTTCACATATCATCCCAGGTATGTGTTGCTACAACACACAGGGGCTGTGAGCATTGGAACTGACATAACCGACACAGTACTACAGATGCATCAATGGTATCTACACCTGCGAGGTATGGTGCACAGTACAAGGCAGGGTGCTGAACAGGCCACAGTAACATTTTGTACATGGGTGCAGTGTTAACACTGGGAGGGGCCATCACCTACCAACAAAGCCCATGCCTTACACACGTGTATACTGCCACTAGCATGATGTCACGGGTCTATATTAGAAGAACGAAAACCCTAAACCACAAATGCTCACATGAGCAAAAATGCCGGGAATCGAAAGTGGGATTTCAGGGTCGTGTTACAGTGAGGAGTGGGATATTTGCCCTTTCCTCACTGTAGTGCGACTTCAGAGTTAGAATATATAGTTAGCAAGGGATGTGGGAGGCACAGCCCCCCACAAAAGCAACTTTGATCACTGACATTTTCACTCATGAGCGTTCACGGTTTAGGGTTTTCATTCTTCTAATATAAACTCTGATGTCACTATAGTTGCAGTGCATGCTGTTGAGCTCCATATGTAATGCATGTTGACAGAAGGCTAATGGGAGGACTGTGTGTACAAACGTGCAACTCCACATGTAGAAGTGTGGGGTGTGTGTGTGTGACTCTGTTGTGTTCATAAGTGCAATCTAGTGGAGTGTAGACAATGCATGTCAGATGTGTGTGTGTGTGTGTGTGTGTGTGTGTGTGTGTGTGTGTGTGTGTGTGTGTCCATGTATGCACAGGCAATAGTGGGATTGACCACATGGCGGTACTTCCCCTTGGGATTGTGCTGTACATGGAGTGAGACATGGAACACCAGGGCAAACTGTCAGGTATGTGAACACAGGACAGCTGATAGCATAACAAGGTCTGTAGAATGGAGCATGCATTATGAGGTGCAGTACATACCAGGTATACACATCATATTGCCAGCAGGAAATAGGTAACTGGTGACCCACATATGCAGCACTACAAATGCAATGGGGAATTACCACAGCACATCAGTGAGTGTATCCAGGTAGTACTGTCGTCCGCATGATGGATCGCGTGTGCAGTAGATGTGGCATGGACTGAGCAAGACTGTAGTATGAGGCTTTGGTGTGTGACATATGTAGTGAATGTAGCAGCCTCAACCATATAAGGGCCTCGTACATCATTACTGCCCATACACAGGGTAATACAGGGTGACAGCAGTGAGGCCATGTACAACCTTCTCCACCCAGGTCAGGGAGGCGATGGAGTAACAGGTGAGGTGTGGTAACCACACGTGTAGGCATGGAGATGGATGATATGTCAATGGGCTGTAGGGATGCATGTATATTAGTAAGTGCCATGCAAGAAGGGGAACATATGTAACTGACTGTGGTACTATCTGCAAACTCAGGGAAGGAAGGTGAGGTAGTAAGGTGGCTGTCAGTGTGAGTGTGTGTGAGTGTGTGTGAGTGTGTGTACTGTTGTGAACTGCTGTACAGGTCTTAATGTGTATATTTGTTTCCCCCACAGGTGGCGAGGTGGGTCAGGGTCCCTCCGGCATGCATACTGAGGTAGGTGTCCCTACAGACACTGATGATGATAAAGGTACAGGTGAGGCACAGATGGGGTTGTCAGAGGCCGACACTGTGCCAACATGTGTCATCACCCTCCTAGTCACCCCAAGCCCACACACAGTAACAGTGCCCCTACAAACCCTATCACATGTGGCCATAGCAGAGGGACAGTTGGTGTTTGGTGGCAATGACCAGGAAAGTGTGGTGTCCATGCCAACTGTGTCGGGTCACAGATGGCATAGCCAGATGTTTGGAAGGCCACAACATCGGCAGATGTACCATGGTGATCATGGGAGGACTGCAGGTCATCCTGCCCCTGGCAGAGGCACCACAATTGGTACCACCAGGAGCATGTTTCAGGCTGTAATGGAAGCATGTGCACATATGGAAATGCACTCCAGACAGGTCCTGAGGCTGCAGAGGTCTGCTTTCACAGCTGTATGTGGAAACCTCCATGAACTCACTGTTGTCTTCTGTGAACATACCGAGGTCATGGATAGACAGTGGGTTGAGATGATTGGCATCCTCGACCGTGGTATGCCTGTGCTAGACCATGTGAAGGGAATGTTGCAATGGCTGTGTAGACATAGGCCAGCGATACCAGCAGCTGGCAGTCAACGTGGACGTGCCAGGGCACACAGCTGCTCCCATAGTGGCAATACCAGTCCCAGCACACCACAGGGGCTGCTGTCCACATCACACCACAGCAGGCTACGTGCATGTGGCCCTGACCAGGCACAGGTTGGACATGGTTCCAGTGGACATATGTTATCATCGGGGAAAGTAGCACCTCAAGGTCTGTACCTGCATGTGCCCATGGAACCCCTTGCAGGCACAGTCAGTGTGTTCATGGCCGGAGGCACTGAACTGCACACCCTGCCAGGTATAGTCTGCAGCTGTCCAACATTACCCATATAGTGCAGCTACATGGTGGTACTGGGTGCATGCATACCCACAAACTATGCATCCACACCTAGGGTGATCCCATATGACACACACCACATCACCACGCCCCAATCAAGGAACAATACCCCTCACCTACACACATGGTCACACATGTTTAGACCACCCTCCACCTCTGGTGCACCTGCAACCCCCCTGTGCATATGATAATACCTGTGCCTTATCCCCGTCATCCATAACATCGATGCAGGGATAGGCTAGCATGGTTCTGATGCACACAGTGACTGTAATGGGGTGCTGCAATGTACCTCAGTGTAGAATGTAGTCATGGGTAATGTGTACTTCATACATGTCAGGTAGTGTAGCCGTGCAGCTATGATGCATCTCAGCTGTTGATAACACCAATTGATATCCCCATATTGTCATTCATTTGTGCTGTAGGCATACATGTGTCAGCAGGAGGATGGTCCACAGTCATATTCCACAGGGGTATGTCAGTGTGGTGACACCATGGCCGTGACATATGTGGTGTACAGTTGCACACATGCCACAGGTATGTATAGCAGTTATTGGCCATGTAAACATGATCGATGGCCTGCTGGTACAGGTATAATCTGCAGCCTTATGTCAACCTATCCACATACACACACATCCTGACTTGGCAACACTGTGTCTAGACCCCAACCTGGGTATGTAGTGCTACTGAACTGTGTGGCTGTTATTCCACACATGGCACCATCTGTAGGGTGAGGTGTGTACCAGGTCATGTGCTACATGCATACCATCCACAGACATGTACAATATGGTAATGGGGGATGTAATGTTTGTATATGGTGAATACATAGTGTCATACCATCATATACACATTGACTGACATATAACGGGTAAACACACATCTTAGAGACCTGGTTGTATAGTTGATAACTAACAAGTCCATATGTCCAATCTGTTACAGGTAGGCTACACACAGCACATATGTAACTAGGCCGTATCCTGTTATCTGTTACCTGTATGGGTGATGGTGACATTGACCTCCTGAGAGTGGTACGTTGGCCATATACCAGGTGTACCATGGTGTAAAGACAGATTACACAGCACCCACATCCCCCACTGGATATTGTACACACTAGAACCCATCTTGATACTCTGACATACCCACTATCACACATTGGCCACGATGCAAAAACAACCCATTGCATATCACAACAGTGGCATACAGGGATGTGCATGTAATGCACACACCACAGGCATAGTAGGGTGTTGCATTGCTTTGCCACACCTATAGGTGACAACAACAATATCTGTACTACTGTGTGGCAATGTGTATTGTAATAGGAGTATGTGGACTCAGACCGGTGTACCCTACAGATTTGCTCACATCCACATATACACACACATGGCAGACCTCAATGGGATTCCCGTGCTTACTGAACCATTGGTGCAACACTGTTGTACTGGTACTGCAAGGCACATGTAGCTTTTAGGGAGTGGAGTGTGACAGGCTACATGTTACATTAATGGGGTTGAGAGGCACCACACACTATAAGAGTTGTACAAATAGGCATCCCCCCAGCCAAACACGTCCACCCTGCAATACACTACCAACTGTTGGAGATCCCATAACCATGGCCAGTGGCAACATGGGCACACCATGTTACCTGTACTACATCCCACCTGTACAATGTCAGGCTGTTATTGGTAACATATCATGCAGTACAGTCTGGCTCCCATGGTGAATGTATTACGTGGAAGCCATCAACATTATCAGGCTTCAGATACACAGACACAGATATGCAGATACAGGTATACATGTATATAATTTTATATATGTATATATATATATATATATATATATATATATATATATATATATATATACATATATATATATATATATATATATATTTATATATACATATCTCTATATATGCACATATACATGTGGCTACACATAAACGTGCAGTTATATGTACAGTACGTAACATAAGTGGTAGGTGCACACAATATGGTACAGCCACTATGCCTACAGTTGACCCTTGAACAACTGGACAGTGCATGTGCCACCCATGCAAATGACAATTGTTGCCTGCAACATACACCCACAGAGAGGTCATAGGTAAAACAACACCCACAGGTTTGCAGCATGGTAACCTGTCATTGTGTACTATTACAGTTCTACATGCCATGTCATATAACTGTTCAGACACTGACAACTATATCAACGGAGTGATGCTATAGTGGACTAGTTACACTCATATATTAGGCTGGAAAGGCTCACAGCTGTTGCTGTCCAGGCCAAGCCATTCACACTGTAGAATAAGAAAGACACACTGGGCCACAGGATACCTAACAATTGACAGTATGTACTCCAGGTGTGTAGTTCAGCAGCCTCTATCTACACACTGTACAAACACAGTAGGTGGTATAGATGTCTTATGACCACATGGGTTGTAACTGCTACATAACATGGCATAACTTACACCATCACATGCACACCAACACACAGAACAGTTTGTATGGCAGGGGGCAGTCGTCCTGCAATACCCAGAGCCATGTCAGTAATGTGTATATAGGTGAAGTATATGGTACTGTACATCCAGATACCTAAAGGCAGCTCAGCCCTGATACCCCCACATTTTGTTGCAGCCTAGGTCTTTTCTGGTACTCACCCCTAGACTCAATAATACAGGGCCATATACCACTGTTACATACATTGGGCTCTGCAGTGCGGGTCTATATTATATCCTTGAACGCTTAAAAAAGCGAACGCTGATTGATCAAACTTATTTTCATGAAACTGCAAAATATCAAAGCAGCAGAAACTCAATTTCTTTCCTAGGGAAATAATTTGGTTGTCCGTTTCTGTTGCTTTGGTATTTTCAGTGTTATGGTGGAAAGTTACCAGTCGGATTCAGGTAAGTGTGCGATTGTGTGGATGTGAGTGTTAGGGTGATTTAGGTGAGTTAGGGTTAGGGCTCGCGTTAGGTGTGTGTGCAATTGAGTGGACATGAGGGTTAGGGAGGATTTAAGTGAGATAGGGTTAGGGAGTGAGTGAGATGAGTGTGCAATAGTGACGGACCTTAGGGTTAGGGTTTGGGTTAAGGTAAGTGGGTAGTTAGTGGTGTGTGCATAGTTTAGTGTAGGGTTAGGTATCAGATTTTAGGTGTATGTGTGTGGATTTCTGTTTGTTTGGTGTTCTTGTGTTGTGTGTATGTGTTTTGGATCAACGATTTTTTTCTCTGGGAAAAAATCGCTGATCTGACAGTTCGAGATTGTAAGCTTTCGCTTAAATTAGGTCGATCAATCAGCGTTCGCTTTTTAAGCGTTCAATGATATAATATAGACCCTGCAGTGCATGAGGGCACACATGTATTGTATAGGTGGTGCCCACACATATATGGCCCCAGCCCCACCATATGTGTGGGGATTAAAATGGCAGTGGACTGATGGCTGACATGGCAGTGTGTTATACTCCCAGCCCACTATGGATCAACCACCAACAACATGACATATGTGCACAGCTTGATATGTAGGTGATGGACAGAGACTGGAATACAGGCACATATGTGGTATTGCCATACACTACGCAAGGTGCAGGTGTTACAGGATAGTCTGTAACATACACCTAGTCATGGAATTTCTGGTATGGATGGTCATGGATGTAGCCATGTACCGGTAACACGCAACACACACACTGCCGGTGTATTATCTGATACAAGACCTGTGTGGTGGACAGACAAGACATGATAGGCACTGCTCCGGCCAGCATGAGGGTACGCCCACAGTTGTGTGCTGTGCAGATGGACTACATTCCTTGGCAAACTAGTATGTACACACACACCCTGTAACACCAGTACTGTACAAAGCATAACACAACTCCACTCGTAGTCTCTCTGTACGTCCTGATCCTCCTACAAATATGTGGCTGCCCTGAGTGTGCTGATTCTCCTGTATGGGGTATTGCTACATGCTGTCAGTAGCACTGCTGCCCACACACAGGATGGCTGCGCATCACACAGGAGATGTAATGGGACCGTGCACACGTGATGTGGGGATCAATAGTGGGTGGTTGTCATGACAGTATTAAATGGGTGTAGTACACATGTGTAATCGTATATCTGGCTATCTGGATATGTATATGTATATATATTCCTACCATAGTTCCTGGACATGATGTGTCGGCCAACCCCAGCCCGTATGTTCCCAATGTCGTAGCTGCAGGGGGTGTCAGGTATCTCTAGCAGGTATACTAGTAGGCTATTTTTACTATCATTGGGATTGTTTTCACAGACATGGTGTGTGTAGCAGGTCACATCTGCTCATAACATGTGTGGCATTGGTTACTGAACGACATCCAAAGGATATCAGTGTAGAGTACTGCTGCTAGCATGTAATGCCACTGTGGACTGCAGCAGAGATATTGGCCAATATATGTGGGGGTCTGACTCAGTCGGTAGAGTCTAGAGGTATACACATACGCCCTTAGTGCTACACATGTGTACCATGCCTGACAATATGGATGTGGATAGCCATGTAGATGGATATAACACATAACGACTGGTATATAATGTCCACCATAGTTCATGCATTCACACACTTTTGCTGGCCTGTAATGGTATGACTGCTGGTACAGCGGTGTCATGGCCACATACTACACAATAGGTATTGCATACATCTGCACTGTACCCCACTGCCCTGCCTGACATACATGACTGTTAGGGGAAGTCCAGTAGTGGGACATCTGGCTAGTATCTGCACATGACATCCCACTGGTAGGTACACTCAGCTGCTAGGCATGCCACAATGCACTGTGCAGGCTGCAGGCAGACTGGCTCAACACTTGCCTACACCTCCCAAGGGGGAATGCACATGTACCTGAATATAAAGCAGGCTCCACAGGCATGTCACAGCACAGGGAAGGATACACCTGTGTGACAATGCATATCCACAACCAATGTGAACACAGCCACATAAGGTTAGCTAGCATGGTATTGCAGTATTTGGACTATGTGTTCGACACCATCTTCATATGTGCCACTCACAGACTGCCCTACATATATTGGCCTGCTACACAGTTTGGTTTGGTGGCTGTCTGTGGTATGGGGCATGTGTGTTTATGGCCCTACAAACATGTACATCACTACAGTACCATACAGTGGGTCAGCATGTAACATCTGATAGTAGGGGAACTAGAACAATGTCATCTACCACAGTCTGTACACAGGCTAAGGTGCATATCAACACTACACACACTGTTGACATTCACCATAGGTACACAGACCTCAGTACTGTACGGACATCTGCAGAATGTGCAGGTAATGTAATGTAATGTAATGTAACCCCTACTGTATATAACATGTGTAGCAGTCAGATATGTCAGTGGCTTGTTCTCAGATATGATGCCACAAAGTATGGTGTACAGCACATATGCACCACTGCACAACATATGTACAAAGGTTGACAGAGGAGTGGCTGGGAGCATATACACAGGATCAATATTTACATGTTGCTGTGATGACTACATACATTTACTGTTGTTACAGGGTTGTTGCAACAGACATCCTTTGAGGGATATGACGTCTGTGACTACCACAACTTTCTCCATCTACTGACTACAATCCTCACACTACCTTCAGCAGTCGACAGCTAGATACTCTGTGGATGACACATGCAAAGATGGACACAACAATGCCCAGGCTAGAGATGACCCTGCAGATGGAGATTCCCCATCAATATGGAACCGACATGACAGGTATTGAGACATGTACATCAGCCATATCCACACAAACAATGTGAAAGCAACATTATTCCAAATGCAGTATAGCAGCACTTACAGTCTGTAGTCAGGTCAGTCACATCTCCCTCCCGTTTGTTGCATTGTTTCCACAATGTATGTTGTTAGTGCTACACTGCAATCCATCTGGGATGCTGTTTGGCACACAACAGATCTAGTTCCTTCTCACAGTGGGTGAAAAGGGCAAACACCACCATGATGTTCTTGGATATTGGAGTGTGCTTCCATACAATTGCCAATGGGGATGTTACCACAGCTGTTTCACATGCAATCAGCTGAGAAGGCTGTGATTCATGCAGAGACCATCAGCTGATCATGAGCATTACTTACATTACACATGCTGCTGCCTAAGCAAAGCAGGCGTAGGTCTCCACATCCACCTGAGAAGGGGTGGGGGACGCAGACAGAGGCTGATACATGTTAGGGAGGGGTGGGAGGGTAAAACTGAGGCATGGTTGTGTCACACACCTAGCAGCACAGGGTATCAAACCCCTGATGACTAAGTAGTGCTAGCACAGTTCGCTGCAATTACTGGATGCGCCACATGGGTTACCTGTTGTGGAACACTCAAAACATATATGTGATGGTGAGTGACATCTGCAACAGGGATACAGTAGCTGTACGGTAGGTGACATACATGTGCCTGTTGGCATGAACAGGTGCCAGCATCAACACAGCCACACTCTCACAAGGATACACACACATTGACATGTGTGGCAGGGCCAGATGTACAACTCATTGATTGTGGGATTGCCACATCACATCACTGTGCAGGTATCCCATGCACCATACAGGTCATATGGGGGCTGTACTGGCGAAGGGTATGGGAAGGTATCTGACATCAGACAGCATGCTGCAGTATGCCCATGGGGGTTGTAGGGAGTGTGGATGTGAACTTCTGCAGCATGCAACACACACACAAACACACAGGGTGCTACTACTGACATGCATGTGTGCATGTCTGCACAGGTGTGTGGTGTTCAACTGCATCAGATGGCTGTCCACTGCTAGGCGATGGGTGTACCTTGGTATCAGGTCACATGTCGATGGTCTGCATTGTGGCTCAGGGATGTAGTGTCTGCATTTGTCTACACAGGTTGGTATTTTATCGCCCATCTGGTCACCTGGGTGGCTACTGTGTGTGGGAAATGCTATGCTTCACTTGCCATGTCTGTGTTCCTTCGTCCATGACATGGACACCTCCCACATGCATGTACAGTGACATGTGGAGTTGTACCTGGGGTGTCTGGCCTATGTTGTGAACACAGATTATCATCAGATGTGCCAGTCCTACCTACCTGTGGCAGGAGCTGGTAATGGCCAGCAGCTTTACCCTTCACCTACATGGTGTGCATGCTATCAATATTCCGTGTCAGTGGCATCTGTCCATACGGGCATGTTGTCAGGCATGGTATGTCCATTGTTGGTCACATGTGATGGCACCACAGGTGGTACAATTGTCCATTGAAGAACATGAGGGAGGTGCACTGTCTGCATGTATCTGCTTATTGGACAGATGGATTGGGTGTCATGCCCTCTGTGGCCCACCGCTGTCACTCCATAGTTATTATCAGTGGCCAATATGCAGTGTACTACTCACATACTGGCTGTTACCTAGGCATGTGTGTGTGTATGACACATAGGGTGAGAGTGTGCTCAGGGTAATGCTGAGGTTGCTAACTGTGATTGCTTGGCCTTGATGTTACATGTCTGGGTATGGCTCTGCACCCCAGCCTCTCAGCCATATCACATGTATTATCCCTGTACAGTGGACATTGTGATATATAGTATGGCAACCATATAAGAAATATGCAAAAAATGCTTCACATTGGCCACAACCACCTCTACACAGGATATGGGTAACAAACACACACACACCTGTCATGTTTGGGAATAGAACCCTTACCTAACTAGTGCACTACTACAGCACTACGCAGTTACAGTATGCACCACGGATATTACTGGAATAATCCTTGCCCAAAAGTATATTTCACACTGACTGACATCAGCAGGATTGCCAAAGTAGGGCTTTGAAATGACTGCAAGAGACTAGCCTAAAATGCATTGTTCCCTACACAGACAGTGACACACACAATACATCCGGAACTGCCATGTGTGGGGATTGAACCAAACCATGCGTCTAATTCACAATACAGCAGTACACAGTTACAGCATGCACTATGGAGATTACTGGGCTACAGCTTTCCCAGGGGAGTATTTCTAGGTGGGTGATATTGGCAGCCTTGCCAAAGTTGGGTATGTGAAATGTAAGGGGTGTGAGTAACCTAAAAGCATTGCTCTCTACACAGTCATACATGCATGCATACACACACAATTGGAAGTTCAGGGACTAGAACTCCCTACTAACTCCTCAGTCACACTATAGCCATACAATGTTATGGGATGTGCTACAGAGATTATTGCGCTATGATCGTCACAAAGGTGTATTTCAAGTTGCGTGAAATCAGCAGCCTTGCCAAAGGAGGATATTCGACTTGTAAGGGGTGTGAGTAGCCTAAAAAGCATTGTTATCTACACAGATAGTGACAGACAGATACACACATACACACACACTCATAGTTGCCACCTCCGGGGCTTGACCTTGTACCTCACTACATTATCACACTACAGCAGTACGCAGTTACAGCATGTGCTGCGGAGATTACTGGGCTCCAGCTTTCCCATGAGAGTATTTCTAGGTGGGTGACATCAGCAGCCTTGCCAAAGATGGATATGTGAAATGTAAGGAATGTGAGTAACCAAAAAGCATTGCTCTCCACACAGTCAGTGAGAGACAGACACACATACACAGTTGCCATATCTGGGGTTAGAACTCCTACCTAACTAGTCTATCACACTACAGCAGTACGCAGTTATGGGACACACTACAAACATTACTGGCCTACAACTCTCCCAAAGGTGTATTTCACATTGGATAACCTCAGCAGGCTTGTCAGGGTATTGCTATTGGGTGGCAAGTGTGTGCATGGCCCATACACCATTCATGTAGGGGTGACACACCACAGGCGGCCACACATGGGGTCATATGTCATAGGTACATGTCTAGGGCAACTAGCTGACTATGTCCTTGTACAGCCATGTTGTGCAGCTGGCACATGGACCACATAGTCTGTGGTGCTGACAGGCACTGCTCACTAGTAACTGCAGTGTGTGACATCTGCAACTGATGTGTTTGGGGCCCTTTGGCTGTGTGCTCAGTGGGACAGGTGTGGATGGCTCCTTGTCATGGTCACCTTCTTCCTCACATCTATATCTATCTACCTTTGGCGTATTATGGTGTGTTGTCCTTACATATATGTCTGTATTCCTATCCAATGTGTGTGCACGGCATGAGTGGTGCATACTGACATGTGTCTGCAGTAACTATTGCAACTGCTGGATATGTCTGGTCCACTGGTGTTTGCATACATGGCCTTCATGTGTTTAAGTGTGTGAGCATGCCCAGTATGACCTTTCATAGGTTCATAGGTTCATAGGTTCATACTAGGCTATCTGCCCTAGGGCATTTATAAGCCTAGTCAGAGTGTGTTTGGCTTTCACCACCTTTATGTTGATGACTGACATTGCCTTTATTTCTATAAGTGTGTGAGCATACCCAGTAAGGCCATCTGTTATGCATGTGTGGAGCATGTCCGGTGGTTTGTAATGCACAGCTGACCTTTGTGTACTTTCACCAACAGGTAGCATGCTGTGTCTGCAGGGTATCCACCAATCATTTGGCATTGACTGTTGCAACATGTATGCATAGCGTGGGGTACATCTGACTATTTCTATGTTTCTACACAGGATTGGGGGGGGTGCACCTGACTGTTACTGTATTTCTATGAGGGGTGAGGGGCACACCTGACAGTTGTACACATTTGCTAGGACTGTACTGGTATGTCCTGTAGTCCAATTCAGTCAGTAGTCTTACCCATCATACTGGCTACGCCATACTAGTGTACCTCCGTTCTTATCTTTTGATTGCATACACATTAGTTTCTGACTTCCTAGCCATCACAACTGACATCCCACTACCTGGCCTGCTGTAATCTGTCTGTGTAGGCCTGGGTGGGGGTCACCCATACCCCTCATTCAGAGGCCATAGTACAACGTTTGTTTGTGTTTGTTTACATCTGTCCTGCTGGCTGTGACTGTTGTTGGGTAAGTGACCCCCCCCTGACTGGCATGTGTGAGTCACTTATCTTGTGGGTGTCCCAGTATTGCAGGTGGTGCTGCAGGGCTGCCTATGTTGGATGCACATAGTACACTGCCTACACATGGTTAGGCACAGGTAGTGTAATGTTTGGCATCCCTTTTACTGTATGTGAGAGTGAGAGAGGGTTACTATTCCCTGGGTCCCTCCCATGTCAGTGTATGTGCTATGCATTGCCTCTTTGCCAGGGCCAGGGAATACTGGGCATGCCTCCTTCTGTCTACTGGAGCAGGCTCAGGTTGTTCTTCCTCCGAGTCACTCTGTGCCTGTGCAGGCCTTGGCATTGGTGGGGGGATATATGGCCCTGCCCCTTGCTGCTCCTGCTGCAGGTGTTTCCGTAGGATCATATTGTGTAGCATGGCACATACAAGGATGACTTGAGTACATGTAGTTGGTGAGTACTGCAATGCTCCACCGGATGTGTCCAGGCACCGGAACCATGACTTGAACATCCCAAACACACTCTCTATTATGATTATTGTTTGTGCATGTGCCTCATTATGGAGTTCTTGTTCGGGTGTGTGTGTGTTTCTGATGGCTGTCATCAGCCACAGCTCCAGTGAGTATTCAGCATCCCCCTCTAGGTGATTATGTGGGATGCCCCCATTGGCAAACTTCTGGTACAGCTGCATCAGATGCCAGATGTTGGAATAATGATAACTTGCAGGGCAGCCAGCACACACATTTAGTATTATGCCCTGGGCATCGCACATGACCTGGCAGTTGATGGAGGGGAAGCCCTTGCAGTTGATGTAGACCCTGCCCTGCTCATTAGGTGGTGCTTTGATGCATATGTGTGTGCAGTGTATTGCACCCACTACCTCAGGGTATTCTGCTATTTGGTAGAAGAGATGCATACTGCTGGCCAACGCCTCATTGGGGAGGGTGAAGTATACATGCTCACCGACATGTGCTGCCATGGCATCCAGGAACTGGTGTAGTACCCTGGATGCTGATGCCTGTGTGATCCCCATCATATCCCCAGTTGGCCTTTGGAAGGTACCTGAAGCTAGTATTCTTAGGCCTACACATACCTTTGTTTCCACTGTGATGGGTTCCCCTCTGTTAGTTCTGTGTGTCAGGCGTGGCCGGCACAGCTCAACAATCTGCTGTAAGAGGTCCCTGTCCACCCTATGTTGTGTTGAGGGTGAAGTGGCAACAGTACTAGTTTGAGTGGCAGGATGATACTCATGTTAACCTTTTTTTAAGGCTCTTTTATATTAATATTGTACAGTATTTTTATGTTCTGGGTAGCTGTCATCTGTGACATTGCTAAATTGAAACTCATGATAAAGGATAGACAATTAATGTAAATCAGTACAATTTGAATGTTGTCATGTACAGCTTTCTTTCCAGATATTTACTTTAAATGCAAACAGTACTGTAAATGAAATAAAATGCATGCAGATGTAAAGTGTCTAAATACTGGGTTACATTCTGCACTCTTGTATTTTGCAGTATTTTGTTTTTTTTTTTTTTCCTTTTTTTTCTTTTTTTTTTTCTTTTAGTAAAAATGCATTGCCTTTCAAGTTAAATATTGATATCTCTGTGTAGAAGTGATATTATAAGTCCCTGAAATTATAGCCTGAATCAAATTGGTCATGTTCAAATGTGTCATTTATGACATCTCTTAAAGATATGTTAGGTGAAGGTGCATGTGATATGAAAGACGGGCTGATTGGGGGTTAGCATAATGGTTAAGGCGTTTATCTCATAAGCGCAGGATACAGGGTTTAATTCTCCCCTTTGAAGGGCATTTGGCTAGACTTAAATTAGCCAGCAAGGGCAGGTAAACTAGTACTTATTTATGAACTTATGAACTTATATGAGGTGGATGGTGACTTGCTGTGATGTCATGACCTATTTGATGCAGGCAATCCTATAGACACTACTTTCATAGTGCTACAGGACTGAAACATCGAATGGGAGTTTCTCCTACATATAGACAAATGCTGACATGGCCTGCATGAATTCTGTTGTGATTTCCCCATCCCCTATTTCATTCCTCTACATTCTTGAGAAGTACTTGTAGCATAATGTGATATATCCCCATGTGTCTGTACAGTACCCAGTCCTCTTCCCCTTCCAAAATTGATTCCTTTTTGAGTGTGGTAAGTACTCACTAGTATTGGAATGGAGGAAGACATAGATGCTGTGTGCGTGTTACCATACTATGCATCACTGTGATCACTATGCTGTGCGTGTCACCATACTATGCATCAATGTGATCACTATGCTGTGTGTGTCACCATAATATGCATCAATGTAATCACTATGCTGTGTGTATCACCATACTATGGAACAATTTGTTCACTATGCTGTGTGTGTCACCATATTATGCATCAATGTGATCACTATGCTGTGCGTATCACCATACTATGCATCAATGTGATCACTATGCTGTGTGTGTGTCACCATACTATGCATCAATGTAAACATTATGCTGTGTGTGTCACCATATTATGCATCAATGTGATCACTATGCTGTGTGTGTCACCATACTATGCATCAATGTGATCACTATGCTGTGTGTGTCACCATACTGTGCATCAATGTAAGCACTATGCTGTGTGTCACCATACTATGCATCAACGTGATCACTATGCTGTGCACGTCACCATATTATTCATCAATGTGATCACTATGCTGTCTGTGTCACCATACTATGCATCAATGTGATCACTATGCTGTGTGTGTCTCCATACTATGCATCGGTGTGATCACTATGCTGTGTGTGTCACGATGCTATGCATCAATGTGAACACTATGTTGTGTGTCACCATACTATGCATCAATATGAACACTATGCTGTGTGGGTCGCCATATTATGCATCAATGCTATCACTATGCTGTGTGTGTCACCATACTATGCATCAATGTGATCACTATGATGTGTGTGTGTCACCATACTATGCATCAATGTGATCACTATACTGTGCGTGTCAACATATTATGCATCAATGTGATCACTATGTTGTGTGCGTCACCATACTATGCATCAGTGTGATCACTGCATTACCATTACTCACTACCATTTTCATGTAGTTCTGGAAACCTTCATGCACAGCCAGGGGGACTCTGGCCATTTGTAGCTGACCCTGTGTGGCAATGCCACAAGCCTTAACAGGGTCACTAAGCATTTGTTGCTTGGCAGCCAATGCTTTACATATTTCCTGCATTAGCTATTACAAATACCTATGCCTGGCACCCCTTTGTAATGGTGTTACTGTGGACAATGTTATCTCTGAATTTCTGCCATGATCCAGAAGGTGTTTTGCTGGGTTTGGAGATGAGGGTGTAGAGGTGCATGTTTTTTCTCCCTGTACATCCTGTACTATAATGTCACCAGGTATGTGAAATTGTTATCCAATGTCATCTCCTTCAGAGTTACTAACATGCTGCATGGTGAGGGATCCTGCCATTAAACTTGTCAACTGTGTACCACTTTTGTCAGGCTTCTCATAAATATAAGTATGCAATCAGAAGCAGCAGTCATTGTGCTGCTGATATCTTCTAAATTTACTGGTACAGCACAACTTTGTTTCTGCTGTTGATCCTGTAAAGAATTAATTGATTACATAACTAGTCAGATATTGGCATACGCTCTGTATGCTGTGTAATGAGGTATCAAAGCCACTTACCATGCACACTCTATCCAATGTCACTATGTGCAGAAATGAAATGTTTACCTGTTACTGTTAATTGCCATGTGTTACATATAATCATTTAATTCAGCATTCAGTTCTCTACATAAATATTTGACTGCTGTCAAACCAACCAGTAGATTTTGGTTGATGCTGCAGATGTGGGTAATATAGTCAGTGTCCATACAAACTTTGATTATTCCATGGCCATCCTCAACTTTTACATAACCATCTCCATCAATGGAGAGAACACAGTCCTCATCAGGTGTCAAAAAATGAGTGATTTGCAGTCCCAGCTGTACTAGCATGGACAATTGCATTCTGCCTTGCCTTTGCTCTGGCATGTTATACCACATCCTTAGCCCTCTTCTTGCACTGTATTAATGGGCAATTCCTACCACCAACTGCATTTATACCCATAATCACTTGGCTCATGGCCTTTGCATCACAGATTGCTTGGGTCTCAGTTTTTCAAAAATGCATTTGCCATGTGTTCTAAGTGCTGTCACAAGGATATTGTTCTCCTTATGGCTGAAACTGTCCTTTCTCTGTCTGGATCCCTGCTAATGCATCATTCATTTACCTAAAAGAACATACAGAATTTATATAGTGAAACTTTTAATCCACCCATCAGCCCAAACAACATAGCATTGAAAGCATACCTGATTTTATTACAAATAAGTTAAAAATCTAAGTACAAAAACTTGAAAGAACACACAACACATATATTCATATACACATACTGCTATTTCAATTCATAGTAGTATTACAAATACAACGTTACACTGTCACTTTATATAATTGCAAACAGACTTGTATCCATTCCCTGTCATTGATGTTTGTTAACATTTTTCATTCATGAGTGAAAGTCAGAAATCCTGCAACAAAACAGTATATCCTGGCACAACAATACTTTTATGAAAATGTAGTACATCAGACTTCAATATCCTGTATAGTGTAATCAAGAAATGATGCAAAAAAATTCAAAAATATCCTTCACATTGGCATTATGACTACTTCCTCGCACATCTCCAGTGCTGCTGTCATTAGTGTTTACATGAAACATCTGCATCTGACCGACAGATGAGCAAAAGGTGCAATTCTTCTAGTAAACACTGTTACCTAACATCAATATGAGCTACTTCCCAGGAATTTAATATTGTTTTCTTACTTCATTAGATTTATAATTTCCTAAAACATGTGCTGCCTTACCTCATGTGATTTCAAGTTAATATGGCAGTCTTAATATTTTTTACAAATTCAAGGTCATTTACACACATTGTATGAAAATTTTGTTTAATTATGCTTATCTGTAGGAATTGTAGTAATATGTGAGTGTGTAAGTTAACAAATCCAGGTAATCAGACTTCAGGTAGATGTGAATGAGCTGTGTCCAATGGCGTTGAGCCAAGCTGCCCATGTGAGTATGTGAACAACCCTAATAAATCTTAAATGTCCCTATGATTAAAAAGGGAAAATGGAGACTGATGCCGTTGAGTCTGCTTAATCTGATGCCTAATCCATTCCCGTTTTCCATACTGTGATACACCTCACCATCTTAAAACACTTGGTAATTAATATGACCTGATAATGTCATACACAGAAGAGTTTATTGTGCTGTAAAATAAAAAAAAATGTAAACAAAAATTATTTTTACTGGTGAAATACTGAAAAAGGCATGCTTAAAAGAAATGCTTAATGCATGACCTTTAGGTATGTTTTTCAAATAAAAATAAAGACATTGCAGCACAAAAGTAGAAACATATAGGCAACACAAAAAGTAAATATTTCATAACTGAATTTTATTTATCATGGAATGGAATTGTGAAAGAATTCCTTTTAAAAAATGATCCACTGGACAAAGCAATTTGGTAAACAAAACTTGCAAATAATAGCACTTCCATGTCTAATGTCCCTACAGGGTAGATGGTTTTGGGTATGGTGGTGTCACACCTCAAAGGGTGTGGTTCCAAACATGTGAACTACAGTCCTGCACTTACATTCCTCATTCTGGTACTGGCAGATCTGAAGATGGCAACACCTCTGAAGGCTTGAGGTCGAGCTCTCAGCTTATCTGACAAGGAGAACAAAATTATGGTCTACCTTTTAAGGAATCTTACCTGAAGAAAACAGAGTCCTCTGTAAATGGCATGACACAGAGGAGAACAAAATTGACATCTGGCAAGAGCTGGGTGAGCACCTTTCATTCCCATGGATAACCTGCTCTGCTTCCAGTGTCATCACAGATAGAATGACCTACAGAGGCACAGGCCTGGCCAGCTGGCTGAGTGGGCAGAACAGGTGATGGTAAGAAGGTCAGAGTTTTATATATATATATATATATATATATATATATATATATATATATATTTTTTTTTTAATCTTATCAGAATAGACTTAAAATAAATGGTATACAGATTTTGTATAACTACAGATAACGCAAGTAGAAATGCATGCATAAGTGCAAATATGTATCTGCATGTTAACAAAAGGTATGAGCAGGCATACACTTGTCTTTAAACAGAAATACATTTGTATACAGATGTAGTTCTGTCTTTAAAAAGAAATACATCTGTATAAAAATATGGCATATTTATGTAGTGACATACTTTTGTGTGGAAATACAATAGCATATGCATGAGTAAAAGATTTATATGTGAGTACACATATATATCTGTAAAAGACATACATAAAGTTGCATGAGTGTACTTATGTGCGTGTCTGTGTGTGTGTGTGTGTGTGTGTGTGTGTGTGTTTGTATGTATTTCCACACAACCAGAAAAGAACATATTTGCATTGATTCATAATTTCATATACTGTAGGTATTAGCTTGGTAATTCGTTATACTATATATAGTCAGACCGTTTTTAGGGAAATTGGTTTGTGTGGGCCCCAAAATGCTTATTAATGTGATAACTGTATAAGACAGTCATCTCATCCCAAAAATTAACTGCATATACCAGATGGCCATACTTAGCTATCACAACCCATGCAGAGTGGATGTGGGGTGGTGGTGAAAGTAGAAACTGAATGCCCAGTACAGAGGATACTACAAAATGCACTGTTTGGCTAATACATTTCTGCTTAATCCCCTTAGATGCTTACATTTATTAAGCAGAAAATTATCAAAGCACACAGTGCCATGAAATATTTCTGTTGCTTCCATCTGTAAGAGCAAATATGTTTTGTTTAATACAACTTGGAAAGGAAGGATGCCATAATTTAATTTCAATAATTATAGTTTTATGTATCCACATATCCACAACCAGGGAGGACACTGGAAAATAAACTGTCCAAACTTAAAGTGGTATAAGACTTAATATTTTTAATGTAGAAATCTATGAGCAATAATTATCCAGTTAAGCAGTTTCATCCTAATACATTTAAAGACTTCCTCAGAACTACCTAAAACACTGCCAAAATGGAATTTATTAAGATATGTTGAATGGTATCTGACAATGACACATTTAAATTACAGTGTTTAAAATTAGAACATGTGTTTACAGAAAGATTTTACCATATAAAATTAAGTTATGATGTTATGATAGACATTATGAATGGAAGGTACAACGATTTTCAACCCCTGCTTGAAACAGACTTTTTACACGAGAATTGCATTAACCACCAAGACCACAGAGGGTATTTAGGTAGGTTTGATAAAGCCTATGTTATTCAGTAAAATAGTGGAAAATAGTGAATGCAACAAAGTTATGAAAACTGTGAAAAGTAACTGGAACATCCTTAAGGCGAATGATATATATTGTAATTTGATTAGGGATACTCCATTTTCATGTTTAAGACTACAAAGGATATGAATAATTTATTATAAAATTCTAGAAATAAGATAAACACGCATTAAGAAGGAAAAGGAACCACAAAGTATGGGTGTTGTTCTCAATGTACATAAATATGTACATATAACTTTATTGAGATCAACTACACAGGTGAGAAATAGAACATTCATAAGGGTTCAGTTAATTTGGCAATTTTTTTTTTTTTTGCATATAAAAGTTTTTATGTGGGCAAAATTGAGAGGTTCCTTAAAAGGAGAACATATGAACATTGTTATGACAGTTCTATAATGAATGGAAAAAACAGTCTATACAAGCACTCATGAAAGGATTTAAAAAATGAGATTCTAGAGATAGTACCCCAGGATCCAAGGGCAGACCTTGGGTGCACACCTTGAGTATAAGGAATTAATGTAGTAACTTAGGTTGAATGTCACTAAGCTACCTGGTCTATATTTCTATTTCTTCTGTGTTGTGGTTGAGATCAGCAAAACTTTAGAATATTTACAGACAGTATTATTATTCTGGAATGTATTTTATGAAATTTTTGATATATTAAATAATACAGATTGGGTTACTGGATAATATTTTATTAATCAGCAGAACTGAAGTAAATGGGTTCACATGAGGACAATACATTATTCACTCATTTTATACATTTTAACACACACCTGATATTTACCAGTAATATTAAAGGAATGGACAGTTTATTCATATGGACAGTTGTTGTGCATGCACTGTAATTCATGCATAATTATAAAATTTAGAATTTACAGATACTTTTATATTTAAATGTATTATTTTGTAATGTTCATAGGTTGGTACTAGGCTATCAGCCCTAGGGCCTATACAAACCTAACCATAACAATTCCCTGGCTATTTCTTTCCACACTATTTACTTCCCTGGACCCCTGTCTAGCAGGGTGACTGACGTGATCCCTGGGATGTTGGCATGTATTCCAACTGAAGGTAGCACATAGGTGTGTTTATATATTTATATAGTTTTGTTGTTATAAACATATTTGCATATTAACATCATTGTATAGTAAATGTTTTATGTGTGATGTTTCACTTTAAAAGAAGCTTAGGTAATTAATATAAATTCCATTTTGGCAGGGTTTTAGATAGTTCTGAGGAAGTCCTTAACATTATTAGGATGAAAGTGCATAACTTGATGATGATTGCTCACAGATGTCTACATTAAACATATTGCTTTGTATATCCCTTTAAATATGGACAGTTTATTTTGCAGTGTCCTCCCTGTTTGCGGATGTGTAGCACCTAACTGGTTACATTATGAGACAATGAAATAACCATCCTGTATTTGGGGTCTATATTAGAACACCAAACTTTCAAAATTTAGTGTTCTAATATCGGCTCATTTTCAGAGAATGCTGAAAATATCGAAGAAACAGGAAACCAAATTTTTTCCTAGGAAAGAATTCAGTTGTCGTTCTGTTGCTTCTGTATTTTCAGTGCTGTGGTGAAAAGTTAAGGTCGGTTCAGGTAAGTGTGCTTGATTGTGTGGGCGTGAGGGTTAGGGTTAGGTGAGTTAGGGTTAGAGCGGTCAGGTAGTAAGATTGTGTGGATGTGAAGTTAGGGCAGGGTAGGTGAGTTAGGGTTAGAATCTTGGTGAGTTGACTGTGTGATAGTGATGGACCTTAAGGTTAGGGTTTGGGTTAAGGTAAATGGATAGTTAGTGGTGTATGTATAGTTTAGTGTAGGGTTAGGTGTAAGAGTTTAGGTGTATGTGTGTGGATTGCTGTTTGTTTGGTGTGCTTGTGTTGTGTGTATGTGTTTTTGGAACAGTACATTTTTTCCCTAGGAAAAAAATCGCTGTTCTGTATGTTCAATGTCTTAAATTTTCGATTACTAGGGTTCGATATTAGAACACTCAAAATTTTGAAAGTTTGGTGTTCTAATATAGACCCTATATTTGTTGTCTATGCAGCAGAAAAGGGATTTAGCATCTATCTAGCTCCATATATATATATATATATATATATATATAGATATAAAATGTATTTCAAGTGCATGAGTGCTTGAAGTATGAAGTGTTCATGCACTTGAATGAGCTGCTGCAATGTTTGAAAATGAACTTTTCAAGCCTTGACACTGTTTCTGTGCTCTAGATCATGGCTGGAATCAGGAATATATATCCTTTTCCCACTGTAGTACAATCTCAAACTTGGTTTATACAATTAGCAGGGGTATAGGTTATGGATTCATAGATTTTAATTTTTTGAATATGTGTGATTCTTTTTGTGTATTTGATTCTTTGTGATTCAAGCACTTGTAATGCTATATCAGGCATTCGTAATGTTGATACTTCATAGGTTCCTAGGTTCATAGGTGTTTACTAGGCTAATGACCATAAGGGCCTTTTAAGCCTAGCCATGCAACCCATATCTCTGACAAGTTCTGATACCATGGATAAGTGTAAGAAAGGGTTTGGGAGATGAACCATTTACAGGTTATCTGTGCCCATTAGAGACATAGGTGCCAAACCAGGGATGAATTTTGGTTTCCCATCCAATTGTCCAAGTGGCACTTGAATTGGTTAGGAGGAACTCTGCTTCACATAGATGGAGGATGTTCCATAGATGCAGTAGTCTCTGGGATATATATATATATATATATATACCTATCTCCAGCAGGACTATTTATATCACAGGCAAGGTTTAAGTCTTTAGAATGGGTAATTCTGGTGCTGTTTGTTTTATGGATATGCAGGAGGTCCATCAGAGTGTGGTCTGCAATGCCCTGTATGCCAGGCATACATCTCCCCTCAGAAACCTGTAGGAGTCAGAATAGAGGGATAGGGTCTTAAGGTGGTCTGCATAGGACATTTTACTAGGCCTGTATTCTTTTAGTGAGGAATCTCTGTGGACATTCCAGTTATTGGATATGCCTGCTTAGGTACATACCAAAGAAGGCATTGTACTCAATGATAGGTCTGATGAGTGCGAATACAGTGGAGCAATGACTTCCTTGGATTTACATGCCATACCTTTGTTTATAAGTTGTGCAATATAGAATGATTTCCTCACCACTGTAGACACATGATGGTCAAAAGCTAGATTGCTATCTATTTTCCCCAAGTCTCTGACTAATTGGTCAACTTTAAAGGGGTATGTTGTCAATATGATAGTTATCAGGGATGGGTGACTTCCCAAAGGATACCATTATGCATTTCTTGGCATTTTAGTTTTTAGTGCATTTCTCTGACACCAGCTGTTTGTCTGTGTCAGCCCCTCCTGGAGAACATTTGTGTCAGTTTGAGGATTCAATGACAGCTCTAATAATTTGCAATCATCTACAAATTTAGTCAGACAGAGACCACTGAGAAGTAAATGCCAAAAGGAGCAGTCAAGGACTGATCACTGAGGGACTCCACTTGTGACTGGCCTCTTTGTAGAGGTGGACTCCCCAGTTTTAACTTCCTGGGTCCTGTCTGTGAGCCAGTTGGCTATCCACAAGATGGCATACAGGTTTTTACCTAACCTCCTGAGTTTGTCAACAGTGGCCAAGTGGGTTATTGTGTCAAATGTCTTGGCCAGATCAAGGTAGGCAGAGTGAACAATTTTGCCCTCATTCATTGCTTTGAGTGACCTTCTCAAAGAAGTCCACCAGGTTGAGTAGAGCATAATCTGCCCTTGACAAAACCAAATTGGGTTAGGTCCAGTGTCTAGAGGTTTACTATAGCTCTGTTGATCATCTCCACGATAATTCTTCCATGGCTTTACATACAATGCTATTGAGATTTATGGATCTGTAGTTTCCAGGGTCTGTAGATGGCCCATCTTTGTGCAGAGGGATGACTGTTGCCTTTCTCCATTCATGAGGCATAAAGCGTGTTTGGAGGCTACAGTTAAATAGAAATTCTAGAGGCCATGATAGGTCAGGTTTCATGCTGTTTAGAAGGCATCCTGGGATTTTGTCTGGGTCCACTGATGCATTGTTCTTGATCTTAGAGAGCATTAAGGACCTGTTCCCTAGTGATAGTTGGGGAGTCATATTTGATGATATTTTCTGAGGGAAGGTTGAGGGAGAGAGGGGTAAAGTTGGAGCTGAATTTATCAGCCAGGAGATTTGCTTCATCGTCTAGCTCAGTATAGGTTGCTTCATTTACAATGAGCTCTGCCCATAACTGTGTACTGCCTTTGAGGCTGCAGACATGGTTAAGAATGCTTTGTGGTTGTCTTTGGCGGGAGGCCAAACTTGCCTGAAATTTGACTTTGGCAGACTTTGTTTGTCCTCTGAGTTGTTTGCTTAGTTTGATTAGAATGCTTTTATCCTGATGGGTGCTGCAACTCCTAATTTTTGCCATGATTTTTCTTCCCTCCTGTTATACCATCTATTGATTTTGCGATTCCACCAGGGTGCATGTTTTTTCATTTAGTTCTGTACTTCTTCCTGGTGGGTACAGATGCCTCTGTGCAGCTATTAACATGCTTGTGCATGGTTTCTATGAACAGTTCTTCATAGGCAGCAGTGTTATCATGGTTTATGGGGGCTTACATTTTTTTCAAGTTTATTTATTTATTTTATTTTTTATTTATTTTTTATTTTTTTATTTTGCATTTGTTGACCGGGCTAGTCTAACTGGATGCATGTCCATTTTCAGTAGAGGCCCAGGGAGACAAGCTCCACGGAAACAAAAACAAAAACATGTCATATACAAAAACAAAATCTCATATAGAAAAGTTCATATGTACAATGCATGTTGCAGGTACAGTACAGAGATAATCAGAGGGCAGACACTCATAACACAGTGCAAATGAAATGCAAGTGCAATACAAAAAAGCAGGTTAATACATAATATAAAAAGAAGGTAGGTTATAATATAATATAATTGTGTTAGTAATAAAAAGTTGTCACAATAATAAAAGATGCAAGTAACAGTATATAGTAGGACAAAGGTTATGTTGTAATTTAAGGAAAGTAGATTTTTGCTTAATGCAAAGAAGAGGGTAGGCAGAAGCAGGATTAGGAGAGCTAGTTTCTTAGTCAGCTTAGTACAGGGGCACAACCAGTGTGTTCTGAGGAAAAGTTTTAGTTTGCTTTTGAAAGTGATATACAGGGAAGTGAGAAAAGTTCACTGGGAAGTAGGTTCAGTATTTTTCCAACAGTATTAGAGAAAAGAGAGTCCCCAGCTTTGTTGTTTGGTTTTAAAATATCTACACAAAGTTTATGAGATGATCATAGGGTCTTCAGATTGGTATAGGGGATGATGAGGGTAGACAGTACAGGAGTATTGGTAAGTTGGTAAAGGGTTTTATGGGCAATGGTCATTTGGTGGAATTTAAGCTGATTTTGAAGTTCAAGCCATCCTAGCTGCTTTAGATTATAACAGTGGTGGGTTCTTAATGGGTTTCCTGTAGCAAATCTGGCTGTTACTGTAAGAATGTTTCATTTTATTGAGGTTGTTTTTAGATAGATTTGTATATATGGGTGAGGCATAGAGGAGAGTAGAGATTAGATGAGTGTGAGCAATAGTTATTCTAGCTGAAGGAGAAAGGAAGGGCTTGATCCTATAGAGAGAGCCTAGTTTTCTGTTAACAGTTTTTAGAGTATTATTGATATGGGTGTCAAAGTTGAGGTTGTTGTCTGTAGTGATACCTAGTAGTTTGGTTGTAGGTTCAGGGGATATGAGGGTACCATTATTGGATGTAACTGTGAAATCTATTGGAGAGGACTTATGAGTAGGAGTAAAAAAGAGGAGTTTAGTTTTTTGGGGTTCAGGAGGAGACAGCGCTGTATAAGCCATTGTTCAACTGTGTTAAACACCTTTTGGGTAAGGGAGTGAAGTTCAGATTTGGATGTGGATGAGCATATGAGAGTGAAATCGTCTGCATATTGGATGCATGTAGCTTGGGAAATTGCTAGTTGAAGGTCATTGATAAATATAGAAAAAAAGTAGGGGTCCTAATATGGACCCTTGAGGGACACCAAGGTTAAAAGGCAGGTGGGTAGATAGAATATTGTACCAAAGCGCAGCCTGTTGTCTGTTATCTAAGTAGGACATGAACCATTTTATAGCAAGTTCAGATCAATAAGCAATGCAGAGGATAGCATATTGTGGTTATGGGTTTTGTTAATACAGTCAGTAAAGGAAAGTAGGGCAGTAGTAGTGCTTTGGGAAGGTCTGAAACCATGTTGACAGCTGGATAGTAAATTATTTTGAATTAGGTGGTCTAACATTTGCCCGTGGATACATTTTTCCATGGTCTTTGCCAAAGGAGAAAGTAGGGCTATGGGCCGGTAGTTGGAAAATTCAGTAGAGCTTCCGCCTTTATGTAGTGGGATAATATGGGAGACTTTCCAGATACTAGGGATGTGTTTTGTACTGATGGTTCTGTTGATCAGGATGGAAATGGGATAGGTGATGGTTTTGGCTGCTTTTTGTAGATATTCAGTGGGTAGTTGGTCAGCTGAAGGAGAGGATGGTTTCAGTTTTTGGATAAGGGTAAGAATATATGTTGTTGGGACTGGTTGGAAGAGATATGGAGGTAGGTAGAGTCAGAGTTAGATATAAAGAAAGCTATTAGGTGATAACTGACTACAAGTGTTTGAATAAGCTTCAGTGAAAAAGGCATTAGCTGTATCATGAGATTTTCAGGTCTCGCCTTGTAGGTTTGGTGTGAATGATTGTCCTGGGTGTAGTAGTTGGTTAATACTTGCCCAGAACTTTTGTGGGTTATTATGGTGAGTCTGCTGGAATTGTAGGTAGTAGTTTCTTTTGTCAGAGATTACAGCTTTTAGTGTCATTTCTCAGCTGTCTAAAGTTTTGATGATCTACTGGGATTTTGGTCATTAAGCCATTTGTTCCAGTATTTATTTCTAAGATGGATTTTTGCTTGGTTTCTTCTGAAAGCCATGGAGCAGATTTAGTTCTAATTCTGATAGAGCGGGTTGGAGCATGGTGGTCTAGTATGGCTAGGAAGCTAGAATTAAGGTATTTAACAGCTTCCTCCAGTGGGAGGTATTTTAAGGGAGACCAGTTACATGCTTTAAGTTCGCTTTGGAAGAAGGTCAGGATTAAAATTTTTATTGGTTCTAATTGTCCTATATAAGGTTGGAATGGGTGGATTTGTCTTATGCCTGATGATGTAAGTGAGAAGTGGTTACTCACATCATCAGGGAGGTTCAACTTCATAAGTCTAGGGATGATTATTTATGAGAATTCAGTCTAAGGTACCTTCTTTCTTATTAGGCTTGTTTATCCTGGTAGGGAGGTAATAGTTTGAGAGAGAGAAAAACCAAATGGTTAATATGGGTGGTAGGGTGAGTACCACTGCAACACTTCTAATCAGTGTTAAAATCCCCTAGGATTATGGTTATTGGGGTACGTTTTGGGATAACCAACAAAGGATATCTTCTATGATGGTACTGTTATTGCCAGGAGGTAGATAGGTACAGATAATATAAATGGATTTGAAAGTGTTAATTTGCAGTTTGGAAAAAAGAATTTCAGCATTAGAGTCTTGAGGTGGTTTATAGTCATAGGTAGTAATTTGTAGCCCTGATTTAAATGAATGTAATCCCACCGCCTTTTTAGCTACATGGTCGAGTTGTAGATATTATAGCTGGGTGGGATGATTTCATTGTCTTTATTAGCAGGTTTTAACCAGGTTTCTGTTAAGCATAGAATGTCAAAGGAGTAGACTTCCAAAGAGAGTAGAGTTGTGCAACTTTGTTATTAATACTTCATACATTGAGGTGAGCTATTAAGAGTGAGTTTGGTGAAATGAAAAGTAGAGCCATTGGGGTTGAGTGGGAGTAGTAGTAGTTGGGCTTGGGTTTGGGTGAATGTCTCCATTTTTTAAAGAGAGGAGTTGTATTTGAAATCTAGGCTTTAGGGATTTACAGTATAGCTTTAGAGATTTCCTGGGATTGAGGGAGTTATATCTAATGTGAGCTATTCTATGATATTTAGGCAGTAGATAGCTGGGTGTAGATGTTATATTCAAATGGTTAGTAAGAATAAGTAGAGAAGGAGAGGGGCTTATTAGTGTATTGAAGGTGTGTATGTGGTGTTCATAGGAGGTAAGCAGGTAGGCTAAAGTTAAAGGTGGTAGAAGTATGAGTATGAGTGGCAGCTGTAACTGGTCTGAGGTGGATAGTTTGTACATTTGGAAGAATAAGTTGTTTGGTGCTTTGTTATAGTCTTGGAGAGTACTAGGCGTGGATAGGGAGGGTGGAGGTGTGGTGGAAGAGGTAAGGATTAATTGTGGTGAAAGGAGGGTGGAGCTAGATGACCAATGATGGTGTTCTTAGTCATTGGTGGAAAGTGGAAAGGGGTGTGGATTAGTGAAGTATAAAGAGTGGGACCACTGGGGTGGGTGGGAATTGGGGTGGGGTAGGAATTAGGAGCACAGTGAGTCTGCAGGGAGCAGTGGGTAGAGCCAAGGTAAGGAAGAAGATGAATGAGAACAATCAGTGGAGTTCTGACTGTCAGTGAGTGTGGGTGGAATAAAGGAGAATAAGAAACTTAATAGTAAAATAGAGGAGGGAGTAGTAGATTGAGTAACAGAAACATTGGAAGGGTAGAGGTGGGACTACAGTATAAGCAAGAACAGAAAATAGATGCCTGTGAGCTATGTCCTAAGACAATAGGAACAATGTTAAGGAAGGTAAAACTAGGAAAGGGTGCTATCTATTGGGCAAACCTATATTACAGCAGTAGCTCCTCAATGGAGATAGCAGGTCTGGGAGTGGGGAGGGACAAGCTTGGAGATAATTGAGGAGGATACAAGAAGGGAAAGTGTGGGGGCTAAAAAGTAATGAGGGGTAAGGCTGCTGGCTATCCTGGCGAAGGTGTGCTTAAACACTAGGTATTATTTCATGCAAGATAACTGTTACAGACAATTAGTAGCAGAACACATACTTTCTTGGTTCCTTGAGGAATTGTGGTTCAGGGAGAAATTTAGGTTATATTCCTGGTGTTAGGGATGAGACAGCAGGAATTATTTTGATTATGGTTCATGGTCAGCAAGCAGGGCACAATCTCATACTCTGGTACAGGAAATTTCACGATGGAGTGCTGGGTTCATAAAGTGAGAGAAAAAAAAAGAAATGAGGTGACAAAAAACAGTATATTAATAAGTAGGCAGCTAAAATTGGTACTAAGCAGATTAAAAATGTATATAAATGCAGTCTAAAATCATAGTAGCAGTGCCTTGGAAGTATAGAACTAAATAAGCCTGTTAATCTATGTTAGCTGGTAGTATTTAAGCTTTAAGAACAGGAATAAAGAGCTAATAATGGAACAACACAAGCACACAGTGGTTTACTATAGCTATCTAGGTAAGGTTTTAACAGTGCTATAATGCTATAGTACATATTATTTTGTAACATAATGGGCGTAACATAAGGACTCTCAACTGGGTTAAATTTCAGTTCAAGGTAGAGAACACAAGCACATTAGCCAGGTATATTGACTATTTTTCAGAAAAGACCAGAGAAACCATTGAGATTTTCTGGGTAACAACTACAATAAGGTGTTGAACGAGTACAGATAAAACCAGGTAGATTCAGTTTTGTAAATTCAGTACACAGAATCCATTAACTTCATTCCAACTGCTGACTAGTAGGCAGTTCTTTAAAACACTAACATTGAGGCTGGTTAGGTGCTTCACATTTAGTTTTACAACAGTGAATAAGTTACAAACATCCTTATTTTTTGCAGGTGCTGAAATGGTTACTAGAGTTAGGCTAGGTGATGGCACCACACTCATACCATGTTGCTACAGTTGTCAAACACAAGAGCAGCTAAGCTGAATCAGCATGTTTCACTCTATATTCAACCTACGGCATCTAAACTGGCTGTTTCCTTACAAGTATTCCACATTCAGCATGTATACAGCATGTATGCACTCCATATACAACCGCCACCTAATAATTGGCGATTTCCTCATAAAATACCCAATTCCTCATGTTTATACTCCAGATAAGCAGCTGACCTACAATGGCTTTATCCATTCACAGAGACCAAATATTCATTGCATTTAACATAAGCTCACTTAATGCAGGAGGTTAGCCTTAGAATAGTTCTTAAATATTCCAGATTTAGCTGGGGGTTCAGGTTTTATTTTTTTATTGGGGGCCCAAGTTAACAAATCAGACTTCAGGTAGATGTGAAATGAGCTGTGTCCAATGAATGCGTTGAGCCAAGCTGCCCATGTGAGTATGTGAACAACCCTAATAAATCTTAAATGTCCCTATGATTAAAAAGGGAAAATGGAGACTGATGCCGTTGAGTCTGCTTAATCTGATGCCTAATCCATTCCCGTTTTCCATACTGTGATACACCTCACCATCTTAAAACACTTGGTAATTAATATGACCTGATAATGTCATACACAGAAGAGTTTATTGTGCTGTAAAATAAAAAAAATGTAAACAAAAATTATTTTTACTGGTGAAATACTGAAAAAGGCATGCTTAAAAGAAATGCTTAATGCATGACCTTTAGGTATGTTTTTCAAATAAAAATAAAGACATTGCAGCACAAAAGTAGAAACATATAGGCAACACAAAAAGTAAATATTTCATAACTGAATTTTATTTATCATGGAATGGAATTGTGAAAGAATTCCTTTTAAAAAATGATCCACTGGACAAAGCAATTTGGTAAACAAAACTTGCAAATAATAGCACTTCCATGTCTAATGTCCCTACAGGGTAGATGGTTTTGGGTATGGTGGTGTCACACCTCAAAGGGTGTGGTTCCAAACATGTGAACTACAGTCCTGCACTTACATTCCTCATTCTGGTACTGGCAGATCTGAAGATGGCAACACCTCTGAAGGCTTGAGGTCGAGCTCTCAGCTTATCTGACAAGGAGAACAAAATTATGGTCTACCTTTTTAAGGAATCTTACCTGAAGAAAACAGAGTCCTCTGTAAATGGCATGACACAGAGGAGAACAAAATTGACATCTGGCAAGAGCTGGGTGAGCACCTTTCATTCCTGATGGATAACCTGCTCTGCTTCCAGTGTCATCACAGATAGAATGACCTACAGAGGCACAGGCCTGGCCAGCTGGCTGAGTGGGCAGAACAGGTGATGGTAAGAAGGTCAGAGTTTTATATATATATATATATATATATATATATATATATATATATATATTTTTTTTTTAATCTTATCAGAATAGACTTAAAATAAATGGTATACAGATTTTGTATAACTACAGATAACGCAAGTAGAAATGCATGCATAAGTGCAAATATGTATCTGCATGTTAACAAAAGGTATGAGCAGGCATACACTTGTCTTTAAACAGAAATACATTTGTATACAGATGTAGTTCTGTCTTTAAAAAGAAATACATCTGTATAAAAATATGGCATATTTATGTAGTGACATACTTTTGTGTGGAAATACAATAGCATATGCATGAGTAAAAGATTTATATGTGAGTACACATATATATCTGTAAAAGACATACATAAAGTTGCATGAGTGTACTTATGTGCGTGTCTGTGTGTGTGTGTGTGTGTGTGTGTGTGTGTGTTTGTATGTATTTCCACACAACCAGAAAAGAACATATTTGCATTGATTCATAATTTCATATACTGTAGGTATTAGCTTGGTAATTCGTTATACTATATATAGTCAGACCGTTTTTAGGGAAATTGGTTTGTGTGGGCCCCAAAATGCTTATTAATGTGATAACTGTATAAGACAGTCATCTCATCCCAAAAATTAACTGCATATACCAGATGGCCATACTTAGCTATCACAACCCATGCAGAGTGGATGTGGGGTGGTGGTGAAAGTAGAAACTGAATGCCCAGTACAGAGGATACTACAAAATGCACTGTTTGGCTAATACATTTCTGCTTAATCCCCTTAGATGCTTACATTTATTAAGCAGAAAATTATCAAAGCACACAGTGCCATGAAATATTTCTGTTGCTTCCATCTGTAAGAGCAAATATGTTTTGTTTAATACAACTTGGAAAGGAAGGATGCCATAATTTAATTTCAATAATTATAGTTTTATGTATCCACATATCCACAACCAGGGAGGACACTGGAAAATAAACTGTCCAAACTTAAAGTGGTATAAGACGCAATATTTTTAATGTAGAAATCTATGAGCAATAATTATCCAGTTAAGCAGTTTCATCCTAATACATTTAAAGACTTCCTCAGAACTACCTAAAACACTGCCAAAATGGAATTTATTAAGATATGTTGAATGGTATCTGACAATGACACATTTAAATTACAGTGTTTAAAATTAGAACATGTGTTTACAGAAAGATTTTACCATATAAAATTAAGTTATGATGTTATGATAGACATTATGAATGGAAGGTACAACGATTTTCAACCCCTGCTTGAAACAGACTTTTTACACGAGAATTGCATTAACCACCAAGACCACAGAGGGTATTTAGGTAGGTTTGATAAAGCCTATGTTATTCAGTAAAATAGTGGAAAATAGTGAATGCAACAAAGTTATGAAAACTGTGAAAAGTAACTGGAACATCCTTAAGGCGAATGATATATATTGTAATTTGATTAGGGATACTCCCATTTTCATGTTTAAGACTACAAAGGATATGAATAATTTATTATAAAATTCTAGAAATAAGATAAACACGTACTAAGAAGGAAAAAGGAACCACAAAGTATGGGTGTTGTTCTCAATGTACATAAATATGTACATATAACTTTATTGAGATCAACTACACAGGTGAGAAATAGAACATTCATAAGGGTTCAGTTAATTTGGCAATTTTTTTTTTTTTTTTTGCATATAAAAGTTTTTATGTGGGCAAAATTGAGAGGTTCCTTAAAAGGAGAACATATGAACATTGTTATGACAGTTCTATAATGAATGGAAAAAACAGTCTATACAAGCACTCATGAAAGGATTTAAAAAAAAAATGAGATTCTAGAGATAGTACCCCAGGATCCAAGGGGCAGACCTTGGGTGCACACCTTGGAGTATAAGGAATTAATGTAGTAACTTAGGTTGAATGTCACTAAGCTACCTGGTCTATATTTCTATTTCTTCTGTGTTGTGGTTGAGATCAGCAAAACTTTAGAATATTTACAGACAGTATTATTATTCTGGAATGTATTTTATGAAATTTTTGATATATTAAATAATACAGATTGGGTTACTGGATAATATTTTATTAATCAGCAGAACTGAAGTAAATGGGTTCACATGAGGACAATACATTATTCACTCATTTTATACATTTTAACACACACCTGATATTTACCAGTAATATTAAAGGAATGGACAGTTTATTCATATGGACAGTTGTTGTGCATGCACTGTAATTCATGCATAATTATAAAATTTAGAATTTACAGATACTTTTATATTTAAATGTATTATTTTTGTAATGTTCATAGGTTGGTACTAGGCTATCAGCCCTAGGGCCTATACAAGCCTAGCCATAACAATTCCCTGGCTATTTCTTTCCACACTATTTACTTCCCTGGACCCCTGTCTAGCAGGGTGACTGACGTGATCCCTGGGATGTTGGCATGTATTCCAACTGAAGGTAGCACATAGGTGTGTTTTATATATTTATTTAGTTTTGTTGTTATAAACATATTTGCATATTAACATCATTGTATAGTAAATGTTTTATGTGTGATGTTTCACTTTAAAAGAAGCTTAGGTAATTAATATAAATTCCATTTTGGCAGGGTTTTAGATAGTTCTGAGGAAGTCCTTAACATTATTAGGATGAAAGTGCATAACTTGATGATGATTGCTCACAGATGTCTACATTAAACATATTGCTTTGTATATCCCTTTAAATATGGACAGTTTATTTTGCAGTGTCCTCCCTGTTTGCGGATGTGTAGCACCTAACTGGTTACACGTATGAGACAGCGAAATAACCATCCTGTATTTGGGGTCTATATTAGAACACCAAACTTTCAAAATTTCGAGTGTTCTAATATCGGCTCATTTTCAGAGAATGCTGAAAATATCGAAGAAACAGGAAACCAAATTTTTTCCTAGGGAAAGAATTCAGTTGTCCGTTTCTGTTGCTTCTGTATTTTCAGTGCTGTGGTGAAAAGTTACGGGTCGGTTCAGGTAAGTGTGCGATTGTGTGGACGTGAGGGTTAGGGCGGGTTAGGTGAGTTAGGGTTAGGGAGCGGGTCAGGTAAGTGTGCGATTGTGTGGATGTGAAGTTAGGGCAGGGTAGGTGAGTTAGGGTTAGGGTGCGAGTGAGTTGACTGTGTGATAGTGATGGACCTTAAGGTTAGGGTTTGGGTTAAGGTAAATGGATAGTTAGTGGTGTATGTATAGTTTAGTGTAGGGTTAGGTGTAAGAGTTTAGGTGTATGTGTGTGGATTGCTGTTTGTTTGGTGTGCTTGTGTTGTGTGTATGTGTTTTTGGAACAGTACATTTTTTCCCTAGGAAAAAAATCGCTGTTCTGTATGTTCAATGTCTTAAATTTTCGATTACTAGGGTTCGATATTAGAACACTCAAAATTTTGAAAGTTTGGTGTTCTAATATAGACCCTATATTTGTTGTCTATGCAGCAGAAAAGGGGATTTCGCATCTATCTAGCTCCATATATATATATATATATATATATATATAGATATAAAATGTATTTCAAGTGCATGAGTGCTTGAAGTATGAAGTGTTCATGCACTTGAATGAGCTGCTGCAATGTTTGAAAATGAACTTTTCAAGCCTTGACACTGTTTCTGTGCTCTAGATCATGGCTGGAATCAGGAATATATATCCTTTTCCCACTGTAGTACAATCTCAAACTTGGTTTATACAATTAGCAGGGGGTATAGGTTATGGATTCATAGATTTTTAATTTTTTTGAATATGTGTGATTCGCTTTTTTGTGTATTTGATTCTTTGTGATTCAAGCACTTGTAATGCTATATCAGGCATTCGTAATGTTGATACTTCATAGGTTCCTAGGTTCATAGGTGTTTACTAGGCTAATGACCATAAGGGCCTTTTTAAGCCTAGCCATGCAACCCATATCTCTGACAAGTTCTGATACCATGGATAAGTGTAAGAAAGGGTTTGGGAGATGAACCATTTACAGGTTATCTGTGCCCATTAGAGACATAGGTGCCAAACCAGGGATGAATTTTTGGTTTCCCATCCAATTGTCCAAGTGGCACTTGAATTGGTTAGGGAGGAACTCTGCTTCACATAGATAAGGAGGATGTTCCATAGATGCAGTAGTCTCTGGGATATATATATATATATATATATATACCTATCTCTCCAGCAGGACCTATTTATATCACAGGCAAGGTTTAAGTCTTTAGAATGGGTAATTCTGGTGCTGTTTGTTTTATGGATATGCAGGAGGTCCATCAGAGTGTGGTCTGGCAATGCCCTGTATGCCAGGCATACATCTCCCCTCAGAAACCTGTAGGAGTCAGAATAGAGGGATAGGGTCTTAAGGTGGTCTGCATAGGACATTTTACTTACGGCCTGTATTCTTTTAGTGAGGAATCTCTGTGGACATTCCAGTTATTGGATATGCCTGCTTAGGTACATACCAAAGAAGGCATTGTACTCAATGATAGGTCTGATGAGTGCCGAATACAGTGGAACAATGACTTCCTTGGACTTACATGCCATACCTTTGTTTATAAGTTGTGCAATATAGAATGATTTCCTCACCACTGTAGACACATGATGGTCAAAAGCTAGATTGCTATCTATTTTTCCCCAAGTCTCTGACTAATTGGTCAACTTTAAGGGGTATGTTGTCAATATGATAGTTATCAGGGATGGGTGACTTCCCAAAGGATACCATTATGCATTTCTTGGCATTTAGTTTTAGTGCATTTCTCTGACACCAGCTGTTTGTCTGTGTCAGCCCCTCCTGGAGAACATTTGTGTCAGTTTGAGATTCAATGACAGCTCCTAATAATTTGCAATCATCTACAAATTTAGTCAGACAGAGACCACTGAGAAGTAAATGCCAAAAAGGAGCAGTCCAAGGACTCATCACTGAGGGACTCCACTTGTGACTGGCCTCTTTGTAGAGGTGGACTCCCCAGTTTTAACTTCCTGGGTCCTGTCTGTGAGCCAGTTGGCTATCCACAAGATGGCATACAGGTTTTTACCTAACCTCCTGAGTTTGTCAACAGTGGCCAAGTGGGTTATTGTGTCAAATGTCTTGGCCAGATCAAGGTAGGCAGAGTGAACAATTTTGCCCTCATTCATTGCTTTGGTGACCTTCTCAAAGAAGTCCACCAGGTTGAGTAGGCATAATCTGCCCTTGACAAAACCAAATTGGGTTAGGTCCAGTGTCTAGAGGTTTACTATAGCTCTGTTGATCATCTCCACGATAATTCTTCCCATGGCTTTACATACAATGCTATTGAGATTTATGGATCTGTAGTTTCCAGGGTCTGTAGATGGCCCATCTTTGTGCAGAGGGATGACTGTTGCCTTTCTCCATTCATGAGGCATAAAACGTGTTTGGAGGCTACAGTTAAATAGAAATTCTAGAGGCCATGATAGGTCAGGTTTCATGCTATTTAGAAGGCATCCTGGGATTTTGTCTGGGTCCACTGATGCATTGTTCTTGATCTTAGAGAGAGCATTAAGGACCTGTTCCCTAGTGATAGTTGGGGGAGTCATATTTGATGATATTTTCTGAGGGAAGGTTGAGGGAAGAGAGGGGTAAAGTTGGAGCTGAATTTATCAGCCAGGAGATTTGCTACGTCGTCTAGCTCAGTATAGGTTGCTTCATTTACAATGAGCTCTGCCCATAACTGTGTACTGCCTTTGAGGCTGCAGACATGGTTAAAGAATGCTTTGTGGTTGTCTTTGGCCGGGGAGGCCAAACTTGCCTGAAATTTGACTTTGGCAGACTTTGTTTGTCCTCTGAGTTGTTTGCTTAGTTTGATTAGAATGCTTTTATCCTGATGGGTGCTGCAACTCCTAATTTTTGCCATGATTTTCTTCCTCCTGTTATACCATCTATTGATTTTGCGATTCCACCAGGGTGCATGTTTTTTCATTTAGTTCTGTACTTCTTCCTGGTGGGTACAGATGCCTCTGTGCAGCTATTAACATGCTTGTGCATGGTTTCTATGAACAGTTCTTCATAGGCAGCAGTGTTATCATGGTTTATGGGGGCTTACATTTTTTTCAAGTTTATTTATTTATTTTATTTTTTATTTATTTTTTATTTTTTTATTTTGCATTTGTTGACCGGGCTAGTCTAACTGGATGCATGTCCATTTTCAGTAGAGGCCCAGGGAGACAAGCTCCACGGAAACAAAAACAAAAACATGTCATATACAAAAACAAAATCTCATATAGAAAAGTTCATATGTACAATGCATGTTGCAGGTACAGTACAGAGATAATCAGAGGGCAGACACTCATAACACAGTGCAAATGAAATGCAAGTGCAATACAAAAAAGCAGGTTAATACATAAAATAAAAAGAAGGTAGGTTATAATATAATATAATTGTGTTACTAATAAAAAGTTTTCACAATAATAAAAAGATGCAAGTAACAGTATATAGTAGGACAAGGTTATGTTGTAATTTAAGGAAAGTAGATTTTGCTTAATGCAAAGAAGAGGGTAGGCAGAAGCAGGATTAGGAGAGCTAGTTTCTTAGTCACGCTTAGTACAGGGGCACAACCAGTGTGTTCTGAGGAAAAGTTTTAGTTTGCTTTTGAAAAGTGATATACAGGGAAGTGAGAAAAGTTCACTGGGAAGTAGGTTCCAGTATTTTCCAACAGTATTAGAGAAAAGAGAGTCCCCAGCTTTGTTGTTTGGTTTTAAAATATCTACACAAAGTTTATGAGATGATCATAGGGTCTTCAGATTGGTATAGGGGATGATGAGGGTAGACAGTACAGGAGTATTGGTAAGTTGGTAAAGGGTTTTATGGGCAATGGTCATTTGGTGGAATTTAAGCTGATTTTGAAGTTCAAGCCATCCTAGCTGCTTTAGATTATAACAGTGGTGGGTTCTTAATGGGTTTCCTGTAGCAAATCTGGCTGTTACTGTAAGAATGTTTCATTTTATTGAGGTTGTTTTTAGATAGATTTGTATATATGGGTGAGGCATAGAGGAGAGTAGAGATTAGATGAGTGTGAGCAATAGTTATTCTAGCTGAAGGAGAAAGGAAGGGCTTGATCCTATAGAGAGAGCCTAGTTTTCTGTTAACAGTTTTAGAGTATTATTGATATGGGTGTCAAAGTTGAGGTTGTTGTCTGTAGTGATACCTAGTAGTTTGGTTGTAGGTTCAGGGGATATGAGGGTACCATTATTGGATGTAACTGTGAAATCTATTGGAGAGGACTTATGAGTAGGAGTAAAAAAGAGGAGTTTAGTTTTTTGGGGTTCAGGAGGAGACAGCGCTGTATAAGCCATTGTTCAACTGTGTTAAACACCTTTTGGGTAAGGGAGTGAAGTTCAGATTTGGATGTGGATGAGCATATGAGAGTGAAATCGTCTGCATATTGGATGCATGTAGCTTGGGAAATTGCTAGTTGAAGGTCATTGATAAATATAGAAAAAAAGTAGGGGTCCTAATATGGACCCTTGAGGGACACCAAGGTTAAAAGGCAGGTGGGTAGATAGAATATTGTACCAAAGCGCAGCCTGTTGTCTGTTATCTAAGTAGGACATGAACCATTTTATAGCAAGTTCAGATCAATAAGCAATGCAGAGGATAGCATATTGTGGTTATGGGTTTTGTTAATACAGTCAGTAAAGGAAAGTAGGGCAGTAGTAGTGCTTTGGGAAGGTCTGAAACCATGTTGACAGCTGGATAGTAAATTATTTTGAATTAGGTGGTCTAACATTTGCCCGTGGATACATTTTTCCATGGTCTTTGCCAAAGGAGAAAGTAGGGCTATGGGCGGTAGTTGGAAAATTCAGTAGAGCTTCCGCCTTTATGTAGTGGGATAATATGGGAGACTTTCCAGATACTAGGGATGTGTTTTGTACTGATGGTTCTGTTGATCAGGATGGAAATGGGATAGGTGATGGTTTTGGCTGCTTTTTGTAGATATTCAGTGGGTAGTTGGTCAGCTGAAGGAGAGGATGGTTTCAGTTTTTGGATAAGGGTAAGAATATATGTTGTTGGGACTGGTTGGAAGAGATATGGAGGGGGTGGGTAGAGTCAGAGTTAGATATAAGAAAGCTATTAGGTGATAACTGACTGCAAGTGTTTGAATGGCTTCAGTGAAAAAGGCATTAGCTGTATGCATGAGATTTTCCAGGTCTGCGCCTTGTAGGTTTGGTGTGAATGATTGTCCTGGGTGTAGTAGTTGGTTAATACTTGCCCAGAACTTTTGTGGGTTATTATGGTGAGTCTGCTGGAATTGTAGGTAGTAGTTTCTTTTGTCAGAGAGTACAGCTTTTTTAGTGTCATTTCTCAGCTGTCTAAAGTTTTGATGATCTACTGGGATTTTGGTCATTCGCCATTTGTTCCAGTATTTATTTCTAAGATGGATTTTTTGCTTTGTTTCTTTTGAAAGCCATGGGGGAGATTTAGTTCTAATTCTGATAGAACGGGTTGGAGCATGGTGGTCTAGTATGGCTAGGAAGTCAGAATTAAAGTATTTAACAGCTTCCTCCAGTGGGGGTATTTTAAGGGCGACCAGTTACATGCTTTAAGTTCGCTTTGGAAGAGGTCAGGATTAAAATTTTTATTGGTTCTAATTGTCCTATATAAGGTTGGAATGGGTGGATTTGTCTTATGCCTGATGATGTAAGTGAGAGAGTGGTTACTCACATCATCAGGGAGGGTTCCAGCTTCATAAGTCTGGGGATGATTATTTATGAGAATTCAGTCTAAGGTACCTTCTTTCTTATTAGGCTTGTTTATCCTGGTAGGGGAGGTAATAGTTTGAGAAAAACCAAATAGGTTAATATGGGTGGTAGGGTGAGTACCACTGCAACACTTCTAATCAGTGTTAAAATCCCCTAGGATTATGGTTATTGGGGTACGTTTTGGGATAACCAACAAAGGATATCTTCTATGATGGTACTGTTATTGCCAGGAGGTAGATAGGTACAGATAATATAAATGGATTTGAAAGTGTTAATTTGCAGTTTGGAAAAAAGAATTTCAGCATTAGAGTCTTGAGGTGGTTTATAGTCATAGGTAGTAATTTGTAGCCCTGATTTAAATAAGATAGCAATCCCACCGCCCTTTTTAGCTACATGGTCGAGTTGTAAGATATTATAGCTGGGTGGGATGATTTCATTGTCTTTATTAGCAGGTTTTTAACCAGGTTTCTGTTAAGCATAGAATGTCAAAGGAGTAGACTTCCAAGAGAGAGTAGAGTTGTGCAACTTTGTTATTAATACTTCATACATTGAGGTGAGCTATTAAGAGTGAGTTTGGTGAAATGAAAAGTAGAGGGATTGGGGTTGAGTGGGAGTAGTAGTAGTTGGGCTTGGGTTTGGGTGAATGTCTCCATTTTTTAAAGAGAGGAGTTGTATTTGAAATCTAGGATTTAGGGATTTACAGTATAGGTTTAGAGATTTCCTGGGATTGAGGGAGTTATATCTAATGTGAGCTATTCTATGATATTTAGGCAGTAGATAGCTGGGTGTAGATGTTATATTCAAATGGTTAGTAAGAATAAGTAGAGAAGGAGAGGGGCTTATTGGTGTATTGAAGGTGTGTATGTAACGGGTGTTCATAGGAGGTAAGCAGGTAGGCTAAAGTTAAAGGTGGTAGAAGTATGAGTATGAGTAACAGCTGTAACTGGTCTGAGGTGGATAGTTTGTACATTTGGAAGAATAAGTTGTTTGGTCTTTGTTATAGTCTTGGAAGTGTACTAGGCGTGGATAGGGAGAGGTGGAGGGTGTGGTGGAAGAGGTAAGGAGTGGTAAGAGAAAGGAGGGAATTGGAGCTAGATGACCAATGATGGTGTTCTTAGTCATTGGTGGAAAGTGGAAAGGGGTGTGGTTAATTAGTATAAGAGTAGGACCACTGGGGGTGGGTGGGAATTGGGGTAGGGTAGAGGAGCACAGTGAGTCTGCAGGGCGAACGGAGTGGGTAGAGCCAAGGTAAGGAAGAAGATGAATGAGAACAATCAGTGGAGTTCTGACTGTCAGTGAGTGTGGGTGGAGATAAGTAAGGAGAATAAGAAACTTAATAGTAGTAATAGAGGAGGGAGTAGTAGATTGAGTAACAGAAACATTGGAAGGGTAGAGTGGGACTACAGTATAAGCAAGAACAGAAAATAGATACCTGTGAGCTATGTCCTAAGACAATAGGAACAATGTTAAAGGAAGGTAAAACTAGGAAAGGGTGCTATCTATTGGGCAAACCTATATTACAGCAGTAGCTCCTCAATGGAGATAGCAGGTCTGGGAGTGGGGAGGGACAAGCTTGGAGATAATTGAGGAGGATACAAGAAGGGAAAGTGTGGGGGCTAAAAAGTAATGAGGGGTAAGGCTGCTGGCTATCCTGGCAAGAAGGTGTGCTTAAACACTAGGTATTATTTCATGCAAGATAACTGTTACAGACAATTAGTAGCAGAACACATACTTTCTTGGTTCCTTGAGGAATTGTGGTTCAGGGAGAAATTTAGGTTATATTCCTGGTGTTAGGGATGAGACAGCAGGAATTATTTTAGGTTATGGTTCATGGTCAGCAAGCAGGGCACAATCTCATACTCTGGTACAGGAAATTTCACGATGGAGTGCTGGGTTCATAAAGTGAGAGAAAAAAAAAGAAATGAGGTGACAAAAAACAGTATATTAATAAGTAGGCAGCTAAAATTGGTACTAAGCAGATTAAAAATGTATATAAATGCAGTCTAAAATCATAGTAGCAGTGCCTTGGAAGTATAGAACTAAATAAGCCTGTTAATCTATGTTAGCTGGTAGTATTTAAGCTTTAAGAACAGGAATAAAGAGCTAATAATGGAACAACACAAGCACACAGTGGTTTACTATAGCTATCTAGGTAAGGTTTTAACAGTGCTATAATGCTATAGTACATATTATTTGCCTTAACATAATGAACGTAACATAAGGACTCTCAACTGGGTTAAATTTCAGTTCAAGGTAGAGAACACAAGCACATTAGCCAGGTATATTGACTGTTTTTCAGAAAAGACCAGAGAAACCATTGAGATTTTCTGGGTAACAACTACAATAAGGTGTTGAACAGTACAGATAAAGCCAGGTAGATTCAGTTTTGTAAATTCAGTACACAGAGATCCATTAACTATTCCAACTGCTGACTAGTAGGCAGTTCTTTAAAACACTAACATTGAGGGGCTAGTTAGGTGCTTCACATTTAGTTTTACAACAGTGAATAAGTTACAAACATCCTTATTTTTTTGCAGGTGCTGAAATGGTTACTAGAGTTAGGCTCGGTGATGGCACCACACTCATACCATGTTGCTACAGTTGTCAAACACAAGAGCAGCTAAACTAGATCAGCATGTTTCACTCTATATTCAACACGGCATCTAAACTGGCTGTTTCCTTACAAGTATTCCACATTCAGCATGTATACAGCATGTATGCACTCCATATACAACACGCCACCTAATAATTGGCGATTTCCTCATAAAAATACCCAATTCCTCATGTTTATACTCCAGATAAAACGCTGACCTACAATGGCTTTATCCATTCACAGAGACCAAATATTCATTGCATTTAACATAAGCTCACTTAATAGCAGGAGGTTAGCCTTAGAATAGTTCTTAAATATTCCAGATTTAGCTGGGGGTTCAGGTTTTATTTTTACTTCAAAGGAGACCATTTTGTGGTCTGACCTTACCAGGGAAGGCAATAGAGTAGGGGGTGTGCAATGTATTGACTATCTGGTTTAGGGAGTTTTTGTTTACAAAATCCAGGAATCTATGTGCATGTACGATTGGTGTCATATAGGATTCCCAGTTAATAGTGTGGTAATTAAAGTCATCCATGAATATGGTATTGGGCTGGATGGTAAGTGTTTCTGATAAGTTCAAATACATGGTATGGGTTTCTTGGGTCATATAGCTTGCGAGGAAGTGGTATTGGATTTTGCCATAGACTCATATATTCAAAAATTCATATATTCAAAAAATTATAAATTTTGAACAAAATAGTCAAACTTGATAATAACTCCAACACATCCTGCTGGAGATGAACAGAGCATATTAAAGCTGATTGGGTACATACCTTTTATGATTGTCCTAAGATAAAAGATTACTGGAGCAGTATAGATGATTTTCTCAAAGCCTTATTCACTTATTCCTTTTCAGCATTCAAATCATTAGTTCTTTTCAATGTAAATGAAGGTCACTCTCTGATTAAGAATAATTCATATTTATTGTGGTCAGTACTTGCTGTCACCAGAAAATGCATCACCAGAAGATGGAAAACTAGCTACCCACCTACCGTCCAGGATTTTTTGTCTTCAGTAAAAGACCTGGCAATCAAAGAAGCTAAGACTGAAGAGCCTAGAACCTATCCAAAGACAGTTGTTAATAATCCTTGGATAAACGTTTGATCACTTACTGAGACTGTACAAATGGACCATAACTCTTTCTGAATTGATATTTGCACTAAGAGAACTGGTTTATTTTTAATCATGAGCTTCAGTTTTACTACAGGCCTATGTACATGTTGTAAATAGTTTTCTCTTTCTTAGTTAATAATTTGTCTTAGAATGAGAATGCTTTGGCCATTTTGTTGTCTCTTATTTTTTCATGAATATTTTAATAAAACATTTGAAAAAAGTATTTTTTTTTCTATTTTTTATTTATGATGTACCTACAAATACAGATGTAAGTCATACACAAAGACAATAAAAGAAGTAAAGTGCTTTCTTTGCAGTATTTCAGCATAATCCACATCAGCCAGAAATTTCAAATGTGTTACAATTTCATGTGTTACACCAGCATATATTATTGGTATCAGTAGACTGCAAATGTAAAATTCCCCACCACTTGATAGGAATATAATTATTGTCCCCATGTTTCCATCAACATTTCCAAGAATTTTATTTTATTCGAATAAAGTTTTAATCTTCTTCTTTCAGCTTTTCCTGGTTAGGGGTCACCACAGTGGATCACCTGTCCGCTCGTGATTGGAAGTGGAGTTTTACAGTGTTGAGTTGCCAGCCTGGTACCCAACCTTCCACAGAAGGCACACACATGCATGCACTCACACCTAGGGCCAATTTAGAGTGTCCAATCCACCTACAGCATGTCTTTGTGATGTGGGAAGAATCTGGAGCACCCGGAGGAAACCCACTCGGACACAGGGAGGACATGCACACTCCTCACAGAAGGCACCCCAGCCGAGGATCGAACCAGAGAACCTCTTGCTGTGAGGTGACAATGCTAACCGCTACAGCAGTAAAAGTAAAAAATTACTAATAAAAGTTGCACTGCTGTATTACATAACGACTAATTTTATTATCTCTATTTTTTGCTTGTCTCTCTGTCCTCCTGTGACAATAGGAGTTACTGCCAGCCATGCCAGCAGATATAGAACAGTGGCTTTCTAACATATGCCAGCACAGCTAGCTTGAGTTTTGTAAATAATTATGTGTCATTTGTATATCAATCTGATTTGTACAGATGCTTGCACTGAAAAAGTATTTGTGAGGTTTGCTTGTGTTAAAATCTGTCAACAGTGTGTCCTGCTGGAAGGAAAAGAAATATACATGAATTATTGTGGTTTACTACTGAAATTCCAAAAAATGCATCGGTTGACTGGTCAGAATGTTGACCTGAAATACTGAATTCAGAATTCTGAAACAGCAACCAAGGCAAAAATGAATACATCAACATCCATAGTTCGATGTATTTAACATAGCAGGAGGTGACATCAGTCACCTGTGTTATGCACATAAACTTACTGATACACTCTACAGTCAACGATACGTTATTGTAGGGTTCCTATGAGTTCACCGACAGTTCAGAACATCGACACCACTACATCAACACCAAATCATCGACAGTTCATAACATCAACATTTCAGGTAAGCGATCTTCCCCCTTGCAGGACCCATGGTAGCACTTGTTTCTCTGTTACGAAGGTAAGGACAACGCTGTCAGGGTAACTTGTAAAGAGTTACGTAAACCTTACGCATTGTAAAAGAGAAACAAGTGCTACCATGGGTCCTGCAAGGGGGAAGATCACTTACCTGAAATGTCGATGTTATGAACTGTCGATGATTTGGTGTCGATGTAGTGGTGTCGATGTTCTGAACTGTCGGTGAACTCATAGGAACCCGTTATTGTACTATTTCACTCCCCATGTGGGGGGCAGCGCCCCCATACCCTCTGAAAATTAACTGTAACAACTCTGAGATTGCACTACAATGAGGAAATGCACCAATTCCCTGTTCTTCACTAAACTGTGATCTCCCTGTACAATGCCAAACTCAAATACTCAAATTACTCTATCCATTTGCTGTAGTATAATCAATGTATTTTGGTTCGACATTCTGCCCACTTGAAAACTGCCTTTTGACCACATGCTGTTTGACATAAATGGTTTCGTAATTTAATAGTAAGCCCATTATTTTAACTGTTCAAATGTATACATTGTAACAGCATATACTGGAAGTGAAAAGGTGAATCTTAACTTACCTGACTATGCAAAATATTCTTGAAATTAAATTACTTTATGGGTTAAGCCATAAAGATATTATCCCACAGTTTTGAATGGAGCCAGAGATGCAATGTCTATGCTAGACAATAGGGCGTAGCTCATGTAGGAAGTGTGGAATGATTTTATGGTTTCATGACTTCCAGCAGCTGTACCACATCTGAGCAAAGCTCTGTCTGTGTGTATTGTAGCACCTAAGTGCTAAACCCTGGTAGCTTCTAATGATGGGGGATAGTGCAGGAAACATAGTCAGATGACTAGATGTATGTGATGTCATTCTGTACAGAAATAATATTTTAATATTAGAGGAGACTGAAGTCACAGCAGCGTTCTGTATTCTGTCTTGGATCTGACAACAAGGACCACTCTCCCACATTATCTTGCCTTGCTCTTTTCAGTAATTAGGAACAGTAACTCTTTAAGTCAATCAGGAATAGATAGGGAGACTAGCTAAATACTGTTTTTCTATAACTGTGTGAATACCAGTAGGTACCAGTCGGGAGTCTTGTTGGGTACCTGTAGGGAGACAGATAAAGAAATCCAGTCCCTGAACTGAGTGTGTTTCCTGTGTGCTCTTAAGAGAAATTGTGTTTGATGCATAAAGGTCTGCATCTGGAAATATGGGGTGTATCCATTTGTATTCCAAGTAAACATCCCTCTACAGTGTCAGTGGTGAGGATTCAGACTCCTTGATTACTGGCCCAGAGTGGGGACGTCATACCTCCCTCTTTGCATTTCTTATTTTAATTATGCATTACTTTGTCCTTCTTTATTTTGTTTCACTTCCATTTCTGTTCATTTTTATACAAGTCCAGAATCCTTAGGAGCAACCCATCTACATTCCTTCCAGTTGAGGGAGTGTTCACCCTTGGCTTTACAATGATGTCCTCACAGGTACAGGAGAGTGGCACTGGTCCTATAGGCACTCTAGCATTTGTTAGCCTCTCAAGCTTCACTGACCAGGGGCTTCAGTGTTTGGTTGAGGATGTGGTGGAGCAGATAGTGGAAAGGTATCTTCAGCCAGTCCCGGGATGCCCTTTGGTGGGCTCAAGACTCACTGCCCCTGTCAGTGCCAACCACTGCACCACCACACTCCCCCCATGCCTCAAAATCAGAATCCTTCATGGCAGCACCATCAGGAAAGTGGAAATATTTGAGGTCCTCAGCACTGGATGTTCCTCCTGAACTCAACTCTTCTTCATTCCCTCCTTCCATAAGCCTGTCTCCTATGCCCTTTAACCTAGTTCCTAGCCAAAATACCCACCTACATAAAAGAAAGAAAAACAAGCAGTCTATCCCCCACGAAAAACATAGTACCCCTCATCTCTCATGATGTGTTTCTTCTGTGTTTCCCACTGTATGTCACCATTTTTCAGTCTTGTTTATTCTCCCCCTTTCATTCTTTAAAGAGACCAACAAGGTGTCCACATAAGCAGATCCCCATATAAAACCCTTTATACTTTTTTAAAAGGTAATAATAAAAGCTGCACTGAATGTCGCTTGCCTTAAATCCTTCAAACATGGTTGCAAATACCCATGTTTGTTCATAATAGCCAAATACGTTCATAATTAAAAGAGTACTTACATTTTCACATACGTAGAACTATTCTCATAAGTGAGGATTAACTTAGCTTGTTTATGCATTTGACAGAAGTTGACATCCTGAATAACCTGTAATTACTGAATTAGCATACAGGTATAGCACTGAATTTGCAAATAACTGCCATGCAAGTGTGAACCTAGAGACTCTAAATACTACCCAGTGTCTCAGTGAAATAGTCATTACCACAGTTTCTCCACTGAGAATGACCATTTAATCTTTCACTTTTGGTAAATCATTTATTTTTTCTGATAGCAACTTGATTCACAGTGAAGCCATAATCACCTTAGAATCAAACTGAATTGTCTTTCTTTGCTACTGAAACAATAGATGCAGCCCACTCACTATGTCATATATTGTTTATGGTTCACTTACTTGATCGTATTTTATCTTTGCAGCCTTTCTAACTATTTATCAGCTTTCTCTTTCATTGCAAGTGACAATGGTCAAATTTAACAAAACGTTTCACCAAGATGTCAGCTTTCATACCTTGACTAGTGCCTTACACATTAGTCATGAGTTCATAGTTTCATACAGTGAGGGTGACCTATGTCAGACCTAACAATCAACACAAACACTTCAGCACATTTTCTGACAAAAACACTTGATCATATATTTCCAGCACATCCTTTAGCAAATTAAACTCAAACCAATAGCTGTCTATAATCTTTTAATTAGATATGTACTCCTTTCTTACTTCAAACCTTTGCAAACTTAAACAAATAAGTTCCTAGGTAAATACTAGTGAATCAGTCTACAGACTATTACAAGCATAGCAAATACCACTAGTATTAACAGACAGTAACCCGAGATCAGATTCAAACTCTGCATCTTGTGTTTGTGAGGTACGAACCTTACTTATTATGCCAGCCCTGCCCATTTATATAACTGCATGCATCAACACATTTTGACTCACAAATATTAGGTGTTTTCAACTTACACAGGCTTCTGCAGCTATTTATTGCACTTTAAAGCAAAATCATTTACATTCATCACAACGAATAGCAAATACTCTTATTTCGCTTGTCATGACGCAACAATAGTCTGACCCCGTATTGCCAACCTTGTCTAATAAGTGTTTTAAATGTAACTGCTGAGGCCTGCAGTGCAGCTCTTGAAAATATTAAATGAAACTTTCTCAATAAAAAATCAATACTGCTGCACTTGCACCAATTTCTGCGTCAATTCTTTAATCATTAATCAGAAAAATAGATAAAAATGGCTCCTTTCTTTTATCATTTAACATTGAAAACATTATCAGCTCCTATTCTTCTTCTATTCATTTCATGAAAACTTGATCATTTACTTGGGGCTGCGTTTTACTATGGCATGCTCATTTTACATGTCCTACCTTCCCAATTTTGCTTCTCTATAACCGCACGCTTGTGGTTATGCTTTTTTTTATTATTGTTATTACAGTAATAGTAAAGCTTTTGAGCTTTATGGGTGTTTGTTTGAATTTTGATCTTTTCTAGAACTTTCCAGTATAGTACCATCTCCTTCTACAGTAACTGCATGCCTCTGTCATTTCCATGCCTAATGCAATTTTAATGCTGTTATAAATGCTAAATTTGATTTAGATGAGATCCTTCTCTGGCAAGTTTCACTATGAATATCACAAGTGAATTTATCCCTTAGTACTTTGTTCAAGATTGTAACAAATGTGTACACACTGTCTCACTCTGCAGTACACTGTGTCACTTTCTCATTGGCCTTATAATACACTGGTTAAAATTAAAAAAGTTCCACTTTAATCAGTGCATATAATTAGCTTGTAGTTTTTCTCCTGTGATTTCATCAGCTGGACAAGGTTCCAAAGTAACCCACACATGGAGGCACCCACCAGGCTGATTAATATTGACATGTCCTTGTCTTCTGGATGTCAGTTGCCATGATGTGTTATTTATTTCTCTCAATATATGTCAACTAATGCCATATAATTGTTTTAAGTCTGTCATTTCTTCCTAGCTGAACAATTTTTATTTGATAGAATAATATTTAAACTACGCAATCACAACATGTTCTTCTAAATATGCTTTACTGAGAAAGACCAAATGAATAGATCATGTCTAAAACTGATGCACATGTTTTTATCAGCATACTGCGTCATGTGCAGTATAATTTTATATTGCAACCTGTTCACTTCTGGTAATGCCTATTACTGCTATTAGGCTGGACATCAAAGTTCAGTATACCACCATTATTATGTACCTTTTGCCCATCCTAAAACTGTCTGAATGTCTCTTTTTTCTCTTTAACTTTCACTGGCACCAATTTTGACAAGACTGCGGACCTTTCTGCTGCCTTACTACAATGTGTTGTAATGAATTGCTTAAGACAAAGCTGTAGTTTTTTTTTTTTTTTTTTTTTTGCTTACTGTGTTCTATCTGGCAAGCTGCTACAATGAAGTTCAAAATGAAAAAGCAAACATTACTTAGGATTAGAAGGACATCAACTTGAAAGGAAGGTAGGGAACCATGCCAGGTAATTTTGCTTTCATGGAGCCTTCCAGACTTTAAGGGGCAGATAGCTATTCTGCCTAAGGTTTAATCTGAGTTAAAATGTAATACAATAAGCTGGTTAAGGTGACACTAAAGGGAAACGCATTATTATTGTATTTTTTTTGCATTCCATCCATCCATCCATAACCCCTTTTTGCACATGGGGTTGGGGTATCACTTCAACCGTGACAATTATCTAAAGCCAAGGTTTACACTGCCAGGTGGCTAGCCCTACACTGCCAGGTGGCTAGCCCTGCTAGTTCATCCGAACCACACACTCACATTTATGGCCAATTTACAGTGCCCAATCAACCTACTGCATGTCTACATCTATGGCCAATTTAGAGTGCCCAATCAACCTACTGCATGCCTTTGGAATTTGGAAAAAAAAACAGAGTACCTGGAGAAAACCCACACAAACACAGGAAGGGCATACAGACTCCACACAGAAGGCACTCCAGCTGAGACTTGAACCAGGGAAAGTCTTGCTGTGAGACAGCTATGATATCCACTGTACCACTGTGACAACTTTTTTTTTTTTTGGCATTGTTATGAAATATTTTTAGAATTAGTAATAACAAAACAAACTCTAGCAGATGGGTGGACCTGCATATTTAAAATAAAACCTTACATGCAGAATTAGCTGTATTGTTATGACAAAATGTTATATATAGACACACCCATATGAAAACGACTATGGGTTTGTGCATATCATCTGCGTTTACAATGTTACAGTCTCATGTAGAAGACACTAGTTCCATTCCTACAAATATGTCACAGGAAAGCTGTGTCCACTATATCCAGCTGATTTCCATCTCCCCTGATTTCAGAAATGCATCACATTACACATGATACCAAATGAGCCAAGAAATCTAAAAATGCCACCTACACTGAGATGACTATCTCATTTTTTTAACTTTAAATTCTCTCCTTTTCTGACTGCAGATTCCCTTAACAAAACAGGCATTTTCTTAATGTTCCCAGCCATCTACCTCCCACTGTAAGTCCTTCCGTTCCACCCTGGTCTTATATTTTCAGACTGAGAATCTACTGAGAGCTTGTGTGCACAGTTTATCCCAGGAAACTTTCACTTTGGGATCATGAGTATACCAAGGTCTGAAACTTAAGCTTTGTGTGCTGTGCTTGTGGGACTTTTTTTAATACTGATACACAAGAATGCTGATGCATTATATCAAAGTTATATCTCAAGTGCAATGTTCTGCTGCAATCCACACATTAAAATAAAGTAATACTCGAAAAATATATTTGTTTGTCTGGGACCTTTGCCATCCCTCCTATGAATTAATTCTCTCGTCTTTCCTCTCACTGTCCTTTATGTCTATATTATGCCCCATTTTCTTTTCTTCTGTAAAGCAGACATTTGTATCCAGTCATATGACCCTAATTTATTTAGTTATGTATTAATTGATTTAACATTGATTTACTGGGGTAGAGAATTACTCATAATTGACCATGTTAAACTAAGAATAATAATATGACTGAAATATGGCTGGGTCGAGCTGGGGTTTGCTCCTCTTCAAAAGTAAATTTGCATGTTTTTATTTATGCTGATAGGTTGATAAGTTTTAAAACATGTGTTACCAGCATTTGTGTCCTCAAGCAGTGATTTATGGGCTGTTGGTACCTGGGAATTTTTATTATTAAAACTGTAGGTGTTTCATGTATTTGCAATGGATCCATAAAATTTCAAGAATTAGTCAGCATTGCACACTTTCTCTGGTTCGATCCTTAGCTGGGGTGTCTTCTCTGTGCAGTCTGCATGTCCTACCTGTGGTCACATGGGTTTCCTCCAGGTGCTCTGGTTTCCTCCCACATCCCAATGACATGCTGTAGGTGGATTGGACACTCTAGGTGTTGATGTGTGCATGTATGTGCCTTCTGTGGAAGGTTGAGAGCTGGGCTGGCAACTCGACACTGTAAAACTCCTCTGCCAATCATGGGCAGACAGGTGATCTGCTGTGGCAACCCCTAACCAGGAAAAGCTGAAAGAAGAAGAAGAAGTCAGTATTGCATACTACAAACAAAAAGGTTACATATTATCCCTGAAACTTATGGAAATTCAAGCTGATTGCATTGGTGTACTACATTGATTTCTTTATTGTTAATTTTAAATTTTAAATAACATAGGTTACTGAGTTAGCGCACATTGTCACAAATGTCTAAGTCACATGATAGTTGTGTGTATTAATCCTCTTGTTGTGTATGTACTGTACAGTGTACTTTAGTGTATATGTAGGGAAATTAATGTTATATAAAGCAATATTGTTTTAAAACAATCTTGCTGAGGTACTGTACCAGGAAACATAACAAATAACCTAATGCTGATGATACCCTTGTATATTTGCCTCTGCATGCTGCATACAACAAAATATCTCTGCCTTTGTGTGCTACCGGAAAAAATAAAAAGTCTGCATTTTGTATCAGGAATACAATGAAAGCCCCAGGACAGTAACTGCATCCTCAGAAAAGTTAAAATTAAAGTGCAAATTGAAGACTATATACTAACTCTGATTTTGATATCTCAGAGTATAAAACCCAACCTCTAAGACTCAGTAATTTCAGAGCTAAACTGTATAAATAGCAGAGGAGGAAGCTACAATAGACATACATGGATATGTAGCCCCTTTGAAAAATACTTTAAATCTGTAATAGTGAATTTTGTAATTTAGTCTTTATTGTAAGAATTACAATTGAATGCTAACAGTGTAGGGAGTCACTGTATATGGTTTTGACTTCCTACATGCAAGTATTCACAATACCATATTTGTAAAATATGAATGTTGTGCATAAATAGTACATATCTTTTATTGGTCTTATTAGGCATACTAAGTTACCCTGTTCTTCTTTAAAACACTGTAATCTGCAAAGTTATTTCACTGAGAAAATACTGATAACTACACAACTGATAATTGTTTGTTTTTTTTCCGCAGTAATCAAGTCAAGTAAACTTAATTGCTGCATGTGTAAAGGTAAACCTGAATAACAGTAGTGTGTGACCCTGATATATTACTGAAAAAAGATACCTGAATACAAACAATACAATTTCTTAAGTGCTGGAGTAAATGTCCTATGATCTTGGCTGTAGATGCATATTGTCATAATTTGTCTTAAAACTAAATTGTTCTTGCATAGTAGTCTTTGCTAAAGTGACACCTCCCAAATTGTCATCTACCTGTTCTCTTGTAGTATGCAGTTATATGCCACTCACTAGCCACACCTCAGTCTAAATGTACCAGTTATACAATAATCCTAACCAGTTTACAATATCAGTGATGTCAGTGCACTTAAGGCACTTATCAAATGTATCCTATTACTCTACATACCTCTTCAGCAACTCCTCGCCAAGGTAGAACTACTATCAAATATTCCAACGTTAATCAAGATTCTACCTCCCATCCCTCCATTTAATTTTTTTCTATAAAAGAATATTTACACTAACCACATAAGTTATCCTGTTGGGTATACATTAAAACAAATGAAAGTGATTATTATTTATGAAAGTGTTATCTACAAATCATTTTCAAATTTATTTTCAGCTCAGCTATTGGATACATACACATCCACCAACTCAAAGCCAAGTTTCACTCAAAAGCTTTATTTCACAGGATTAAGTTACTTCTACATAATAATATCATCCTCAGATCTGTCAGTATGTTAACAATGAATAGACTGATTCACTGTTATCCTCAACATTGTCATATTATAATAAATTAGACTTCCATACCTTAGTTGTCAAAAATATTTGCAGAAAAGCCAAAGATATGCATGCCTAGTCCCAGACATCCTCACTGGACAAAACAGTATCAAGTAAAAACTTGGTTAAAACTTCATATGGTAGACTGTCCCCAGCATTCAATAAATGCTGTGTAGGCTTTGTGCAGAACTTACATGGAGTTTATATGTTTTTGTGATGGCGTGAGTCATGCAGCAGTGAGCAATGCATATTAATGAGACATGGGTGCCTAAGCTATGTTTTGCAGCTTGCAACAGTGTTGCTGGCCGCAAAACCTCATAAGTGAACATCGATAGCAATTCTGTTCAAAGGAGAGCATCTACAGTGCACACATTCGCATAGAATGCCACAATTATTACCAGGGCTTTACATATACCCAGACAGCAATTCCGTGCAAGGAAGAGGACCGACTGTGTGAGAATTTGCATGCAATGTCACAATGATCACCAGGGGTTTTACAAATAACTGTCATTGTGTTAGTGCAACACATCTGCACAGAGGCCAACTTAATGAGAGGACAAATAACCAGTAGTAGGGACATGTCTGGCATAGATGTCACATAGAATTGTGTTAGAATGTAATACTCACACCCTCTTAGAGTGACAAATGTGGGCAAAGCCATAATAATGGGGGGATAAAGGTCCAGAAATAGGAAGAGATTTTTAATATTGCACTGACAAGCTTAGGAAGTTGCTAGAATATATAGGTTGTACATCAGCATGAACTTTCTGAAGAAGTGGTTAGAAGGGTGGCCTAGTGGTTAAGATGTTTGCCTTACAAACACAAGGTGCAGTGTTTGAGTCTCACAAGGGATAATTGGCTAGAATTAAAATGGCTCGTAAGGGCAGTTAGCCTAGTACTAATCTATGAAGTTTGAAACTCAAATGTCAGTCATCAGTTTCTGACTGCACTCTGCAATGACATGCCAATGATTTGCCCGAAAAAAAAATGATATGACAAAAGATCACAAACATGAGACAAAAACTGGACATTCATCACAGATAGGGCAGTTGACAGGTATGCATTCAAATGTATATAATACTGAGTCACATTTGTCCAGAGATATGGCAGGAAGCCACATTTTTATTAAGGAAAATATCTGGACATCCTGGGAATATCTGGACAGTTGGGAGGTATGATATGTGAAGTATGGTCCAAACACAGTACAGGACATTGTCCCTACAATGCAGAGTATTGTGATATTGCATTACTGGCATTATGTAATGAAGCTGTGTTAATGACCTGTAACAGGACATGGGACTGTCATGCAAAATGGTTATCCAGGGGAAGTGTGTGAACTGTAGGAGTGAACACAGGGAAAGAGTACAGGTGAAATTCACACATGTACAGCAGAGAAGAGCATGTCAATGGACAATGTTGGTAGCAGCAACACCAAGCACATATCTACATGGTACAGTACAGACTGTAGAGTGAAAATGTATTGTCTGTGACTGTCACACAAGGTGACATAATAATGGGGAGGATGCCTGTGTGAGATAAGCATCCTTACATGAATAATTCAGATGACACGTGTCAAGGATCTGACATGCAGTTGGGGAAGGGTGCATATTAGGCAGCTGTGCAAACTGATATACCTGAATATTAGTGTACTCTCAGCAGAGGTCTCCGGCAAGGTGGCCACAGGTAAAGGATCATGGCAAACATTACAAGACCCAACCACAATCATTGACAATATTAGAATAATGCAACCACTAATCCCATGTCTCTGACGTAACATATGTGATGTGGGTGATAACAGTTGAGCCTGCACACACACACACATACACACACACACACACACACACACACACACACACACACACACACACACACACACACACACACTTCACAGCTATTATGATACATTCACACTCTATGAGGGTAACTATGCACAATGTCGTGATATTGTAATGTCTGCAGGAGGTGTTAGCAGGGATACTGCTATAAATGTATGTGACAGTATGGTCAGTCAAAGTTACTTACCTTTTTGTGTATGGCATATATCTATGGCACAATCCACACTGTCACGAATGACATACATGATATTAATGTTGTCGAGCACCTATGTACGGAGTGTGTGCATAAGCTGAACAGGTAGCACACATGCATCTGATGTAACAAATGTCTAAGGCCAAGAGCACTGCATCAGTGGGCCCAGATAATATCTCAGGATGCTGTTTAAATAGCATGAAACATGACCTATCAGGCCTTCTGGAATTGCTATTTAACTGTAGCCTCTAAACAGGCTTTGTGTCTCATCAATGGAGAACAGCAATAGACATCCCTCTGTACAAAGGTGGCCCACCTACAGACACTGGAAACTACAGACCCATAAATATCACTAATCTTATATGTAAAGCTATGGAAAAAAATATTTATTTATTTTATTTTACATTTGTTTATCGGGAAAGTCCAACTGGACACAAGTCTTATTTCAGCGGAGGTCCAGGGAGAAATGCTCATAATACAGAATATAACTTTTACATCTGCCAGTTTTGTTTACATAAGAAAAGTGCACAGTGGTATGATAGTCATTGACATTATAAATGCTAAATACATTTACATGAAATATTTAATTTCTGACCTATAACAGTTTATATATGTTCTAAATTGTGTATAGATAACATAGAAATAGTGATATAGTAAAACTCCAGACACAGGACCCAATACAGTTTAGTTTTTGTCAAGGGCAGAACATGCCTACTCGACCTGGTGGACTTTTTTGAGAAGGTCACCAAAGCGATGAATGAGGGCAAAATGGTTCACACTGCCTACCTTCACATGGCCAAGGCATTTGACACAAAACCCCACTCGGGCATTGTTGACAAACTTAACAGGTTAGATACAAACTTGTATATCACCTGGTGAATAGCCAACTACCTCACAGAAAGGTCCCATGAAGTTAAGATTAAGGAGTCTACCTTTAGAAAGAGGTCAGTCACAAGTAGAGTCCCTCAATGAACTGTCCTTGAATCACTCCTTTTTGGCTCTTACTTCTCTGAAGTCAAGGCCAATGTCAGTGGTTGGGCTGATACAGACAAACAATTGGAGTCAGAGCCATTGACTAAAACTAAATTACAAGAAATGCATAACAGCATCAGTCAGGAAATCATCCACCTCTGGTAACTATTATATTGACCACACCCCCCCTTAGAGTTGACCCAATAGTTATGTACACCATCATGTGTCTACAGTAGTGTAGAAATCATTCTATGCTGTGCAACTTATAAACAAAGGTATGGCATCTAGGTCCAAGGAACTCATTGTTCCAATGTATTCAGCATTCATCAGACATATCATTGAATACAGTCCCCCCTTTGGTATGTACCTAACCAGGCATATCCAACAACTGGAATGTCCACAGAAGTTCCTCACTAAAGAATACAGGGTGTAAGTAAAATGTCCTGTGCAGACCATCTCAAGGCCCTGTATGTATTTTGTCTGCTACAGACTTTTGAGGGGTGATCTATGCCTAGCATGCAGGACATTGTCATACTCCACTCTGATGGTCCTCCTGCATATCCACAAAACAAACAGCACCATAATTACACATTATAAAGGCTTAAACCTTGCCCGAGATATAAATAGGACCTGATGGAGAGGCAGGCATGTATCCTAGAGAATAACTCCTCTCTGAAACAGGCTCCCCATCCATGTGTAGTAGAGTTCCTCCCTAACCCAATTCAAGTGCAACTTGGACAGTTGGGTGGGGAACAGGAAATTCATCCCTGGTTTGGTATCTATATTTTTAATGAACACATGCAGCCTGTAAATGGTTGGTCATACAGACACCTGCTTTTAAATGTTTCATATCCCAAGTGCATGTTTATGCTTGTCAAGGGTATTAGAACTTGTCAGTAATTTGGGATACATAGGTAGGCTTAAAAAGTGCCTTGTGGCCATTAGCCTAGTAAACACCTTGTTCCGCACTATCAGCCAGTTATGCATGTTTCCAGAATGAATATCAAGGTATTACCAATACGTTGTGTGACAGTGTACTGTGACAAAGGTGGTACACGTCAGTTACACATCACTCAAAAGATGTGTAGGGAGTCACATAAAGAAGGGTGCAGTGTACACAGTTATTGGTATGATGAAGTCTGGGTACCATGAAGTTAGTATACCTATGATGTGCATGTCCTTCACATATCCAGTAATTGTGTTACATTCAAGAGTGTAGTCAGCACTGTGACCATATGCTTGTGGATACACCACTTACCCTCCACCCCAGGACACAGGTCACACCCCTGTCAGTCTGATTCTATCATTGCTCCACTGTATTCAGCATTCATCAGAACTATCATTGAATACAGTCCCCCTTTAGTATGTAGCTAACCAGGCACATCCACCAATTAGAATGTCCACAGAAGTTCCTCACTAAAGAATACAGGGTGTAAGTAAAATGTCTTGTGCAGACCATCTCAAGGCCCTCTATGTATTTTGTCACCTACAGACTTTTGAGGGGTGATCTATGCCTAGCATACAGGGCATTGCCAGACTCCACTTTGATGGTCCTCCTGCATATCCACAAAACAAACAGCACCATAATTACACATTATAAAGACTTAAACCTTGCCTGAGATATAAATAGGACCTGATGGAGAGGCAGGCATGTATCCCAGAGACTAACCCCTTTCTGAAACAGGCTCCCCATCCATGTGAAGTAGAGTTCCTCCCTAACCCAATTCAAGTGCAACTTGGACAGTTGGGTGGGGAACAGGAAATTCATTCCTGGTTTGGTACTTATGTTTTTAATGAACACATACAACCTGTAAATGGTTTGTCTCACAGACCCCTTTTAAATGTTTCATATCCAAAGCGCATGTTTATGCTTATCAAGGGTATCAGAACTTGTCAGTGATTTGGGATACATGAGTAGGCTTAAAAAGTGCCTTGTGGCAATTAGCCTAGTAAACACCTATAAACCTATTGCTGTTCTGAACTATTAGACAGTTATGTATGTTTCCCAGAAGGAATATCAAGGTATTACCAATATGTTGTGTGACAGTGTACTATGACAAAGGTGGTACACTTCAGTTACACATCACTCAAAAGATGTGTAGGGAGTCACATAAAGAAGGGTGCAGTGTACACATTTATTGGCATGATGAAGTCTGGGTACCCTGAAGTTAGTATACCTCTGATGTGCGTGTCCTTCACATATCCAGTAATTGTGTTACATTCAAGGGTGTAGTCAGCACTGTGACCATATGCTGGTGGATACACCACTTACCCTCTACCCCAGGACACAGGTCACATCTCTATTGGTCTGATTATAGGTTCATAGGTTCATAGGTTCATACTAGGCTATCTGCCCAAGGGCATTTATAAGCCTAGCCCATAGTTATGTGGCTTTCGCCACCCCTTTAGTTTGAATAAAACTATGCATATTATTTTGCTGTGCCTCTGTCAAGCAGTGACACTGAAGTAATCCCTGGGGTATATCTGCGATCTCCCATCCATTGGTCAAGATTCCTCTTGAACAAGGCCAGCGAGGTGCTCTGCCTCACATGTACCGGGATTTTGTTCCACAGCATAGGGAGTCTTTGGGTGATGAATCTGTCCCTCCAGCACGTTCTATTAATAACTGTGTCAAGGTTTAAGTCTCCCGCCCTTGTGGTTCTGAGGGATCTAGATTTTTGAGGTGAAGCATATTCATCAAATCTGGGTTTGACATGGCCTTATATGTCAGGCACAGGTCACCTCTGAGCAAGCGGTATGAGACTGAATAGAGCTGGAGTTCTTTCAGTCGGGCAGCATAAGACATATTTTGAGACCCTTTATCCTTTTGGTGAGGAACTTTTGGGGCCTTTCCAGCTGCTGCAGGTGTCGGGTCAGATACATTCGAATGGGGCATTGTACTCAATCATAGGTCTAATGAGTGATGAGTACAGGGGACGGTGGCCTCTCATCTAGATGTGAATCCCTTCATGATCAGGTGGGCAATGTAGAAGGTTTTCCTAACTACTTTAGCAACATGAGTGTCAAACGAAAGGCTACTGTCAACCTGGGTCCCCAGATCCCTGATGACTTCTTCTATGCTCAGTGGATTGCCACCTATATAGTAGCTAGGGGTAACCTTGTTTTTCCTGAAGGGTATGACTATGCATTTCTTGGTGTTTAACTTTAGGCCATGGCTCTGGTACCAGTTATCCGTTTCTGTGAGGCCCTTCTGAAGGATATCTGTGTCAGATGTGTTTTCGACTATGGCGCCCAGTTTGCAGTCATCTGCAAACTTTGTCAGCCATAACCCTCCTGTGTTTGCTTGTACTTCATAAAAGTAGATGCCGAACAAGAGTGGACCCAGGACTGAGCCCTGTGGGACACCACTTGTGACAGGCTTTGAGTCAGACATGGCTCCAGCAACTCTGACCCTGTGGGTTCTGTCACTTAGCCAGTTTGCAAACCATCTTGTGATGTATGGGTTTACATTCAAGCTGATGAGTTTTTTGATGATACCTGAGTGGGGTATTGTGTCGAAGGCCTTTGCCAGGTCAAGGTAGGCTGTATGGACTGCCTTTTCCTCATCAATGGCCTTGGTGACTGTCTGATATACACACTATACTTGGGTGGTGTGTCTGCTTCCTGATTCAACAAATCCCTCCATGTGTCTTGTCAATGCAAATGTTGTCATGGCTGTGGGAGAAGTCTCTGGTCTGTGTTGATTGATACTGTCTTGTATTATACTAATATCACAGTCAGAGTCAATGATTGCGCACAAGCTGTAGTCTTATGGCCAGCTGTTAGGACACAGTATGTGTATGTTATCTGTGGTGTCCATTACTTAACTAAGGGTCAGGCAAGGGTCTAGCAGACACCTCTGATGTACCAAACTGATCACTGGACCTGAGATATATGTCACATCACACATTTCAACATAGTGAGATGCCATGTATGTCATACACTGGTCTACCCATTTGGTGATATAGCTGTTTATGGCCACATATGACAGTGCTGATTGAATACCTCAGTGTGGATTTTTGCCAAATGCCTTGACCTGTTCAAGTTCCACATGATGATACTGTTGTCATCATGCATTCCCTCAGTGCCTTCTTAGAGGATATCTATCAGTTGTAATAGACCTGATGTAGCAGTAAGAACTCACATAGGTCTGTGCCACACACCTGGAATATTACTAGTCTATATGTAGAAGAGGTCCATGATGACATGTTGGTCTACCTCACAGTTGAGGAGAGCCAGGATGTCTCTATACATGCATGCATCAGGTGCTGTCCTTCCAACTTAGGTGGATGCATGTTGATGGACACCCTTGTATGGAAACATAGGCCATGTGCTGGGGGAGGTTAAAATGTGTATTAAACCTTATATGGAAGGTGTATGTGCTGGGTTATGCCATAGGTGATCCATGTGATAGGCCCTGATGAAGGTAAGAAAGTGCATACTGCCTATTGTGATCTGGCTTAGGGTTCTGATACAATCACACATGCAGGTATCATTGAGGAAACCCACAAGCTGGGGATTAAACCTTATGTTAGTTGATGAGTAAACAACTGGCTCACTGTCAGAACACATCATATGAAATTGGGTGAATCAACCTGTACCAGTAGAGCTGTCAACACCTGCAAACCCCAGAGATCTGTGCTTGGCCCTTCACAGTTTGAACTGTATTTCTCGACAGTTCAGGCTAATGTATATGGCCTTTGGCTTACCAAGTTTGCTGATTCTTGCATATTGTATGCAATCATTGAGTCCGTAATGGTGATAACATAGTACAGGTGTAGCCAACACATATAATTGAATGGAGACAACGTCACATGATCTGCAAATAAATGCAGAAATATGTTTTTGTAATGTTGTCTGTCAGAAAAGTGGAGTTTCATGTTAACCGCAGCATTGACAACAGTCTTGCTATGCAGAAATCCAGTGATACAAGTACTGGGAACACATTTAGATAGCACTCTGAAGTTTGACCATCAACTGTCCACACTGCTATTAAAAGACTACATTGTGCACATCATAAGTCGCGCCATCATATTGAGGTTTTTAGGACTGTATGACAGCATTGCAGTCAAACCTCATCATAACACTAATAGAGTATAATGCTCTCTTTTTCATGTACCTCACCAGACACGTAGCAGTTGGAGAGACCACAAGGCTTTCTCAGTAAGATAATACAGGGCCTACACACCACACTAGGCCATGATGTATGCGGATATACTGAAAGTCATGTCACTGTAAACTTTATTGTATAGGATGAAGTGACTTCTGACTGACTCTGCCTTGATGGGAGTACTGTATATCCAAAAATGTGATACAGATGATGACATCAGCAGTGTCTGTTGAGAAGAAGATGACAGTGTCCCACATGCTGGTGCAAAATTGTCTCTGTAATGTCAAACAACAGCTCACACACACATATGGTTCACTGAAGTGAGAATACAACCATTACCTACTTAAGTACACAGACTAAATAACACAGTACTTAAGGCAAGTGCCACAGCTCAAGTCTGATTTATATAGGAGTGCATGAGAAGCTACAATAGATGACATCAGCAGGCCATGTAGGAGACAACAGGTTGGGAGGCATAGCTCTCAACATCTTAGGTTCATAGGTTCATAGGTTCATATTAGGTTATCTGCCCTAGGGCATTTATAAGCCTAGGCAGAGTGTGTATGGCTTTCGCCACCCATATTAAATTAATTTTGCTATGCCCTTTTTCAAGGTTAGTATACTGTACCTCTGTCTAACAGTGACATAGAAGTGATACCCGGGGTAAACCTACGATCACCCATCCACTCATCAAGATTCCTCTTGAAGAGAGTCAATGAGGGACTCTGCCTAACCTGTTGGTACCTTGACTCTGCCTAACCTGGACTGGGATTTTATTCCAGAGTGAAGGGAACCTCTGGGTTATGAATCTGTCCCTCCAGCATGTCCTATTTATTTCAGTGCTGAGGTTCAAGTCCTTCGAGCGCGTAGCTCGATGGGATTTCGATTTTCTGAGGTGCAGCATGTCCATTAATTCCGGGTTGGACATGATTTTATATGTCAGGCACAGATCGCCTCTGAGCAGGTGGTATGCCACTGAGTAGAGCTGGAGTTTCTTTAACCGGGCAGCATATGGCATCTGTTTGAGCCCCTTGATCCTCTTGGTGAGGTACTTTTGGGGTCTTTCCAGTTGCTGCAGGTGTCTGGTAAGGTACATCCCAAAAGGGGCATTGTACTCAATTATGGGCCTGATGTGGGATGAGTAAAGAGGCACGATGACCTCCCCTGATCTAGATGTGAATCCCTTCATGATTAGGTGGGCTATATAAAATGTTTTTCTAACCACTTTGGCCACGTGGTTGTCAAATGAGAGATTGCTATCAACTTGGGTCCCCAGGTCCCGAATTACTTCTTCTGTACTTAATGGATTACCACCTATGTGGTAATTTCTGGGCACTTTGTTTTTGCCAAAGGGGATGACTATACACTTTTTGGCATTTAGCTTGAGGCCATGGCTCTGCCACCAGTTGTCTGTTTCTATGAGGCCCTTTTGTAGAATGTTTGTGTTGGCTAGAGAGTCTATTATGGCGCCCAGTTTGCAGTCATCTGTGAACTTGGTCAGCCACAGTCCTTCCATGTTGGCCTGTACCTCTGAGAAATATATACCAAACAAGAGAGGTCCCAGGACTGAGCCTTGTGGGACGCCACTTGTAATTGGTTTGGAGTCTGACATGGCTCCAGCTATTCTAACCATGTGGGTTCTGTCCTTGAGCCAGTTTGCACCCATCTAGTGACATAGGGGTTTATATTTAAGCTGGTGAGCTTATCTATAATGCCCGAGTGGGGTATTGTATCAAAGGCTTTTGCGAGGTCCAGGTACGCTGTGTGGACCACCTTCCCCTTGTCAATGGCCTTGGTGACTATTTCAAAGAAATCGACCAGGTTCAAGAGGCAGGATCTGCCCTTAACAAAGCCGAACTGGGTAGGATCCAGTGTCTGCAGGTCCCCAATATCTTTATTTATAAGGTCCATGATGATCCTTTCCATAGCTTTGCAGACCAAGCTAGTGAGACTTATGGGGCAATAGTTTCCAGGATCCGTTGAGGCACCACCTTTGTGGAGAGGGACCACTGTTGCTGTATGCCACTCTTTGGGTACATATCCTGTAGTAAGGCTGAGATTGAACAGTAGTTTTAGGTTTGGGTTTAGCTATTCTTGGAGTTCATGTAGGACGCAGCCCGGGACACCGTCTGGTCCCATTGATGCTGTGTTTCTTGCTTTGGAGAGGGCAGCTCTTACCTGAGCATCTGAGATGTCAGGGGGGCAGCACTCTGCTGGGATAGATATTAGCCCTTTTGGTGGGAAGGGGGGGGAGAAGTTTGTGCTGAACCTGTCAGCTAGGATGTTGACAATGTCTGTGGGTTTGGTGTATTTTTTGTCATTTTGGACTAATTCTGAGCATATCTGGGAATTCCCACCCAGGTTCCTAACATAACTAAAGAAAGCCTTGTGATTATCCTTAGTGTCCTGTGTAATTTTTCTCTCAAAGCTGGCCTTAGATGATTTTATGAGTGCCCGTAGTTTCTTGCTAATACTGATCAGAGATGTATTCCCTTTTTGGGATTTTGCTCTATCGTGTAGTAGCTTCCTCCTTCTATCGTATAGTTTGTTTATGGCTGGGGTCCACCAGACAGGACATCTGCCTTTGGAGGATTGGGTCTTGGTTTTATTTGGGATTGCATGATCCATGCATTCCTGAAGGTGTTCATAGAATGCGTTTATAAAGGATTTTGCGGTCTGGGCCGTATTATCCACAGGCCCGGGGGCTTTGAAGGATTCCACCTTGGTTTTGAGGAGTGTGAAATTTGCTTTAGAGAAGTTTTTCACTGTGGTTTTCTGGGCATGGGGTGGGGTCGGGATGTGAATATCCAGTGAGATTAGTTTATGGTCTGATCTTACCAGTGAGAGATACACTTCTGGTCTGGAGCATAGAGTCCCCATGTTGGTGATGATCAGGTCCAGTATGTTTTCCCCTCTTGTGGGAGTGCTAACAAGTTGTTCCATAGCATTTGAGTTTAAAAATTCTAGGAACCTTTGGGCTAGGGTGTTGGAGCTAGAGTAATGCTCCCAGTCTATGGTTGGGTAGTTGAAGTCACCCAATATAATGGTGTTTGGAGAGACCTTCATATTTTTCAGTGTTCTCAGGAAGGCCGAGTGGGGTTCCTGGGTTTGGGAGGGTAGTCTGTAGCAGGCTATAAACTGGAAGGCAGTTTTACCCACTGTTAGTTGCACATGGATAGTCTCTGATGCTTCGTGCTTTGCCACCAACCTGGAGGTGTGGGTATCTTTGACGAATATTGATACTCCCCCTCCTTTTGTGGTTCGGTCCAAGTTTTGGGGCCGAAAAGCATGGTATGAGGTATAACCTGGTAGTGCAGGGGTGCTAAATCTTGTCTTCATACTGTGGCATCATTCTTGGTGAGGGTAATATGCTACTCAAGGTCAGGGTCATACCGGCCTGGGCTACATGCTCAGAGAGATCCTCTATGTCTCTTTTCATGTAGTCCAGGGAGGTACATCTCAGGTCATTCACACCAGCATGGACAATGACTGAGTCATATTTGTACTTGCCTTGGAGTGACCTGAGTGCTTGTGTTATGTGGCGGATCCTAGCGCCCGACAGGCAGCTCACCGTGACCTTCTCCTTGTTCAGCCTGGTGAGTGGGACGTCAGTGTGCCTGATGATAGAGTCACCTATTACAAGTGTATCAGGTGTGTTGTTTAGCCTTAAGGGCTGTGACTGTTCGGCACACTGGCTTTGTGAGCTATGTGTTGCACATGTTTTGTTTTGGGGTAGCGGTTGCTTGGGTGTCTGCTTTGGAGGTCTCTGCTGCTTAGGCAGATTTTTATTTAGAGCCTCCAAGTATGTTTTTGTGTGTTTATGTGTTTGGCTTGCTGTCATGGTAGGTCTATGTGAGACTGGACATGTAGTGAGCATGGTTTCCTTCTCCTCCTGACTGGTTACACCAGTACTGAGTTGAGAGAGCTTAGCCTCCAGTTTGGCTATATGGTTGCATCTCTCACATGTGTTGGAATTTGTTGGGAGGAGGAGAGGGTTGTCTGTTTACATGAGGCAGTTGTAACATTGCCTCAAGATTCCCAGATTCACCAGCTGGACTGGAGAGGAGATTGACAACTGACCTTTGGACATGCTAGAATAGTATTGGGAATTTCTTTATAATTGAAAAAAATGGCCAATGGGGAGTAAGGTACTCCAGGGGGAGTTTGTGAGGGTATAGCGCTTTTAATTTTTTAGTGCTGACTTATATAATTGCTTTAGTGAGCAAGTGCCAGGTAACTTAAATGCAAAAATGGCAAACAGTAACTTTCTTTCAAGTGAAACAAGGAAATAAGTACAGTAAGCAATGCAGATATCACTAGGGATCCACAGAAGTGCTGAAAAGCTGCGTTTTAGGTGGAATTCGCTTTTCAGGGAAATAACAAGCATACAAACAAAACTAGATTCAGCAGGCCTTAGCACAAGAAATCTTGAGAAAGCCTGACAGAATGGGGGGAAAGGCCCAAAAATATGGACAGATTTTAAATGTTGCTTTTATAAGCTTAAAAAGTTGCTAGAAATACAGGATTTGTCTTAGCATACATTTGTCTGAAGGATATGAAGCCTGAAACACAAATGTATGCCATTATTTAGTGACTTCAACCCTCAGATCATCTCAGTGATTTTCCAGAAAATCACAAATTTTATGAGGAACAGATCAAAAATATGAGGCAAAAATCTGTACAGTTGAGAGGTATGTTGGGAGGCCTGTATGAAATGGATGTGCAGGCATTAGCAAGTATCAAAATACTGGCAATCTATTTAATTCAGAATTAAGTGTAGGATCCACACATCTACTCTGCTATCTAGACAGACACACACACACACACACACACACACACACACACACACACACACACACACACACACACACACACACACACACACACCAACTGCAGTGAGAACAGAGCCCTACCTATCTAAGTACACAAACTACAGAGCACATTACATTATACAAGCACTACTGCACAAGTCTGTTTTATACAAGTGTGCAGGTGAACGTATAGTAGATGACATCAGCAGGCCATGTGGTTGACAACATTTTGTAAGGCCTGCATAGGCACATAGCTTCATAGGTTCATATGAGGCTACTAGTCTAATAGCACTAGGGTCTTTAGAAGCCTAGCTGTGTAAAAACACAAATACCAATATTGAGAATAGCTGGATGGTTATTTTTAGCAGATCATGTATGTGAGCAGCACCAACTGGCCCTGTCCATGAGGGACATAGTTGTCAGCCCCGAGGTGATGTCATAATCACACAACCAGTAGTCAAGTTGTGCTTGAGCAAGCCCCAGGGTCATTGAGGAGCACTGCTTCTCATGTAGTGGGAGCCTATTACAGAGGAGTATGAATTGTGAGCTATATCTGTCTCCCCAGCACGACTAGGTTGAAAATCCTGGAGCAAATTATAGTTGCCCCATTTGAATTGTAGATGTCCATCATTTACAGAAGGCTAGGGTCTGAGACTGCTCTGCAGGGCAGCCATAGGTCAGCTCTTAGCCTGCATGATACTGAGTATAGTGACAGGTATGTCAGTCTTTCCACGTATGTCATGTTTGTAGCCTGGCAGTCTCCCAGGCACAACCCTATGTTTTCAGCAATTGCTGCAGCTATGTGGTGAAGTACAAAGAGACATGAGCATTGCACTATACTCCTCTATTAATGTGATAAGCGTAGAGTACAGCGGAGATGTGACTACCCTGGTCTTGGATGTGATGCCCATATTTATGATGTGCGCAATGCAGATTGTGTCACCACTATGGGCACATAGTGATGAAAGTGTAGATTGCTATCAATATCTGTTTCTAAGTCTTACAACACTGTGTTTGTGCTTAGTGGGGTGCTATGTATATCATAATTAGTATGGGTACTTCATTGATAAAGGTAACAAAGAGTCATTGTATGTGTAAAGTTGAGCCAATGAGTTTGTCATCAATCATCAGTTTGTGTTAGCCCCAACTGTAATATGTTACTGTCATTGAAGGACTCTATATGAGTGTGTCCAGTTAACAATCCTCTGCAAACTTGTTAAACCACAGACCATCTACTGTTGCCTGTGCTTCCAGGAAGTATTTCCCAAACAGCTGAGGGCCCAGTACAGATCCTTATGATATTGCACTGCATGGCCTAATTCCCAGATGGGAGATCTTCACTATGAGATATGAATGCAGGATAATGTCAAAGGCCTTGGATAACTCCATATAGGCAGTATGTCCTGTTATCCTTCAACCAGGTCTTTTGGGTCAAGAAGTCCACAAATGTCAGTAAGCAAGATCTACCCTTGCCAAACCTAAAATGGGTTGGGTCAAGTGTATTGAAGGTCACCTCTGTCCCTCTGGATATGGTGCATGCAGATAAAGCTTTTTAGGTATGTAGGTCAGTAGTTGCAGTTCTGCATGTTACGAGATTGATGTGTATTGCATAGCATACAACTTTTGATATTACATTTTGTAGTGTGGTTGATATATGTCTGGAAAAAGTACTGAGACCCCAGGGTTGTAGTACTTGCGGGGGGTGCCAATACATGGATGTATTTGAAATATATGACATACAGTTAGATACGGCCCTCAGTTTGTAATGTTTCTACCTGCACTTTCATGTCATAGAAAGGAAGTGGACAGTAAGCAACAGAAACACAGTATAATGCATACATTTCCAAAGCACAAGAAGCACTGGGCTTGCTCGATGGTTGGCAAAGTGTATACACATGTGAGATACACGTTTGCACATTGCTAGGCAATGTGCAAATGTGAGCAGCATTGCTAAAGTCTGACAGTTAATACTGTGTCTGTGGAATATGCCTGATGCTTAAATGGCACTGTGGCAGCAGGTGTTTATGCAGTGATATGTTCCTTTTGGGGGCCTGATAGTATCCGGTTGGAATACAGCTGTGTTGTTATACATTTAACAACTTTTTATTTTACCGTTGGTGCTTGATGTGTACCATCATGTAATAATGCATTAAAGAAAAGAAATGGGGAAGATAGGACAGTGGTGAAATGGGGATGCTAAAGTTTAACAGTTAGTAGTGAGTCTCTGGAATACACCTGCTTCTTAACTGGCTATGACAGCACTTGTTAACGCAGTAATACATTCCTTTTTGGGGTCAGATGATATTGGGTTTGAATACAACTGAACTGACCACTTTTAAGTACTTTTATATTAGAGATGTGGTGCATTGGTGCATGATGACCACTTTTAAGTACTTTTATATTAGAGATGTGGTGCATTGGTGCATGATGACCACTTTTAAGTACTTTTATATTAGAGATGTGGTGCATTGGTGCATGATGACCACTTTTAAGTACTTTTATTTTAGAGATCTGATGCATTGGTGCATGATGACCACTTTTAAGTACTTTTATATTAGAGATGTGGTGCATTGGTGCATGATGACCACTTTTAAGTACTTTTATATTAGAGATGTGGTGCATTGGTGCATGATGACCACTTTTAAGTACTTTTATATTAGAGATGTGGTGCATTGGTGCATGATGACCACTTTTAAGTACTTTTATATTAGAGATGTGGTGCATTGGTGCATGATGACCACTTTTAAGTACTTTTATATTAGAGATGTGGTGCGTTGGTGCACAATGACCACTTTTAAGTAATTTTATATTAGAGATGTGGTGCGTTGGTGGATGATGACCACTTTTAAGTACTTTTATATTAGAGATGTGGTGCGTTGGTGCATGATGACCACTTTTAAGTACTTTTATATTACAGATGTGGTGCGTTGGTGCATGATGACCACTTTTAAGTACTTTTATATTAGAGATGTGGTGCGTTGGTGCATGATGACCACTTTTAAGTACTTTTATATTAGAGATGTGGTGCATTGGTGCATGATGACCAATTTTAAGTACTTTTATATTAGAGATGTGGTGCATTGGTGCATGATGACCACTTTTAAGTACTTTTATATTAGAGATGTGGTGCATTGGTGCATGATGCACACCAAAGTGCAATAATTCATTAAAGAAAAAAATGGGGAAGATATGAGAGTGGTGAAATGGGGAACAGGCAGTGGGAACAACAAATGGAAAGCAATTCAGGAGTGTGCAGGAATATACAGGAGGGAGGCAGGAAAGAACCATAGCTATACATTGCTTCAACAGTAAAAACTGATAATAAATACAGACTGTTAGCTGAATTTGGACTGTCACCTCCAGAGAAAGGGAGTACCACAACACAGTCATGTTGCAGATCCAATTGGGACCAATCAAGTGTGTCAAGAAGATATGTGTGCAAAATGTAGAGCTATGCATGGGACATTTTTTTTTGTGGGACAGTTGCCCATTTTTTTTTTTTTTTTTGGGAGAGAGAGAGAGGAATGTTGGGGAAGAGACGTAGGCATTTTTGGGTCTGCTAAGTTGGGTAAGTAAGGAAACAATTGCAGACAAACAAGACAAACAAGACAAGACATTAGGATGGTGATGGACACAAAATGTCGGTGTACACCGTGGATTGGATGAGGGTGGGGACATCCAGGACCAATAGATGTCAAGCTGGTTGACAGTGAGAATCAAGTCCTCACCCACAGGACTGTCATTACTATCACCTCAGTCCACTACTGGATGGAGCAGTTAACATCTCCTCCTCCTTCCGGTCCTATGTAAAATGAGGAAGAACAGCCCCTCCATCCAGCATAGGCATGCACCAACAGTATAGTGAACAACTCTACGCACCATCCCTGGCAGTTCAGAGCAGGTAATAAATGCACCACCTCTGATACTGCTCCCAGAGAGAACCATTGGCCTATCTTCCTGGGCAGAACTACCTGAGGGGACAGATAGTGTAGGGGCAGTAGAGGAGGTGCTGCCGGGTCAGCTCCCAGATGTGCTTGGCAATGGTGCTGGGACCAGTGGAGTGGGGGCAGGTGGATCTTGTGAGGCAGGCCTACCCCACTGTGCTGTGGAGCATTTTGTTAAGTGGTAAACATGGATGACATGGACATGTAATAAAATAAAATAAAAAAAAAAGAGATAAGGGTTGGGGTGAGAGAAAAAAGTGATACGATTAGTACCTTCATGTGTAACATACAATGCATCAATACAATTATTTGACTGTATTAGCTTAACATTTACTCTTAAGACTACCACCTCCTAACAGGTATAATTACTTTTAAGACTACCACCTCCTAACAGGTATAATTACTTTTAAGACTACCACCTCCTAACAGGTATAATTACTTTTAAGACTACCACCTCCTAACAGGTATAATTACTTTTAAGACTACCACCTCCTAACAGATGCACACTATACTACTGGTTGCAGCAAGTACTGCTTTACATGTGCATATACTGCACATGTGCATGTTCTAATTATCGAGATTACATTTTGCAGCAGGGCATATGTGCCACTGGTATAGAGCTTTTACTTTAAACCTTTAAGTTACACATAATGGAAAAAATAATAGTTATTGTATAGTTGGGAATTGTGGTATTTGAACTCACCACCTCTGACTAATGTCTAACATTGTCCTCTTGGTTTGTGCTACAGACTAATACATGCATTATTGCATTTACAGTTACAATATGCATGTTCAATTTGATAAAATTGTATAAAATACCAAACAAGCTATCTTAGTTTGTGCCAAAGACTGATGCATGCATACTTGCTTTTACAGCTGATATATGCATGCTCAGTTTGATACAACTGTATAAAATAGCAAAAAAGCTATCGTCACCTTTTAATGCTACAGTAACACTACACATCTGCTGCATACATTCCAACAAATTACCGGAGCCACCACGATGATAAAAGAGCTATTTATTTGAAATATAACAAGCGCTTTCACGCACTAACAAGTGCGCTTCATCAGGTTACAATGATTCTAAAAAATACATCAGTATATATACTTAAAACACGCCCTACTTAATAAGCCAAACTGGCGGGTAAAAGCCCAATTAATTATGCAAATTGGAAATGATTCTTTTTGTTACAAGCAGCAAATACTGGCTTTGGATCAGGCTAAAAATAGCATATAGCATAATCATACCATACAAAGATATAAATAAAGACAAAAATGAAAATAAAAATCTAATCTAATTAAAACTATAAATGCTATTGGGGTGTAAAACATTATTGAAGCCTGAAATATATAGCTAGTATGTATAGCATTGTCAAAAATAGGATATAATAAACAACTTCCCACATCACAAACTGCTGAAAATACTAACTAAGGAAAAAATATACGGAAAAAAGGGGGAGAGTAAGAAAAAATATAATAAAGAGGTAGGAGACTAAAAAGAAAAAGAAAAAGAAAAGAAAAGGAAAAAGAGAGAAGGAAAAGAGATGGGAAAGAAAAAGGGGAGGAAAGAGGGAGGGAGGGAGGGAGGAGGAGGGAGATGGGGAAGAAAGGGGACCGGAAGGGAAAGGCAGGTGAAGGAAGAGGAAGAGGAAAGGGGGGGGAGGGGAGGGGAGAGGAAAGAATAAGACAAGACAGGAAATACAATATGAAAATCACACCATTCCAGTAAAACAAAACAGGTTTAGATAATCAAAAACCAACTCATTTATAAATAATGAATCATTATAAATAAGTCATACAGTGTTAAAACATAAAAAGACTAAAATGCATCCCAAGTTCTAACTAACGGGATGATGCAATTTCATAAGAGGGCTGGTCTTATACTGACTGATGTATTGAGACCAGGTTCTAGATGTGCCCTAAGCGTCAAAATCCATCTTAATTCATATAATTCAAGGGTCCCTAATGTATCACCTTCACGTTTGTTAGGATATAAAATCTGAAGCACCCTAAAACTAAAGCCATGAGTCACAAACTCCTGACAGTGTCGAGCCAATACATTATTATCATTCTTTTTCCGTATATCATAGATGTGGTTATACACACGATCTTTAAACCTACGTGTTGTAAGCCCCACATAAAATGCATCGCAAACGTCACAAGTGGCTAAATAAATTACACTGATGGTATCACATGTTGCATAAAAATTGGGAGTAAAACTCACACCCAATTCCTTATCCACATATCGCTGTTCTTTAGTGATGTATTTGCAAACGCAACATTTTTTGCAGGGAAAAGTTCCTAATCTGTAATTAGTTCTAATATCTAAGGGTATGTATGAAACTTTTTCTTTGCACAACATCCTTTTTAAGTTAAAACAATTAGTGTATCTAAAAGTTGGATATTTGCCTACTATGTTCATTAGTTCCTTGTTCATACTTAGTAGTTTCCAGTTCCTAACCAAAATTTCTTTAATGTACTTGACATCATTGGTATATTTGATGTCATATTGCACCATGCCCTTCTGTGATCTAATCAAATGTCCATATTTATGTCTCTTCCCAAAATTAATTTCGGGAACATTTACATGTTTATCTCCATAATTCATAGCCAAATGGGTGGGATAGCCTCTATCCATGAAGCATTGCCCCTGGAAATCTAAGAGACGTTCTCTCTCACTGTCAGTATTGCAGAGTTTAACAACTCTATCCATCTGATTACTAACTACATTGGGAAAGATGTGCCTAGGGTGCATGCTCTCATAGTGTAATATCCCATTTTTCCAACAGGGCTTCCTATATAAAGAAGTAAGGAAACCATTCTCAAAGCTTTTAACTATAGAAACATCAAGGTAATTTATATTTGTCAAGGAAACCTCATGTGTAAAGCTCAAGAATGAAGTCGTATTCCCCATGTATTCCACAAAATCCTGCAGGGATTCCAAGGTCCCATTCCAAAAGAGAATAATATCATCTACAAACCTCCTATAGTAAATAGCCCTATTAATAAAGGTCTCTTCATTAAATATATGTTCCCTCTCCCACTCATATATTGCTATGTTAGCATAGGCATTAGCACAAGGGGTGCCCATGGCAACCCCCCATGCCTGCCTATATATGTTATCTCGAAACATGAACACATTGTTATTTAGTATCAGTTCAAGCAAAGTGCATATAACAAACTGCTCATTATTATTAATATTGTCATATTCATTGAGATGTTTCCTGACTGCCTCTATACCGAATTCATTCGGGATGCTAGTAAATAAGCTCTTAATATCAAGGGTCACCATAAGAGTTTCGGAAGTTACCCTTTCTAATAGTGACACTTCTTTTAAATCATCTAGGAGATTATAAGAATTCCTCAAGATCGTGGGTATTTTCTCAACTAATGGACCAATTTTAGACTGCACATATTTAGATGCATTCTCCATGGCCCATAATCTACCTGATACTATCGGCCGTAAGGGCGGGGGAAAGATGCCCTTATGTACTTTGGGCAGCCCTTTTATTAAAGGTATCAAGGGTGCCTCAATATCAAGGTATTCATATAGGGACTTATTAATACACCTGGACATCAAAAGGTCGTACAATGTGTCATGAATATTCATAATGATTATTGCAACCTCTGATTTATCTATTGGAGAATAAGCAACGTCATTTCTAAGCATATCATTCATCCAGTTAACATATGCCGTAGTATCCATTACTACAACACCCCCCCCTTTATCGGCAGGTCTAAACGTCAGGTTGTCATCTTTACACAGAGCGTCCAGGCTCTGTTTCTGAGGCGCAGTCAAGTTCACAAATAGTTTTTTGTGTCGCTTTTCACTAAAGTAAGCATAAAAATCATGTTCGCAAGCTCTCTGAAAGCTTTCAATAGAATGCGGTAACGATGGCACAAACAAGCTCTTCCTTTTTAATTCCGCAGTATTGTAGTCAGAACCAGCATTAGCTGAGTCTTTAAAAAGTAGCTTAAGGGCTACCTTCCTGGAAAATTTACGAAGTGCAATCAATGTGTCCGATAGTTCACTCCCTCTAGAGGGAATGAAGGAAAGCCCTTTATTCAACACAGAGCAGTCAGTGTCAGTCAATACTCTAGAAGACATATTAAAGAATAAGGTGTTTAAAACTTCTTTTTCCTGATCCCCCAGTTGTCGCCAGACATCTTGCGCTTGCCTCTCCCCCTGCTTGTGGAGCGTGTTGGTGCCCGTTGTTTGAACGGGAGCGGGGAGTTTAAAGGATGGGTTATTTTATTGTCATGATGAAGCACTTGTGATACCTCTTTGGGTCTCGCTCCTCCAGTGGTACAAATCAAACCCTGTTGATTACAGGGTAATGAAGAAGTAGTCAGTGTTAATTCCCCATCTGGTTGTGACGAATTTAACCCCACACTATTTAATACGTCATTGTTAGACTCAGTCCTATTAACTAAGTTGTTAGCTTCATGAACCGCTACATTATTAGAGTCATTTACTTCACTAGAAGCAGCCGCTTCATTAAACCTTGGCCATAAAAAGATATGGCCAGATTGGAAGTCATCACAGTCACGTTTTAGCTTTCTTAGCTTAGTTTGCTCCAATTTATTGCTGTAAAAGGTCACTTGCTTCAGCATATTATTTATTCTAATCACACAGAAGTCACTTTTGAACTGAGATATAAGAACCTTATGCTCACCTTCAACTTTACTTATAAGGTTCTCCTCTATCGGTAGAAAATATTCAATAAGAAGCTTCTAGATTTCATTTTGCAGCAGGGCATATGTGCCACTGGTATAGAGCTTTTACTTTAAACCTTTAAGTTACACATAATGGAAAAATTAATAGTTATTGTATAGTTGGGAATTGTGGTATTTGAACTCACCACCTCTGACTAATGTCTAACATTGTCCTCTTGGTTTGTGCTACAGACTAATACATGCATTATTGAATTTACAGTTAAAATATGCATGTTCAATTTGATACAATTGTATAAAATACCAAACAAGCTATCTTAGTTTGTGCCAAAGACTGATGCATGCATACTTGCTTTTACAGCTGATATATGCATGCTCAGTTTGATACAACTGTATAAAATAGCAAAAAAGCTATCGTCACCTTTTAATGCTACAGTAACACTACACATCTGCTGCATACATACGACAGGCCTCCCTCATCCTTGCCAATCTAGTGGCATGGGTCCAAACATTGCAATTTCACTTTGTAGCAAAACAGAATACCATTATGAGTACCAGTCATGCGTATATTCAGCTTTTAAGCTTTACAAGAACTATCTTTAGTTGATACTTACACATGTGTGGGCTGTCCTCCTTCCTAAATTCCTGGATCCAAGCAACAAGAGTACTTCTCTTCCTACAACTCAGGTCACTAAAGTGGTACCTACATTTGTCACTAGTGTGGGGGATAGTGATGGACTGGTCACAGTCCAAGCCAAACTTCCCCAAGCTTCTGACTTATACTGGAACCCAGAATAGTCCTCCTGCAGCAACCTGGCACTCTGGTGTTTCACTAGGAGTCCAACAAAAATTTTGGACTCCTGAACACCCCATTTCTGAGCCTTAAATCTCACACCAACTCCACAAATGCCTGCCATGTTTATCATGGATCAAGAGCAATGGAGAATGATGTTTTTTCACCAATTTCAGTTATTGAATTTACTGGGAATGCCCAGACTGATTGAAAATATTGTGCACTGTGCACCATCGTGCAAACATGGTGCTCTGGGGTGAGCAATGGTAAGCAGTACACAACAGTGGCAAGCAATGCAAATTAAAGTTAATTTGATGTACAGGCACTTGTGTAAATGTGTTAGTCAAATGTGAAAGCCATGCCAATCCACAAAGCACAAATGTACTTACAGGAATATAGTACACACGGGTCTATATCATATTGTCAAAGTCTGACAATTTTGGAGCGCTTAAAGTCGAACTTGAATGCTTGAAGTGTTAAAACTTAGAATGTCCAAAAAAAACAAACATTTAAAACCCAAAACAAACAAAACAAATGCTCTATGCAGGGGGGGCAAGCTCACCTGCACCCCCACACCCCCTGCTACTTAAATATACCAACTCTGAGATCACACTACAGTGCAGTAAAGGGAAATCTTCCCTTCCCGCACTCTATGGTGATCTCCGCCCTATATTCCGAAGTTCTGACACCTTGACCATTCAAGTTTGACCTTTAGTGATTCGAAGTTGTCAGACTTCAACATTATGATATAGACCCGTACAAACTATACCCACTATCATAAATTTGATAACTAATATGATAACACACAGATAAATACAGAAATGGCTGACACAATATTAATGTCTCAGCCCTCAAATATATAATTAATATCAGCTACCCTATGTCAAGTGTTATAAGTGAGAGTGACTATATTGGGAAGTGGAACAACAGTAAAACTGTATGGCATATGCTGTATCTGAACTCAGGACAGGGATCTATATTAGAACTCGGAAAACCCTCTTTGACGAACGGCTTTTAATTGTAAATGCCATTCATCTAATTATATATAACAATGCCGAGATCACACTACAGTGAGGAATGGGCAAATTTTCCAATCTTCACTGTACCACGATCTCAGTATGCACAGTTCAACGACTGGCATGTTTGATGTAAGTGCACCAAAAATGCCATTCGCTGAACTGAACATTTGATGTTCTAATATAGATCCTAGGACAATATGTATAGCAGTCCTACACTTACACCTGCTGCCACAAAAAGGTTACAAAAACACTTGTCTATGTTGTAGTTCATTGCTATAAACTGCAATGTCACAACAACAAAACAAATGTTGCGCATACTGTACTAGAAGCCAGAACCATCTGTACTACAGCCCTACACTTACACCTGCTGTCACAGGATTAGTTACAGGATATTGCCTATTTTACTATTCATTCTTAAGGTCTCACTGTTAACCATCATGCAGCATCACTTAGCAAGTTTGCAATTGACTGCATACAGTTTCTATTTTTGGCTATCTGGGTCCTGTCCACTCCAGGCCTCCAGTGTGCACATTGCTGCACTTCACGCACACCAGATAAACACAGCCAAACCTGGCATTCATTTTCCTCCATTTCTCATGTTTGCACCAAGTGGTGCAGAGAGCAAACATGCAAAAAGAAAAAAAAATTAAACAAAAAAGAGAGAGAGAGAAACGGATTAGAACCCAGTACCATCTGGACCCAAAAAGGAAAGTATCAGTGCATTAACACATGCTGCCATAAAGTCAGTTAAGTAGCAGGTGTATTTCATAGACTCAGTAGTAACTGTCAGACTTTAGCAATGTGACTCGTATTTGTGCACTACAGGTATATCTTAAATGTGTATACATTTTGTTAACTGTTGTGAAATGGAAAACTACATATAGGTTCATAGGTTCATAGGTAGGTACTAGGCTATTGGCCCCAGGGCCTAAGTAAGCCAAACCAACAAGGTTCCCTGGCTTACCCCAAAAAAGAAAGTTAATATCCTGTGCCCTTGTCGAGCAGAGCCACAGAAGTTATTCGTGGGGTGTATTTCCTATTTCCCATCCACTCATCAAGATTTTTCTTGAAGAGTGTTAATGAGGAACTCTGCTTGACATAGATGGTTAGCTTGTTCTAGAGTATAGGAAGTCTCTAAGACAGGAATCTATCCCTCCAGCATGTCCTGTTTATTGTGCTGACAAGGTTTAGGTCCCTAGAGCATGTAGCTGAAAGGGAATTGGGATTTCTTTAGGTGTAGCATGTCCAACAGCTCTGGGTTTAACATAGCTTTATATGTTAGGCAGAGATCTCCTCAGAGTAGGCGATATGCTACAGAGTAAAGCTGAAGTTTTTTGAGACGGTCAGTGTAGGGCATCTGCTTGAGGCCAGTAATTCTCTTTGTGAGGTACTTCTGTGGCCTTTCTAGCTGCTGCAGATGTCTTGTGAGGTACATTCCAAAAGGGGCATTGTACTCTGTAATGGGTCTAATGAGTGCAGAGTAGATGGGAACAATGACCTCTTTTTTCCTGGAAGAAAACCCTTTTGTGAAGAGATGTGCTACATAGAAGGTTTTCCTAACTACTATGGTGATGTGATTATCAAAGGAGAGACTACTGTCCACCTGTGTCCCAAGGTCTCCTATCACACATTCGGCATTAAGTAGACTGCCATTTATGTGGTAGTTCATGGGTGCAGAGTTTTTACAAAAGGGGATGCCAATGCACTTTTTGGCATTGAGCTTAAGGCCATGCCTCTGACACCAGGCATCTGTCTCAGTGAGACCCTTGTGTAGGATGTCCACATCATTTGGGGACTCGACAATGGCTCCTAGTTTGCAGTCATCTGGGAACTTCATTAGCCAGAGGCCTTCTGTGTTAGTCTATACTTCAGAGAAGTAGATACAAAACAGGAGAGGTCCCAGGACCGAACCCTGTGGTGTTCCACTTGTCACTGGTTTGAAATCATATTTGGAGTCTGCAACTTTTACAGTGTGGGTTCTGTCAGTGAGCCAGTTGGCAACCCATCTTGTGATGTAGGGATTTATACCTAGTTTAGTGAGTTTAGCTATAATTCTAGAATGGGGGATGGTGTTGAAAGCCTTGAGGAGGTCAAGATAGGCTGTGTGAACCACCTTACCCTCTACGGCTTTGGTGACTGCCTCAAAGAAGTTGATTAGATTCAGAAGGCATGATCTGCCTTTCACAAATCCGAAATGGGTGGGGTCCAAAGTTTGGAGGTTACCAATGTCTTTGTTTATGAGTTCCATGATGATACGTTCCTAGGGTTGCCACCTTTTCAAATGGCCAAAGTGGGACATTTTCAGTACAAAAATCAGATTTTACAGGCCGATATATACACACAATCAGTACAAAGGATAGAACTTAACATTTTTGCCTAAATAAAAGCTTATTCTTGTAGCATTTTAGTTGCTTATTCTGTTTCTTATAACATTTAGGTATTTTAGATACAGAATAACTGTTTTATGCAACTATTACATAAAATATAGGAAATAATTATGTCCTACAATCTCAGGACATTTGCCATTTTTAATATTTTTTGTCAGGACACAACTGCCCAAAGAGGGACTGTCCCTTGCAAAGTGGGACAGGTGGTAACCCTATACGTTCCATAGCCTTGCAGACCAGGCTCATCAGGCTAATAGAGTGATAGTTCCCAGGATCAATGGTGGCTTCCCCTTTGTGGAGTGGGATAACTTTTCCTGTGCGCCATTCAGTGGGTACAAAGCCTGACATGAGACTATGATTGAGCATGGTGCTTAGGTGGGGAGCCAGTTCATTCTGAAGTTTGTGTAAAACACAGCCTGGGATGTCGTCTAGTCCCATGGTTGCTGTGTTTTTGGTTTTAGAGAGTGCAGCTTTCACCTGCATAGATGTAATTACAGGGACTCTGCATTCTTCCTGTATAGGTATGGGCCCTTTAGGGGAGGGCAAAGTTAGCAATGAACCTCTCTGCCAGGATGTTGGCAATATCAGTTGGTTCTGTAATTTCCGTGCCATTGTGCTGTAACTCAAAGCAGATCTGGGTGTTGCCATTGAGATTCTTGATATAGCTATAGAATGCTCTGTGGTTGTCCTTAGAATCAGTGGCAATTTTGTTTTTGTAGTTAGTTTTGGAGGATCTTGTAAGGTATATTATTAAGTATTACTGCTGTTTATTGTCCATTTATTGTGTAAGGCATAACATTACATGTGGAAAACAATTAAAAAATGAAGGCCATATCTCACAGTATATCACATATTTACAATACATCTATGTGTTGTCTCCCCCCAGGCACTGCAATCCTGGTGTCTCAGTACTTTCTCCACACATGTATCACCTGCACTACAGAAAGTAATATCAGATGTTGTGTTATATGCAATGCACGTCAATCTGGTAACATATAGAACTACAACTATGGACCAATAAGCCTAACAAGCCTTATCTGAAAGGCTAGGGAAAGGATCTGCTTGGACCTTATATACAGGGACATAGTTGACCTTCAACACACTTGAGTCAACCCATGTTGTACTTGTCAAGGACAGATCTTTCCTGCTGAACCCTGTGGACTACTTTGATGCTAACCCTGAAGTCCTGGATGACAGATAACAGGCATACAGCCTATTTCAGTTATCCCAGTCCTTTGGCAATATCCCCCATTCATGTCTAATACTGAAAATGTCCCATCTGGGAGTAAAACATACAGTACTAGCTGGATAGTCAACTGGCTCCCCAACAGAACACACATTCTTAAAGTTAGGACTGCATCTCCACCACTAGCCCACCCACCAGTGGAATACCACAATGATCTGTGATGAGCCATCAACTGTGTGGAAACTGCTTCCCTGAAATGCAGCCAGCAGTAGGTGGCCTACGATTTACCTTGTTTGTACATGACTGTTAATTGGACACACTCATATAGATTCCCCCCAATGATGGCAGTATAATATAGACAGGGCTGACAGAGACAAATGAGTGGTGCCAAACTCACATACTGAACCTTACAGCAAACAGTGCCTTATTGTTCTCTTTGACAATTAACTATTCTGCTAATTACGATATACATAGCATCCCTCTCAGCTGAAACAGAGTGCTGTGAGTCTTGTGAACACATATTCAGATGTTCCTAGGAGTGTAATAGGCTAATGGTCCTGGAGCCTTTACATGCATAGCCCATAGGATTACTCTGGCATTGTGCCACCCAACCTTAGTTTCCAGTGCCTCTGTCGAGTAGAGCCACTGGAGTGATTCTCAGGGTGAATTTTCTATTTCCCATCCACTCATCAAGATTTCTCTTGAAGAAGGCCAGTGAGGTGCTCTGTTTGACATGTATGGGAAGTCTATTCCATAGCGTAGGCAGTCTCTGGGTTATGAACCTGTTCCTCCAGCATGTTCTGTTGATTGTGGTAATGAGGTTGAGGTCTCTAGAGCATGCAGTGCGAAGGGATTGGGATTTCTTTAGATGTAGCATTTCTAACAGAGCTGGGTCAGACATGGCTTTGTAAGTCAAGCAGAGATCGCCTCTTAGTAGATGATATGAGACAGAGAATAGCTGGAGTTTTTTGAGTCTGTCCATATAGGACAAGTGTTTAAGGCCTAGGATCCTCTTTGTAAGGTACTTTTGTGGTGTCTCCAGCTGTTGAAGGTGTCTAGTGAGGTACATGCCAAATGGGGCATTGTACTCAATGATAGGCCTAATGAGGGAAGAGTAGAGGGAGACAATGACCTCTTTCTTCCTGGATACAAAACCCTTAGTAATGAGATGTGCCACACAGAAGGACTTTCTGACCACAGTGGCAGTGTGGTGGTCAAAAGAGAGGTTGCTGTCAACCTGTGTTCCCAGATCTCTTATAACACCTTTTGTGTTCAGTGGACTACCATTAATGTGGTAGTTCATGGGAACTGGGTTTTTCCCAAAGGGGATGACGACACATTTTTTGACATTGAGCTTAAGGCCATGGTTTTGACACCAGTCATTGGTCTCAATGAGGCCTTTCTGTTGGATGTCAGCATCACTTGGGGGAGTTAATAATGGCTCCCAACTTGCAACTGTCTGCAAACTTTGTCAGCCAGAGTCCCTTTGTGTTGGCCTGGACTTCTGAGAATTAGATACCAAACAGGAGAGAACCCAGCACCGATCCCTGTGGGACTCCACTTGCGACTGGTCAGCAGTCTGACTTGGAGTCAGTTACTTTCACACTGTGGGTTCTATCTGTCTGCCAGTTTGCAACTCACCTAGTGATATAGGGGTTGATGCCTAGCTTAGTGAGTTTTACTATGATTCCTGAGTTGGGAATGGTATCAAAGGCTTTGGCCAGATCAAGGTAGGCTGTATGAACCACCTTGCCTTCATCCATAGCTCTGGTGACTGACTCAAAGAAGTTGGCCAAGTTAAGCAGGCATGATCTACCCTTCACAAAACCAAACTGTGTGGGATCCAGAGTTTAGAAATTCCCTATATCCTTGTTTATTAGGTCCATGATGATGCATTCCATAGCTTTGCATATCAGACTTGTCAGGCTAATGAAGCAATAGTTCCCAGAGTCTGTAGTCGCTCCTCCTTTGTGGAGAGGGATGACTATAACAGTGCGCCATTCAGTAAGGGCAAAGCCTGAGGTGAGGCTGTGATTGAACAGGGCACACAGGTGAGGTGCCAGTTCACTCTGTAGTTCATGTAGAACACAGCCAGGGATAATCTTAGGTCCCATATAAGTTGCATTCTTGGCCTTGGACAGTGCTGTTTTAACCTGTGCAGCAGTAGTGTGCCTGGCAATCTACTGGTATTATGATTGCTCCTTTGGGGGGAAGGGGTAAAGTTGGCACTAAATCTGTTGGCCAGTATGCTGGCAATATCTGTTTGCTTGGTATAGGAGGCACCATTGTGCAGTAGCTCAGAGCAAATCTGGGTATTGCCGTGGAGGTTCTTTACATAACTATAGAAGGCCTTGTGGCTATCTTTACTATCTGCTGCAATTCTGTTTTCATAGTTAGCTTTAGGGAATTTGATGAGGGATCTCAACTTTTTGTTGAGGCTGATAAGGGAGTCTTTCCAGTCTTGGAACTTCACCTTATTCCACATCAGTTTCCTCCTTCAGTTGTAGAGTTTGTTTATGACAGGGGACCACCAGATTGGCTTCCTTTTTTTGGAGGAAAGCATCTTGGTTCTATTGGGTATGGTGAGATCCATGCATTTGTGTATGTATTCGTACAGTGCATTGCTGTATGATTTGGTGGTCATGTAACTGTTTTTCCATTTGCATGGGTGCTGTGAAGTTAGCCACCTCTGTTCTTAGAAGCCCAAAGTTAGCTTTGGAGAAGTTTTTCATGATGGTTACCTTTGCAGGGGGGGAGGATTTGGATTTCCAAGGAGATTAGTTTGTGATCAGATCTAACCAGGGAGGAGTTGACTATCGGTGTAGAGCAATGGTCGCCTATGTTAGTAAAGACCAGGCCAAGGATGTTGCTACCTCTAGTGGTGGTAAGAATGAGCTGGTCTTTGGCATTGGAATTAATGAATTACAGGAAATGTTAGGCAAGTGTATTGGTACATGAGTAGTTTTTTCAGTTAATGGAGAGGTAATTGAAGTTGCCCAGTATGAGACTATTAGGGTGGATCCTAATATTCTACAGGGTGCTTAGGAATGTGGAGTGAGTGCCTTGGGATATGGTTGGGGACCTGTAACAGGCTACAACCTGAATCGTTGTCTTTCCCTATGTTAGCTGCACCTGAAGTATCTCTGATGCATTATGTTGGGCTACCAGTCTGGAGGTGTGCACATCCTTTATGAATATGGAAACACCACCGCCTTTGGAGCTTCAGTCCATGTTCTGGAGCCGAAAGGAGTGGAATGAGTTATAGCCTGGTAGTGCAGGGGTGCTTTCTGCTGCCTTGAACCAGGTCTCTGTTATAGCGCAAATGTCGATGTTCTCCATTTTAAGGAGTGCTTTGAGTGAGTGCATTTTGAGATTTAGTGTGTATAGTAATCTACACTTTTATCACTATATGTCCATAGTAGTGAGACACTCATTCTGCATTGTGCACATCATACATATGGACATCACATCCAAGACCAGGGACATCATAGCTCTGTTGTACCCCAGCCTTATTAGACCACTAACTGAGTACAAGGCTCCATTCTGTCTGTACCTCACCAGACAACTGCAGCAATTGGAGAAAAAAATAGAAGTTTGACTGGGAGAATGCCGGTCCTCCAAACATCACATACATGGAAATTATACAAGACCTGTCACTGTACTTAGTTTCCTGCAAGATGTTGAGAGTTGACCTATGCCTGACCTACAGAGAAGTCACAGATCCTGACATACTGGAAATGCTGTACATCAGGAAATCAAATTGGACAGGAATAACTTGGGCCAGAGTTCTCAACCTAGCATGTGACATAAACAGAACATGCAGGAGAGACAGATATAACCCCCAGCAACTTGCACTCCTCTGTTACAGGCTCCCATTGCATGAGAATCAGTAGTCCTCAATTACCCTGTTCAAGCTCAACCTTCACTACTGGTTGGGTGGTTGTAAAGTCACCTCTGGGCTGGCACCTATGTCCCTCAGAGACAGGCCCAGTTGTTGCTGCTCACAAAATTGCTCTTCTTATAACAACTATCTAAATGTGCTTAAAAAGGGTACTTGTGTTGTTAGAAAGCTAGGCGTCTATTGCCTCATGTATACTGACAACCATGTACTTGTGAAATTTACAAATACAATGTGTTCTTTTCTTGTTGTTTTGTTTTGTTTTGTTTTGTTCTTTTCTTACAGCACTAACTGAAGAACATGTATTTCCTTTTTCCCATGTATTTAATGAAAAAAATTCAATGTTAGAAGGTATAAATGCAAGCTTGTTAGACAGTGATTGTGAAACTTTTACGCCTGACAATGTAAATATCAAGGGAGACGATGTTATTTTAGTTTCAACACCTAGATTAGAAGATTTAGCTTGTAATACAATTAGTAGAGCATTAGAAGTTGATGACACGGTATTGATGCATATGAGTATACATTCCACCCCAGATAATGTTAATACTGTTGAATTTCATACTCAGGACGGTTCTTTAATGAACAATTTTCAACAGGGTTTGCAACAGGCAACTATATCAAATACCAAAGTATTGTGTTCATTTATAGACAATAATTTAAACAACGAACTTAACATGTCTTTGTTTTCTGTATTTTCAAATATACAAGAAGCTAACAAAGGCACTAACAATATTTTAATTGAAACAAACAACCACACTGGGTCATTAAGTAATCCGATTATTCTTTTTAATGAAGCTAATGATTTCAAAATATACAACTATTCCAGCATTGTTTTGGAATCAAAACACGCGGAATTGATATCTAAAGGCTTCAATTTTGTCCCTTGTAGGAAGGCTAACATTGTAGATACCCTCATTGACCTTAGATTATTCATTCGAAAACTTAATTTGGCACTACATTTTGGAGCTGATGGATTAGAGGAGGGTGTTTTCAATGCATCCAACCTTCAAAAACCCAGTTTGTTTAATCCACCTTGCAATAAAATTACAGAATTATTCCAAAATATGTGTGAGCAAGACATTAGGAATCACTTTAACAACAGAGAACAGATGTTTTTGAACAATATGAGCCATGAAGAATATGAGATTATAAAATATCTAGGCAATATCAATAGTGTACGCATTATGAAACCCGACAAGGGTAGTGGTGTTGTTGTTGTAGATAAAGTTGATTATGTGAGTGAGATGCTTGCCATGTTTATGGAAGAAAATTATACAAAAGTTAGTAGAAATGAAATTAATATTGCCTATAGAAAGATAGACTTGGCTATTGAAGACATGCTCTTTCAAGGGGAAATTAATGAAAATGATTATCAGTTTATGACTAATCATACACCAGTTGTTAGTGGAATATTTGGCATCCCCAAAATACACAAAGGGCTAAATAATGTTCGATTTAGGCCCACTGTAGATGGAAAGAGGAGTAAAATTTCATTTATTAGTCAATTTTTGGACAAAAAATTAAAACCTGGAATACATAGCATCCCCCACATAACCAAGGATTCTTGGCATTTTTTGGACAAAATCAAGAAACTTGAGGTTCAAGACAATATATGTTTTGTAACTATAGATGTCAGTAATCTATTCACATGCATTCCACACGAAATAGGGTTGGCTTGGCTAGAAGAACAATTATTTACAACAGGTATTTATGATCAAGAGCAAATTAATACTTATGTCAAACTAATGGAATTAGTGTTATATACTAATTTTTTGTTTTTCGAAGAGCATTTATTTCGACAGCGTATAGGAGTAGCTATGGGGGCGGCTTGCGCCCCCATTTATGCCAACTATATCATGGCATATTGGGAGTTTAAATTTGTGTTCAATAGTGAATTCTGCCCATTTATTAAATTCTATACACGGTTTTTGGATGATATTTTTATTGTATGGCAAGGTGAGAAAACAACATTAGAAGCCTTTATTAGGTATATTAATGAAACAGTTTGTTTTTTAAAATTTTCCCATGAAGTTAATGATGATTACATCACATATTTGGATGTAAGTTTGACGTACACAAGAGACACTAATAGTCTTGTATCTAAAATTCATAGGAAACCCACCTTTTCTAACTCGTACTTGCACTATGACAGCTGGCACCCTGACCATCAGAAGAAGGCCATCATCAAGGGCCAAATGGTCAGGGCAGCACGTATGGTTAGTGAAGAAGTGGATTTCCAAGTAGAACTGGACTTCATGGTAAAACTTTTTTTGAACAGGGGGTATCCCAAAGATATGTGCGACGAGATTAGGAAAGAAATACAACTTAAAAGGGACAGAGGAATATTTCAACCCATTTTAAAAAGTAAAGATGACCTTTTTAGTGGTATATTTGAACAAAATAGGGGGGGGGAGTTCATTTCAATGAACATTTCCTATATGTTCTTACTTTTAATGCTGATGCTGAATTCATAAGAATAATTATAGAGAAGAACTGGGAATCTTTTGTTAGACTGAAAGATTTTTCTGGATTGGCAGCACGCACACCTAAATTCATCTTTCAGAAGGACAGGACCTTAAAAAATATTTTTGAAAAATGTGATATGTACACAGACAATGTTGGCAACAACTATAATAATAAAAAAATGGGCAATTTTAGATGTGGGAGATGTTTAACTTGTACACACCTCTTAACCACAGGGAAACACATTAAAATTAATAATATACCCATTTCCATATCAGGGCATTATGATTGCTTCTCCACAAATGTCGTCTACCTTGCTAAATGCCAGATGTGTATGGCATTTTATGTGGGTAAGACCTGCAGATGCTTTAGGGAGAGGATAAAAGAACATTTATTTGATATACAACATGAGAAGCCCACCAATGCATTGTTCAGACATATTATGGCCTACAACAATCACACTTTTAAGTTTTTTGTAATACAACAACTGGTCAAGGACCAACAGGGTAGAGTTACTGATTATCACCTTGACGTATGTGAATTGAAGTGGCAACTCAGACTTAATGCACATCAGTATCCCGGCTTGAATGAATTTTCATCCATCAAGCCTTTTCTGAGGTTAAGACATATGTTAGGTCGTATTTAGATGGTCATTGTTAATTAGTTAGGCATTCAGTGAATATGTAGTACTTTTTATCATCTTAACAGGATACTACTACCCACAAGTAATATATATCAAATAGGTTAAAAACTAATTCACATGGTTCAGTGTTATTTATAGTTATATATTTTTATATCACCACTGTTATTTTCATTCATTTTTTATTTGATTTTCTATTCCATGTTCTTAATTCTTATACATTTCATTCATTATTATTTTTCATTATTTTTTATTTTTTATTTTTATTTTTATTGTGAAGTATATATATATATATATATATATATATATATATATATATATATACATACATATTTTACTATATATATTTTATTAAGTGGACTGTTTTTTTATACATTATACATTAGCAGTGTTATTTGTCTTTGTTATATACAAAGGTAAAATGTTGGATTTAATTGTTTTTCATTGTAATTTAGTGTGTTATTTGATCGGTTAATTGAAGATACAATTGAATGATTTGATTGTATATAAAGTGTTTTTCTGGTTCACCACACTCTGATGAAGTCAAGTTGGACGAAACCTAGGTCAGCTGTGGTGAAATTGTGTGTCTTTTTGCAATAAAGTACTGTTGGGTGAGCCTCTGCCTCTGTGGATTTTCTACAGTTTGTGGTCTGGTTACAGGCCCAGTTGTTGCTGCTCACAAAATTGCTCTTCTTATAACAACTATCTAAATGTGCTTAAAAAGGGTACTTGTGTTGTTAGAAAGCTAGGCATCTATTGCCTCATGTATACTGACAACCATGCACTTGTGAAAATTACAAATACAATGTGTTAGAGATGCAACTATACAATGAATCTAGAATAAACTCTCTCTCTCTCTCAGTTAAAAACAAAACAGATATCCAACAGGTTAAACACACACATTTTACCTTCTCGGCAGAACAAGTACACAACACATAACCTCACATACACAGAAGTGATAATTAGAAGCTTGCCAAAAGAGCAAAGACCTTACAAATGCAAACCTTCTGCACAAATTACAGTCTCAACAGAACCCACTACACATAAAAACAAGCATATCAGTGTGTCAGCCATTAAGGCCTTAAGGTAAAACATCTAAAAGCAAATGTCTTGGTCATAGGTGAGACACATAGATGTCCCCTTCCCCAGGTTGTTCACGAAGAAAGTCACTGCAGCTACCTGTCAGGAGCCAGGATCCACAATGTCATAAATGCACTCAGGTCTCTCAACAACAAACACCCCATGGCATACCCCATGTTGAAGTTAGTGACTTGAAATGTACCTCACTGCACTAAATGAAGAGAGATATGACTGATCTCTCAGATTATCTGTCCAGATAGACCTAAGCAGCATTCTACCTTCACCTAGGATGATGTTTTAATAAAAAGCAAAATAATTATCAATATCAAGTTCAACATTTGGCTTAGCTATTGGTGTCAATTCAGGGGGATCCAGTATTTGTCAGCCTGGAAAGATATGGTTGACAGACCACACTGCTTTGCCAAAGATGGTCTTTATCTGTCACCTCTTGTCTTTCAGTTACTGGCCAAGGTACTTGTCTCCCTATAGTGACTTTTTTAAGCAATGTCATAAGAACAAAATTCCTGACATAAAGATATCCTCAAAAGACAAACTCAAGGTTATGCTGCTTAATGCTAGGAGTGTAAATCAGAAGCTATGCTGAATGGAGGTGCCACTTATTTGGAAAGATGTTGACGTTCGTGCAGTCACAGTGACATGGTTTAGGGCCACAGAGAATACTCTGGCCATGAAAGGCCGCAACATGATTGTGAAAGAAACAAAGGAGGAGGTGCATCCATCTTCATGAAAGACAAATACACCTCAGGACTGGTTAAGCAGTACAACTCACTAGAGTTACTCCAAGTTCAACTAACTGTAGGAAAAGACCCCCTTCCATTTCATTGTCAGCTGCAGGTCCACCAACATGAACCATGAAAACCACACAATGCCTTCCTTGACCTACTTGTGTCACTCATAATACAGCCAAATCCTATAGGTATGGGTTAATTTAACTATCCTTCCATCAATTGGGATACATATATAAGCTCAAACACACTTTCTTTAAGGTTTCTGCACTTTGTAAACACAAATGCTCTGGAACAGTTAGTCTGCAACCCCACATGGTGATGAAATGTTCTTGACCTAGTACTCGACCACATGGGAGACATAGGCACATGAAGCTGTTAAAGATTGAGGGGGTGGAAGGAGACAGGGGCACTTAGTGAACTAAAAAGGGTCATTTTTTATAACTATTTGCTACCACAGCAAAGGTTCACTTGGAGGACATTTTAAGCTTAGCCAATTCCCTTTTAATGCTTGAATTAACATTTTCTGATTAGTCTTAGCTAACCTCATGGCTGATAATTGTATATTAGCCCTAGTGAAAACAACTGTGATCATACCATAGATAATTTGAGGGGGCCATGTAAGGGATGCAGCATTTAGGAACTGCCTCTGTCCATTAGTGGCATGAGGGGAAATATTGGAGTACATTTTCTATTACCCATCCTTAGATCCAAGTTGCATTTGAATATGGCTGGATGAGCTTTGATTTATTTTTATGGATAGTCTATTCCAGAACAGTGGTAGCCTCTGTGATATATATCCATCTCTCCATAACATTCAGTTTAGATAACTGAACTGAGTATTTCTGATGCCATTTGACTTGCTGATGTTCAGTAGGTCCATCTGTATTATGTCAGAGGATGCTTTGCATGCCAGACATGTCACCTCTAAGCACTCTGTAGGATACTGAGTATAGTAACAAATCTTTAAGGTGGTCCATGCAAGACCTATTGTTTAGGACTTGTATCCTTTCAGTAATGTATCTCTGAAGGTATTCCAATTGTTGCATGGGGCTGGACAGATACATGCCAAAGTGAGCATTATACAAAATGATTTACATAATGAGAGCTTTGTAAAGGGGGACAGCAGTGTCTCTACAGCTAGTCACAATCAATTTGTTTATAAGCTGTGCAATATAGAAAGGCTTTCTTATGACTCTGGGCACATGTTGGTCAAAAGGTAGGTCACTGTACACACAAGTTCCCAAATGCCAAATAATTGGATTAGTACTCAGAGGGCATTGCCATGATTTTGGCTCCAGTTATTATTTGGGACAAACCTTCCTGTATGATGGTTAAGTCATTTGGGGATTCAATAACTTATCCTAGCTTGCAGTCACCTCAAACTTAGCTGGCCAAAGCTCTTTGGTATTTCCTTTTACTTTTGAGATGTATATGCCAAACAAAAAAAGTCTCAGCACCGAAAACTGGGGGACTCCATTGGTGACTGGTCTCTTCCCCTGTTTTGATCTCCTGCATCCTGTGAGCCAAGTTGGCAATACAGCTGGTGATGTAAGTGTTTGCTCCTACATTATTCATCTTTTGTACTACACCTGAGTAGGGGATTGTGTCAAAAGGCTTGGCCAGGTCAAGGTAATGTGGTGTGAACTGTTTATTTTCATCCATTGCTTTGGTAACAAGAGTAAAGCTTAAAATTTGCCCATCATTTTGAGCCTTTGACACTTTTCTCTTGGCTGTTTTCAAACACATTTTAGGGCCATGCATACATGTATGCATTCCTTGATGCACCTTCCTGATTATATTAAATTATAGTGCTTGTATAATACAGCACCAGTTGTTAGAATGTGTTTTAAATCTGTAGTTTTGAACAGTCTTGCAATAAGCAATGAAACAAAATGTATGAACCAATAATGACAAAACAAAACTACCCATTTTAGAAATTTTCAACCATAAAAGGCTACTCAAACTTCTCATAATCCAGCAATATCAGTAAATATGCAAAATGTCTGCAGAAGTAAGTCATCTAAATAATTTCACATTTAAGGCATCTCTAACTAATGAGGTTGCTGCTAGGAAACAACTCTATATTTCATTGTTTCATCCAAAAATAAATTGGCTGTTGCCCTTGAAGAATAAATTGCCTATGTTATATTAAAAAATGATAAGCTAATAATATTGCAACAGGGAATGGATGGCAAACTGATAGGTTCATAGTTACTAGGTAACTCCTCCAAAGGAGGACATTCACAAGACTGTAGGATCCACTCCCTTTAAAATACAACATAGCACAGTATCAGTTATCTACATACTATAGGAGTAGAACCCACAGCCTTCTGCATCAAAGGTAAGCTACTACCTGTTGTGCTAGCAATGCAAATGGTCTTGGAATATGCAGCGCTAAACTTCTCTTCCCCTGAAGCTCTCCTTGTAAAAAAAATTATTTATTTAACATTTTTCTTACCAGAAAAGCCACAAAGCCAGTTTTAAGCAGAGGGGGAGAAATGCTCCAGATGCATGCCTTTGTAACTTGGGAGGAAACCAGAGTACCCAGAAGGAACCCAACCAAATACAGGGAGAGCATACAGACTCCACACAGAAGGCACCGCACCCAAGAATCAAACCACATAACCTCTTGCTGGGTGGAAAAAACACTCCCACTGCACCATCCACTTGACACGCCTACATCTCTCAATTTCACAGAAGAAGAAATCTGGAAAAAGACAACATTTATTTTGGGGGTGGGCAAACGGCTAAAACCAGGGACACATTTTAAATATTGCTTGTATAATCTTAAAAAGCTGCTAAAATAGTGTTTTATGTTACTGTGTGTTTCCATATAAAAAGATGGTAAGACTGAAACTTAAAGGGCTTTCATTATGATTTGCCAGAAAGCCACAAATCTTAAGAGGTAATGATCAAAAGTATGAGCCAAACTCCAAGAATTACATGTGGTAGTGTGTGTAGAAAATGCAGGACCCTGTACCTAAGGTACAGGGTTTGAGCCCAATTACACACACACAAACACACACAAAATATCACTTTAGAGCTACACACAAGAAATATTGCTTTGGAGCTACTGCATAAAATAAATGGAGCTAGCACTAAACGTCCATCACTATCACTTCAGAGCTACTGCATAAAATAAATGTAGCCAGAAACATCACTTTGGAGCTACTGCATAAAATAAATGGAGCTAGCACTAAATGGCCATCACTATCACTTTGGAGCTACTGCATAAAATAAATGGACATCACTAACTGCATAAGCATAACAGAAAGAAATATCCCTGACTTACTCCAGAACTGGAGCCTTAGAAGTAAGCAGTTATCCATGGAGCTAACACTTGGGAGCCTTATCAGCAAGAAGTGCTTTCCGCGCACTTCTGTGTTTAAATTAGTGTGCAATGTGTGCATGAGTCCTCCTCCCCCTCGCCCTGTGGTTCCGGCACCTATAGTTATAGTTTACCACCTGTTTGTCTTTTCGGCTGCGAGTAGTGATTCGGGTTGGGAAATTGAAAAAAAAGACGTTCTAGAATAGATGCAGCTGAATCATTCAGCTGCATCTGTCTTTTGAGCTGTGGATTTTTTTTTTAAATGAGATGATCTTATACCTCTCAACCTGGAAACATCAAAAATCTGGACAAAGCCCATGAAAAATTGGTACAAATCTGTACGCTGATTAACATAAAATTTGCATACATAATTACACAACCCTACCCACTCCAGTGGAATTCTGTGCGATACCAACTTTCAAATGCAAACTGAAGAACAGAACCAAAATATATCACCAGAGCCCCCCTGCAGCCATTCCAATGCCCCATTACCTGGCTATTTCACCCCATTTACCATAAACACTAATGTGTGCATACTGCTTTACTTCTACAATGATTATTTGGATTTTATTTTTTTACATTTTATAGCACAATGCGCAAACACTAATAGATATCTGCTAAACAAAGCAATACTGTCTCACAATGAAAATAGACTTGGCATTAAAACTTCTCTGCCCTTCAAACTCACATTCATTGAAACAGCATTGAATCCCAGACCACATCCAAAGAAAATGCATCTGGCCAGTGGTGGATAAAGATTACCTTTGGTCTGTTTTCAAATCAGAGGCCCCTTGCACACAAAACAACATACATTTGTTCTTTGATGCACCTTCCTGACTTAAATTATATTCCTTGTATAATACAGCACACTTGTTAGAATTAAGTTAGAGCGCATTTTAAATTTATTGTTTAAACATTTTTCCAGTAGGCAATAAAACAAAAATGCATTAACCAGTAATGACAAAGCTGCCCTATTTAGAACATTTCCATCATAAAGGTCTACTTCCACACACAACTGCATTTTAAATTTACTGTTTGAACATTTTTCCAGTAGGCAATGAAGCAAAATGCATGCACCAATAATGACAAAACTGCCTTATTTAGAACATTTCCATGATAACAGTCTACTTCTACACACAATATATAATAAACACAGAATCACAGTAGTGTAAGCCATAAGCATGTTGCACAGCTTCTTGAACTTATTTTCAATGGGGAGAGGGGCAAAAAGCCAAAAACCAGGGACACATTTTAAACATTGCTTGTATAATTTTGGAAAGTTGCTTGCATAAGATGTGTTACTATCATGCATTTCACTGCCAAGTCTTGGACCCAGAACCCTATGCACTATACTCAGAGGAACATACCACTAAGCTAAACCAGCAGTTTCATGAAAGACAGGAAGACAAACCTAAATGGCTATCATATCATTTAGTGAATTTCGTTCTCACTTCTCACCATAGCTCTCAACCTCTTAGCACAAAAATGTCAAAAAAAGACAATAATGGGGGAATACAGCCCCAAAATAAGGACACATTTCAAAAACTGATTTTATAACCTTAGAAAATTGCTAGAATAAAAGGTTTTGTTTTACCACTCCTAAAAACCAGAGGAACAGAACAAAAATGTGAGGCATAAATTTGCAAGTGATGGTGGTTAGGGACTTTAGGCTCTTTTCACCTGCACCCAAGGTACAGGGTTTGAGGCTGAGTACCTCTAGCCACTAGATGTATCCCATTAAGGGGGCATTTACACACACACACACACACACACACACACACACACACACACACACACACACACACACACACACACACACACACACACACACACACACTGAAATCTGTGTTCAGCTTCTCAGTGGTACGTCTCCCAGTAAATCCCAACAACCAGTCCAGACTCCATCCTCATAAGCAGCAGCTAATTAAAATAAAACCATCTGTTTGCAAAACCAGCCAGAAATACAAGAGCTGCAAGCCCTGATGAGCTGATGTTATCACAACACACAACTTACTCACTCTGAAATCTGTGTTCAGCTTCTCTGTGGTACGTCTCCCAGTAAATCCCAACAGCCAGTCCAGACTCCATCCTCATAAGCAGCAGCTAATTAAAATAAAACTGTCCCTTCCCACTCACAAAACCAGCTGGAAATACATGCGCTGTGAGCCCTGACAAGATGATATCAATACACATGCGATGATGTCAGCTAAAGCACGAAAATAAAGAAGTAATTTAGGACAGTTGGGAGGTGTGGATGATCTTCAAAAGTGGGGGGGGGGGCTCCCCTCCCCCCTCGCTCTATGGTTCTGATGCCCATGATGGGAGATTGCTGCACCACCCATGTATGAGACCCTCCCTGGTAAGGTATGACCATAAATCAGTCATATTCAATGTAACAATTGTACCTGACCACCTTTAGGATTCAAAAGGTTGAAAAGTTTCTCCAAAGCAAACTCTAATCTCCTAAGTGATGACATACATAGTTTCAAACCTCCTGTCATGACTGAGTGTAAACACTCCTATACAAAGTTGTGCACAAATGCCCTGTATAAATAGCTTTACAAGTGTATAGACTTAGCCATACTAGAATGTATCAAAACTTGCTCATAAAAAAACAAGCCACTCTGGTGGACAGCTAGCATAAATAGGTTATACAACATGAGAAAGAAATGGATGTCCAGAAATTAGAGGGAGCAGTCTCACCAGAAGGACACCCTCCATAGCTTGAACAAGCAAATGAGAAATCTGTTAAAGTCCTTTAAAGTTAATTAGGAAACTAAATTAGCATCCATAGCTAAGGATGATCACATAATTCTTTAGCTATGTCTGTAATGTAAAAGAGAGTTGCCCAGCTTTGCACCAAATTTATAGTGGATGGACCAGTCATACTGAACCTGAGGACATTACCAACCTTTTAGCAGACAGGTTTGACAAAAATTTTGCACCCCTGTCTCCAGTAATCATAACCCAAAGCATACCTGTTATCAGTTCTCCACCTATCACTTTCAAAGAACAGGTCATAACCACATGCCCCAAGGCCAAAAACATAGACTCTATGGGACCAGATAGCATCCCAGGCTGTTTACTAAATGGTGTAAAACAAGACTTAGCGGAACCACTGGGTACTCTCTTCAACCACAGTCTAAGTATTGGCATTGTCCCAGCAGGGTGGAAAACAGCAACCATACTCCCCTTGTACATAGAGGGTCCCTCAACCGACCCATGGAACTATAGACCCATAAGCCTGACCAGACTTGTCTGTAAGGCCATGGAGAGAATCATTTTGCACCTTATCATCAAGGACATTGGTGAATTTCAAACTCTTGACTCGACTCCAATTGGCTTCATCAGTAGCAGATCATGCCTGTTAAACCTAGTGGAATTCTTCAAGAGTGTTACCAAGGCTGTGGGTGAAGGCAAATCAATACATACTGCTTATCTTGACTTGGTCAAGTGCTTTGACACAATCCCCCACTCAAGCATCCATGAGAAAGTCATCCAGTTGGGGAGTAACCCATACATCATTAGACGGGTAGCAAATGGCTCACCAACAGAACATGTACAGTCATACTTGGGGATTCCACTTCTAATATCAGCCCTGTTACCAGTGGTGTCCCACAAGGTCTCTGCTGGGTCTCCTACTGTTCGGAATCTATTTCTCAGAAATTCAGGCGATAACAGATAGCATGTGGCTCATCAAATTTGCTGACAACTGCAAACTGTGTGCAATCACTGAATCCCCAAATGATGTCAACATACTACAAAATGGGCTTAGATACATAAATGATTGCTGCCAAAGACAAAGACTTAGACTTAACCCAAAAAAACATGCACTTTTATCTCTTTAATTAAAGGAGAGGAACCTGCAAATTACACTTTTAATAATACCTCCCCTAAATTGCAACACAATGGTGAGAGATTTGGAAATGCAGGTTGATAGCAATCTCAACTATGATCAGCGGGTGTCCACAGTGGTAAGGGAGACCTTTTATGCTGCACACCTCATAAACAAGGGTGTAGCATCCAAGACTGAAGATTAGTATCCAGGACTAAAGATGTTATCCATGCACTGTACTCATCCGTCATCAGACCAATAATAGAGTACAAAGCTCACTTTTGCATGTACCTCACCAGACCAATAATAGAGTACAAAGCTCACTTTTGCATGTACCTCACCAGATACATGCAGCAGCTGGAGAGACCTAAGAGGTTTCTCACCAAGAAAATTCATGGACTTCAACACATGCACTAAATAGACAGACTGAAGGCCCTGTCATTGTTCTCTGTATCATGCTGAGAGGTGACTTGTGCCTGGCCTAGAGCACTCTCAAACCCTGCCTTAATCCAAATTTTGCACCTCCACAAATCAAATGGGACAAGACTCACTCACTGTAGGGACCTTAATTTAGCCTGCAACATCAACAGAATATGCTGGAGAAACAGATATGTCTCCCAGAGATTGCCAATGCTATGGAACAAACTCCCAATTCATGTGAAACTGAGCTCATCAATAACCCTATTTAAGCATAACTTGGACAATTGGATTGGAAATTGTAAAATTACCCTGGGGTTTCACCTATGTCACTCTTAGACGGGGGCAACCAGTGCTGATCATGGATTTGCAAATATGGACTACATATCTTTTTGTATAAGGGAACAAGGGTACAACTTTACTAGGCTTTAAAATGCCCTAGGGCCATTAGCTTAGCCACCTCCTATGAATCTGTGAACATAAGGCTATTATAGGTTCATAGGTTCATAGGTTTATACTAGGCTATCTGCCCGAGGGCATTTACAAGCCTAGCCCATCGTTTTGTGGCTTACGCCACCCCTTTAGTATGGGGAACTATACCCATTATTTTGCTGTGCCTCTGTCGAGCAGTGACACTGAGGTAATCCCTGGGGTATATCTGCGATCTCCCATCCATTGGTCAAGATTTCTCTTGAACAAGGCCAGCGAGGTGCTCTGCCTCACATGTACCGGGATTTTGTTCCACAGCATAGGGAGTCTTTGGGTAATGAATCTATCCCTCCAGCACGTCCTATTAATAGCCGTGTCGAGGTTTAAGTCTCCGCCTTGTGGCTCTGATGGATCTAGATTTTTGAGGTGAAGCATATTCATCAAATCTGGGTTTGACATGGCCTTGTATGTTAGGCAAAGGTCACCTCTGAGCATGTGGCGACTGAATAGAGCTGGAGTTCTTTCAGTCGGGCAGCATAGGACAGATTTTGAGACCCTTTATCCTTTTGGTGAGGAACTTTTGTGGCCTCTCCAGCTGCTGCAGGTGTCGGGTCAGATACATCCCAAATGGGGCATTGTACTCAATCATTGGTCTGATGAGTGATGAGTAAAGGGAGACTATGACCTCCCTTGATCTAGATGAGAATCCCTTCATGATAAGGTGGGCAATGTAGCAAGTCTTCCTAACTACTTTAGCTACATGGGTGTCGAATGACAGACTACTATCAACCTGGGTCCCCAGGTCCCTGATAACTTCTTCTGTGCTCAGTGGATTGCCACCTATTTGGTAGCTAGGGGTAACCTTGTTTTTCCCAAAGGGTATGACTATGCATTTTTTGGCATTTAACTTCAGGCCGTGGCTCTGGCACCAGTTATCCATTTCTGTGAGACCCTTCTGAAGGATATCTGTGTCAGATGTGTTTTCTACTATGGGGCCCAGTTTGCAGTCATCTGCAAACTTTGTCAGCCATAACCCTCCTGTGTTTGCTTGTACTTCGGAAAAGTAGATGCCAAACAAGAGTGGGCCCAGGACTGAGCCCTGTGGGACACCACTTGTGACAGGTTTTGAGTCTGACATGGCGCCAGCAACTCTGACCCTGTGGGTTCTGTCACTCAGCCAGTTTGCAACCCATCTTGTGATGTATGGGTTAACATTTAAGCTGATGAGTTTTTCAATGATACCAGTGGGGTATTGTATCGAAGGCCTTAGCCAGATCGAGGTAGGCTGTATGGACTGCCTTTCCTCGTCAATGGCTTTGGTGACTGTTTGAAGAAGTCAACCAAGTTTAAAAGGCATGATCTGCCTTTGACAAAGCCAAACTGGGTTGGATCCAAAGTCTGCAAATTCCCTATGTCTTTATTTATGAGGTCCATTATGATCCTCTCCATGGCTTTGCAGATAAGGCTTGTCAGGCTAATGGGCGGTAATTTCCAGGGTCGGTGGAGGCACCGCCTTTGTGAAGTGGGACCACAGTTGCAGTGCGCCACTCCTGGGTACGTATCCAGAGGTAAGACTTTGATTAAACAGCTGTCCTAGCTGTGGGTTTAATTCCTCATTGAGTTCGTGGAGCACACAGCCGGGGACACCATCAGGTCCCATGGATGCTGTGTTTTTGCTTTGGAGAGAGCAGTTCTCACTTGGGCGCTGGAGATGTTTGGGGGCTGCAATCGTTTGGTATAGATATCTCTCCTTTTGGGGGAGGGAGAAGTTTGCACTGAACCTGTCAGCCAGTATGTTGGCAATGTCTGTAGGATCAGTAATCTTCACATCATTTTGAACTAGTTCTGAGCATATCTGGGAGTTTCCTCCTAGGTGTCTAACATAGCTAAAGAAGGCCTTATGATTGTCTTTTGAGTCTTTAGCTATTTTTCTCTCGAAATTTGCTTTGGATGATTTTATGAGAGCTCTTAGTTTTTACTTATAGTGATCAAGGGTGTCTTACCTTTTAAGGATTTTGCTGTATCTTGTAGTAGCTTCCTCCTTTTATTGTAGAGTTTGTTTATGGCTGGGGTCCACCAGACTGGACGCTTGCCTTTGGTACTAAGAGTCTTTGTTTTGTTTGGGATTGCCTTATCCATGCAGTCCTGCAGGTGCTGGTAGAAGGCGTCTGTAAGTGATTCAGCGGCTTGAGTACTGTTTTCCACCAGCTCGGGGGCCTTAAAGGAGACCACACTAGTCTTTAGAAGTGTGAAGTCGGCTTTTGAGAAGTTCTTTACTGTGGTCTTTTTTATTTCAGGTGGGGGTGGGATGAGGACCTCCAGCGAGATTAGTTTGTGATCTGATCTCACCAGTGAGGGGTATACTTCCGGTGTTGAACATTGTGCTCCCATGTTCGTGATGATGAGATCAAGTATGTTATCTCCTCTTGTGGGGATGGTGACTAGTTGTTCCATGGCATTTGAGTTTATGAATTCCAGGAACTTTTGGGCTAGGGTGTTTGGGCTTGAGTAGTGTTCCCAGTCTATATTAGGGTAATTGAAGTCACCTAGTATGATGGTGTTTGGTGATACATTTATCCCCTCTAGTGTTTTCAGGAAGGCCATGTGAGGTTCCTGAGTTTGTGAGGGTGGCCTGTAATGGTAGTAGCCTCACATGAAGCTATGAACCTATGCAGGCCTGCCAACATCTTGTCCCACAAATGTCCTGCTGATATCATGTACTATAAGTTCAGCTGCACTCTTGCAAAAGTCAGACTTGCACTGTCATGCTTGAATTTAGTACTGTATTCTGTAGTCTGTGTACTTAGGTAGGGGTTCTATTCTCACTGCAGTCAACTGTGTGTGTGTGTATGGTCTTGCTTGACATTCCAGAGAGCCTTTTATTTCAGCATGTGGGACACTGTTCTTACTTTAACAGAGACTGCTGATTTCATCAGCTATATCAGATGTTTGGATATGCAGCCATCCCACCACAGCATGGTCAGATACTGGCCTGGAGACCAAGCAGAAGTCACCTCATCCTACACAAGACAGGGTAAAGCTTTTAATCAGACCACATACATCATGGCATGGTTTTTAGGCCTTTTGTTATGTTGATGAGAAAGCCCTGTGGTCTCTCCAGCTGCTGCATATGTCTGTTGAGGTACATGCAAAAGGGAGCATTATACTGTATTACTGTTCTAATGAAGTTTGACTACAGTGCTGCCATACAATCCAAAGATCTGAATATGATGGTGTTACTTATGATGTCCACTATATGTTTGTCCTGGGAAATCAATAAAGAGAGAAGTTAGAAGGTAATGATACACATTGCAGTGTCCAACTTCACTACCCTTACAAGAGCATTCACTATACAGTTGTGAAATGTGATGTTATCAAATATCTAACTTTCCAAGGCCAATATAAGTCAAAGGTACAATGAGCAGTTCAACAGCACAAATATAGATATCCTAAGCACTAAGTTAGCTACACACCCTGAGCATCAGACACAGCTTTTGTATCTCTGAATCCAAAAGATAGAAAACAGGGATATGGCACAGTTATCATCACTTGCACAAAGTGTTGTTTGGGGAGGTAGGAAGCCTAGGCTGACACAAAAAGTCAGTGAGTGTGTATGAGTGAGTAAGAAATAGAAGAAGGCAGATATTGGGATAAAACAACAAATGGCCAGAGAGACGAAATGAGTAACTATTGTGTGTGTGTCTGTACAGGTCCTCCAGGTGAAATTGGTTTGTGAGTGTCTTCATAAATACAGCCAAGCTCTGTGCTAACTCTACATTTTGATCTGTTGGACACATGTGAGCCATGCATGGTAGATGTGGGAGTTCATCATTGCCATCCTTGACCATGAAAACTGACTCTCCCAGGAGTTACACTGGCACTTCCATCCCCATGTCCATGCAGCTACCTGAATGTGACCGATGTCTTCTGGATGAGTTCCCTTCATGAGGATAACAAGGACCATGGCCACATCTGGGTGTGGATAGCACACTCACTGATGGAGCAGTGGAAGTACTGCCACTATGAGCGTAATTGGGCATGACTACGTTGGTTGACAACAGATGATCTGGCTGACATGCCCACGAGGATGCTGTTCCTCCCCCAGCAGATGTTCCATCACAGATACTGCTCATTTCATGACAGTCACCACTCAGTCCATCACAGACACCCCTCATTCAAACATGCCATTCATCCAATACAGTGAATTGGTAACACAGTGGAGGCAGTCACACATGTCAGACTGTGCCGGAACATTTGTCTGGAGCACCTATGAGAACATGCCTGGCCTCCATGATGGCTCTAAACATATATTGAGTGGCATGGGAAGTGACACCTGCACCAGGTGGAGGAAGGACAGTAGTATCTCCAAGCACCACTATCAATCCTCCTGTGTGGCACCTCATCTAGACCTTGGCTACGGCCAGACTCAATAGGCACTGAAACCACAGTAGCCACACTTCCTTGATTAATGTCCTCAGCCTCCACCTCTCCTATATCTGTGGACTCACTGGATTGGGTAGGCATTGGCCCACTGGTTGTGTCTGATGGAAATGCAGGGGATGGCTATATATCAACATCAGTATCAGAGTCAACCTCTGCAACCTCCCCAGACTGTGCCTCACTTTGCCTACCATCATCATCAGAGTCTGTGGATACACTGACATCAGGTGGCACAGGGCTCACTGTCATGATCACCTATGATAAAAAGCAAGAAACACAGGAATAAATGAATATCTGTACTACTATAGTGCAATAGATGCTAACAAACTAACAGTGCTGCCAGTTATTACAGATTGTCCAGCAATACACACAACATGCTTGACATCAGCATCACATACTACAATATTTCTTTAAATCGCTCAGCAGTACTGACAGAAAAATGTTTGCCTTACCAGATGAGATACTCCTCTGTAATCCAGAAGGTCCTGGAAGAAGTTAAGCAAGAGGTTCATGCAACATCATCACAATTAACAGTAACACAGAGGGTAATACATTTACCCCTTTATATATGCATTAAGTTTAATGTCAACACAAATGTGGCTGACAACTATAGCCTAAGCTTATAACTGTATCAATCTTTAATCACCCCAAAAAATGTGACACAGAATTACCTTATTCATATCAATTGTTTTACTATACAACTGTATGCAATTTTTCAGATAACAAAATCTACCTTGAAGCTCCTCCTGGGATGTACTTGCTGTCTTGTAACCCGCATCTAGTACATGTTTTCTTGCACTCTCCTGGGAGCTGTCTGGATCTCTAATATTGCCCAGGATCTGTTCATTGGAGGTTAGTGGGAGTTCCGAAGCAGGCCATCCCTTAGTAGACATTTGATCACAGCCCACTGCAACTGCTCTCCTGCGTGCAGTAGTGATCATGTCAGTGGCCATGTGATGCACCTGTTCTTATGTTCTGCCATGGGCACCCACAGTATTCACATTCTGCATGATTTGCTGTCATATTTGCATCCAGCATGCCATATCTCCCTGTCCCCCTTCCAGGAGAAAAGAACCATGTTGACCAAACCTATCCACTATTACTTGATTTGCCCCACCAGTGAAGAGGGGTTTATGTGGATTGACATTCCTGAGTGGCATACTTGTAGGTGTCCTAAAAGACTATAGAAGTATAATATACATAAGTATCATATAACTACAAAATAACTGCTGCCAGATAAAACAGAAAAGTTGGCAAAACAAGGAGAGTATCAAAAGCAACATATCCGTGTTTGTGCCATAACAGTAGCTCACCTTTGCTCTTCCCCAAACGAACAGTCCATTCATGTTTGTGCCATAACAGTAACTCATCTTTGCTCCCCACCCACAAGAGAACAGGCAAATGACCCATTTTGCTAACAAAATGTCATCATCATCATCAACATCATCCTCATCATCATCAGCCCCCATTTTCCCATTTACTACATGGGGTCGCGGAGTCGTGCTGTCACCATCCCTCTCAATTCAATGCCACATGCCTGCCTTATTTGACACTCATGTCTGACTGTTGCAGATCTTCCTTCACACAGTCCATGCACCTCTTTGCTGGATGTCCTTGTTTCCTCTTATGTTTTTCCTGTCTGTCCCAAATCTTCCTCACCAGACTGCCTTCTGCTTTTCTGCACATGTACTCAGACCACCGTATTCTGTTCTCTTTGATCTTTTCTGCAGTTGGAGCTACTTTGGCTTCTGCTCTTATGTCCTCATTTCTTCATCTGACCCACAGTGGGCATCCTGCCACCCATCTCAGGCACATCATTTCCATCACCTCTAGCTTCTTCAACTGTTCGGCCTTTACTGCCCTGGTTTCTGTACCATACAGTAGTACTGGTTGCACCACTGTCATGTACATCTTACTTTTCAGCTTCTTTGGTATTCTTCTGTCATAGACTACACCTGACAATCTATGCCAGTTGGCTGCAGCCCCTCTGACTGCAGCTTTGACCTCTTAATTCAGACTTACCTTCTCCTCAACAACCCCTCCCACATACTTGAAGCTATTTACCTGTCCTACTATCTTCCCTTCTGTCTCAATTCTCAGCTTCTTCTGATTTCTTCTGACTTTCTTTATTGAAATGTTAAAAGTGCTATCAAATGATCAGTCCCCGAAATATTTGTACATACACACAGCACTCCATTTTCATGTATTGCCAATCATGTGTACCTCTGAGATGGCTTGGGAAACATGGCCATGCCATCAGTGCACGTCTAACTAATCCATACAGATAAAAGTGTAAAAGCCTTTGGTTCACATTATTCTTAAATACATTCCAGCATATGCAGTATGCAGGTGACAAAAGGGGACCATACCTGGTGAAGTTCAGTAATCCTCTGTGCCGATATTTCCTGAAGAAAAAGTGTTTTGTAGTCCTCCAAACATATACAACTCTCCTCAACATCAATTTGGCTAGCTACATTTGCCTTTTTATAGTGGTGTAGATTATTAATTGATTGCATCTGTTTTTGTCTGTGTTTCATACATGAGGATTACGGCATAAGTAGCTGAAATGAATGCTAATCAACCAATCTAACATGGTGGAGCTGTACAACAAGATATAAAGTATCCATGTAGACTCCATGCTGTTTTTTTCTGCAGCTGTCAAAATGTTTGGAGTACAGACATGGAACGTCTATACAGACAGAATGCTAGGGGCTGTTGCTGCTTTAATCCATTTGTATGAGTTACAGGCTGAAGCCAATTCTGCTGCTGTTGCCAATAGACTTAGGCTGGGAAAGAGACTGGTTTTCTGGCCATGTTTAACTTATCACAACCTACATAGGTTCATAGGTTCATAGGTAAGTACTAGGCTATCGGCCCAAGGGCCTAAGTAAGCCTAGTCAACAAAGTTCCCTGGCTTACGCCAACCCAAGAAAGTTAATTTCCTGTGTCCCTGTCAAGCAAAGCCACAGAAGTGATCCCCAGGGTGTATTTCCTATTTCCCACCCACTCACTAAAGATTTTTCTTTAAGAGTGTTAATGAGGAACTTTGCTTGACATAGGTAGCTTGTACTAGAGTATGGGAAGTCCCTGGGACAGGAATCTATTACTCCAGCAAGACCTATTTATTGTGGTGTCAAGGTTTAGGTCCCTAGAGTGTGTAGCTCAGAGGGATTGGGATTTCTTTAGGTGTAGCATGTCCAACAGCTCTGCGTTTGACATAGCTTTATATGTTAGGCAGAGATCACCTCGGAATAGGCGATATGCTACAGAGTAAAGCTGAAGTTTTTTGAGACGATCAGTGTAGGGCATCTGTTTGAGGCAAGTAATTCTCTTTGTGTGGTACTTCTGTGGCCTTTCCAGCTGCTGCAGATGTCTTGTGAGGTACATTCCAAAAGAGGCGTCTTACTCTATAATGGGTCTAATGAGTGCCGAGTAGAGGGGAACAATGACCTTTTTCCTGGATGAGAACCCCTTTGTCATTAGGTGTGCTATGTAGAAGGATTTCCTGACTACTGTGGCAATGTGATTATCAAAGGAGAGACTACTGTCCACCTCGGTCCCAAGGTCTCTTATCACACATTCGGTGTTAAGAAGAAGTTTTTACCAAAGGGGATAACATTGCACTTTTTGGCATTGAGCTTGAGGCCATGGCTCTGACACCAGGCATCTGTCTCAGTGAGGCCCTTCTGTAGGATGTCCACATCATTTAGGGACTTGACTATAGCTCCTAGTTTGCAGTTGTTAGAGAAATATGTATTTGAATATATGTGAAGTGCTAGTTTAAAAGCAAAGTAGTATGTAATGCATTTTATTCTATTAATGATATAACAAAAAGAATGAATTCATATATAATTGCAAGAAGTTTTTGAAACTGCAGTGTGGCTTGTAGCAAGTTGACCTCTGACCCTGGCAGCTGCTAGCTCAGCAAGTCTTAATGTTTATGCTTTTCACAAGTGATTATCTGCTGGGTCAGGAAATTAAATATGTGAAATAATTAAATCTTCTGCTCTTTCCTGCTGGGATGATTTGGCCATGTGTATGTGTTACTAGATAACATGCAGCTGTTACAGGGGAACAAAGAAGTGTATTAGAAGACTGAATCTGTTATTGTATTCGGACTAGTTTGAAACCTGGAAGAAGTAACTTTACAGAAAGACATTATGTCTAACCAGGTGGATAGCAAGGCCGTATTGTTACCAGAGGAAAACTTTTTTTAAATATACAGCATCAGCATTATTTAATGAATAGAAGATTGTAAGCTAAAGTGATGTAGATGCCCTGTGACTTATCACATCAGTAAGATGGGCACAATTGAATGTAAAAGACTATAAGAATTGTGTACTTCCTGTTTCATGTCAGACAAAATTCTGTACTTGTACGTTTTTTTGGCTTCTGGTGTACACTAGTAAAATTTTAAACCTGAACCTCCTGTGTGATCTTTTTAATTTATTTAACAGTTTGGCCCTTCGGACCGGAAATCCCTCAGACAGCTGCAGATCAGAGTCTACCGGTGGTCGAATACTGTGCAGGAGAAGTTACCGAAACAGTTCTTCTTGGGTGAAAAGACCTCCGACTGAATTGTCGTTTAAAGAGGCTGGCCACTTTCTGATCTGTGGCCGAAGAGCGGATCCTGGACGGCTCAATACCGGAGGCTCAGGTAGGAAGATTTTGCCTTTTTTCTGTTTTAGATCAGGGACTAGGTTACAGTAAATATTGTTGTCAAGATTTGCTATGCAGATCAGGGACAAAAGGAATTACTGTGTATTTGGTCATAGATCAGGGTAACAGAATAAGGTAGGCAGTTATTCTAGATAAACTGTGAAAAGGAACTGAAATTTTGGTACCACATGATAAGAAGGGTTATGTAACATTTTTCTTTTAACATGGGAAATCAGTGCACTAAAACGTCACGAGATCCGCCCCTAAACGAAGACGCAAAATATATGCAATCCCAACGTTCTGATAATGTTAGGTATTATACGAAATGGGTTAACAAATATGAATTCAATGGTAAATTAGATAAAACCTCACTGGTTAAACTCCTTAAGCAACTTAAATCTGATGCAGGAGGTCAGGCAAAAAAGCAATGCCAATTAAGCATTCCTCAGGTACACAGGTGGATTGAGGAAGCAAACCGTAGGGAACAGAAGACTAAAAATTTAAAAGCATTATTTTTAGACAAAGAAGATAATAACATAGTAATAGCAACAGCTCCTCCTCCCCTGCCCCCTCCATTGCCTTTTTCGGGATATGAAGCAAGTGGACAGGCTGGTCCACCTCCACGTTATCCTGAGGTCTCAACGAGACCACAACCGTTTATTAGGGATCCTATTGAAAGTAGGTCCCGAGCGCGTAAGATACATGGTGACGCAGAATCGTATCAAATAGAGAGAAACCTACAGGATGAGAATGAGGAAGAGATATGTCCACTTATAGAGGTCCCAAATCCTCAGGCAGGACAGGCAGGGCAGGACCCAACTCTCTTAGTATACAGAACATGGACACCGGAGGATATCCGGAAAGCTACTGAGGGAATCCCCCATCTGAAAGTTAATTTTACAAAATTTTTAGAAGATTTGCAAGGTATGAGGTTGAGTTACCACTGGAATGGGGAAGAAGTAGAAAAAGTAGTCAGACAAATTATAGGTCCAGATTGGCACATGATTTGTAGCACCTGGAATCCTCGTAATGCAGAGCTTAAACCACTCCCACATAGTGACGCAGAGCTAGACAACAGAGTAAAAGGTCTTACAGACTGAATCTCTGAGAAATGGAAACCTAGAGCAGACTGGACTTGCATTAACCAATGCATACAACAGGAAAATGAGACGATAGTTGAGTACTATGCTAGATTATTGGAATGTTTTAATAATCATAGCGGTATGACAGTTCCTGAAAATCAAGTGAATGATTCCCCATATGAACAACAATTGAAAAATGCATTTTTAAAAGGTTGCATTGCACCTATCAGTAGCTTCATTATGAAGCATATGATAGACCATCGAACAGGTAGGCTACAAGCCTTACTTGAATACGCTAGACATGCTGAAAGACATTTTAATAGCAAAAAGAAAAAGAAGGCGCAAGTCTTTAATGCTGAAGACGGAGCTGAAGTATTTGTGTTACAGTCAAGTAAAAAGGGAAAGAAAAATGCCCAGGGAAATAAACAGTCTGACAAATGGTCAGAAGATTTTGAAGAAAGAAAAAAGAGAGGTGAATGCTTTAAGTGCGGGAAGAAGGGACATCTAGCGAGGGATTGTAAACAGAATAAGAAGGTAATCACAGAAGACAAGGGAGATGAGGACTGACTATATGATAGTGAAGATACATCATGCAGAAGTCAGAAATCATCAGGAGAAGTTAATAAACAAAGGACAAATGTAAATGTGATAGAAGGAATAGAGGAAGTGCAAGTAGATATGGAGGATGAAGAAAGTGAAATTTTGGATTTAGCATTATTGAGCCTAGAGCTCTACTTAGCAGACACAAAACTGGAAGTTACACTTCTGGTGGAGAGAAGGGAAGTCAAATTCCTGTGTGACTCAGGAGCGTCACGGACCCTGATACACCTCTCCAAGTTACCAGAACATTCTGAATCACCTGATTATATATTAGTGAAAGCTGCAAATGGACAGCTATACAGGGAACCACTCTCCCATGACATAGCAGTAACTGACCCTGTTTCAGGTATGACCCAAAGAAGTAAGATTGTTGTTTCTGCAAAGTGTCCAGTGAACCTATTGGGTAGGGACCTTATGCAGATATTTGGCATAGCAGTAGTTCCAACTGTACAGGGTATGGAGGCACAGAGACAAATGGATACTTTTGTGGTGCGATCGGAGGGTGAAACTTTTTATTGGTACAGCCAGGACCTAATTACGACTGGTCCAGGGGCAGTAGCCGAGGAACTGATGAACATAGCCATCAGTAAAGCCCCCTCCCTTGACACTGATCGACAGCATTTGTTACACTGTACTCTATACTACTGTAATACGCCAGGACCTGATAGAGAATATGAGCAAGAATTGTTCAGAAATCGTGCAACTAGATTAGTATTACGTACTTTGTATTGGGATACTGAGGGGAACAGTGTAGTTAGCTGTTCATTACCTCAAGAATTCCTTGCATTATATAGGTCAAATCAATTGCCACATGTCAGCTTGACAAAGAATAAAAATGTAAAATGGGCAGACTTAGGAGAAAAGGTAAGAAGATGGGAGAAACAGACTGACTTAGAATTGTCAGAACAGGGAATACAGAAACAAAAGTTGAATTGGTTGACGCAGACGCACCCGGCTGTACACTTGCAATCTACCGAGGACAGCTGATTAGCATTTTTATTAGAAGAAGAAGAGAAAGCTTTATGTGAGATACCAACGACTCTTTGGTCAACAGGCAAGTCAGATGTAGGACTTATTCGAACAGCAGGACCAGTTACAATTACACCGAAGTCAGCATTTAGGCCACAAAAAAGACAATAATCTTTGAGAAAAGATGCAGAAATAGGAATCAAGCCTATAATAGCAGCATTACTCAGGGAAGGAGTAGTTTTAGGACTCCCAAATTATCACAAACGGTTCTTTCAGACCATAGATTGCAAGCAAGGATATATGACGTCAGTGCTGACGCAACAACATGGGGATAAGCAATGCCCCATAGCCTATTATTCATCACAGTTAGACCCAGTGGCGTGATCTTTGCCTCACTGTGTACAAGCAGTAGTTGCAGCTGCAATGGCAGTACAGGCCTCGACCTCAGTGGTATTATTCCACCCTCTCACATTGAGAGTGCCTCATGCAGTCGCAATAATCTTACTGCAAGAAAAAGTAGCATATCTTTCTCCTGCTAGACATCTTTCATGTATGACTATACTGCTGAGCCAACCTCATATGACAATTGAACGATGAATGACATTAAATCCATCAACATTACTCCCAACTCCTGTGGATGGCACACCGCACAGCTGCCTGCAGGAAATTGAACAGTTAACCTTGCCTAGACAAGATATCACAGATATACCCTTGGATAATGCTGAGGTGACATATTACGTGGACGGCTCATGCAGTAGGGGCCCTACAGGAAAGAATTTAGTGGGGTATGCAGTAGTTATAGACACTGAAATTTTGGAAGCCCAACCCTTACCACATAAATTGTCTGCACAAGCAGCAGAAATGATAGCTTTAACACGAGCATGTACTTTAGCAAAAGACAAATGTGTAAACACATATACTGATAGTCAGTATGCTTTCTCTACAGTACATGTATTTGCGCAACAATGGAAAAATAGGGGAATGATAACATCTAGTGGAAAACCAATTAATCATGCTCAATTTATTTTGGAATTATTAGAATCTATCCAGTTACCTACTAAAGTAGCTATTTGCAAATGTGTAGCTCATACAAAACAACAGGATAAGATTTCTAAAGGCAATGCAAGAGCTGATGCAGCTGCAAAGCAAGCGGCCTCAGACTCAGAAACTTTACTTTTGAATGAGGAATTACAACCCTCTGAGGTTTTAGATTTAGACATGTTGAAAACAATGCAGACGCTTACTACAAAAGCAGAAAAACAAAAATGGGAAAAACAAGGCGCAGTTCTTGAAAATGGACTGTACATTTCCAAAGAGAAAAAAACGATATTGCCGTCTAATTTATTTAGATATGCAGCTTTGTTGAGCCATGGGTAGTGCCATGTCTCAACAGGGAGGATGGTACAGTTAGTAAACCGAATATTTCAAACATATGGATTCACAAATTACACAAACAAATTTTGTGCAGCTTCTCATACTTGTAACAAGCACCATGCACAAGGGGCATTTAAACTTAAGCAAGGAAGTTTTCCTATACCACCATATCTGTTCTATACTATCTGTATGGATTTCGTAGAATTGAATGTGTGAAGGAAAAAAATATTGTCTAGTCATTGTAGATATGTTTTCTAAATGGGTAGATGCTTTTCAAACCAAAAATCCGGATGCAGCAACAGTGGCGAAAGCACTGATAAAAGAAGTAATCCCTAGATTTGGCATTCCGGAAAGGATTTATAGTGACAATGGCACGCATTTTGTTAATCAGACAATCCAGCAACTTGGAAGATTTTTCGGAGTCTCCTTGAAAAACCATTGTGCCTACCACTCACTGTCTGCAGGACTGGTGGAAAGGTACAATGGAACCCTTAAGAACAAACTTAGGAAGTTAGTTGATGAGACCCAGAAGAATTGGATATACTGTTTGCCTTTAGCGCTGCTGAGTATGAGAGCAGTTCCAAATGTGAAGGGTTTGACTCCCTTCGAAATGTTTTTTTGGGAGAGCATATTATGTGCCTCAGTGGAAAGCTCTCATGCCTGCAGAGCAAGAAGCTGACAGTTCATTAGCTAGTTATATGAGGAAACTATTAACAAATAAATCTGTTTTGCAGTTTAACTCTTTTTCAGATAAGGAACAGACCAGACCGGTGGAAGCAGTTTTGGCTCCGGGAACGTGGGTGTGGTTAAAAGTGACGAAGAGGAAAAATTGGGTGAGTCCAAAGTGGGAAGGACCGTACCAGGTACTGTTGGCAATGCCTACTGCAGTCAGAGTGCTGAGAGGACATCCTGGGTCCATTTGACACACTGCAAACCGGTAAAGAACTTTCAACTTGATAAAAACTTTGTGACTGATATACAACAAGGGCAAAATGGCCAAGAACAAAGCGAATAGAAATGTAGATCAACCCCAGAGATGTTGCATAATCATTTTGTTGAGTATACATTTATTGACTATAATTGTGACAATTTTCCTCTTGTTGTGGTTTTTCCTACACTCAACCACACAAGTGAAAGTGGGAAGACGTGATGAAACATCTATAGACTGGCATCCAAATTTTAACACATACCTAGCCATGAAACGTGTATATGCAGAGACTATGAACATTACAAATTGCTGGGTTTGTACAGCTATACCAACAGCATATGGAGGACTGATAATGTCCGCTGTCCCTCTGGGGATAAATGAGACTTCAGAAAATTTGCTTTTTGACACAGGGACTGTGAGATCACAGGACAAAATAGCTTTGTTTTTACCTGTCACACAAAAGGGAATTGTATGTTTTATAAAATGACACTCTCCAGGTGGGCTGGAGCAATTGTAATATAACAATATCTTATCGGTGTTATATTAAGACTAGTAATGGCAATACTTTTTGCAATACTAATTATGACTCATATTTGAACTCAGTGAAAACAACATGAATGAAATTCGCAAGAATCCTGTTTTATTTAAACAATTGTCAGTTATAGACCAGAAAATGTTTCATGCAGGGTTAATGCGTATTAGTACTAAAGTAGAAAATTGTTATTTTATTTGTGGGAAAAAAGCATACAAATGGCTACCTGAGAATTGGTCCGGCAGTTGTTTTTGGGTTATCTGGTTCCGGCTATAAGACATACTGCAGAATTACCTTTGGGTAAGATACGAAATGTGAGAGAAGCAGCCTGAAAACCTGAAGGTCCAGTTGAAAAACCTGTAAATCCAGTAGGACGGATCGAAGCTGGCTGGAAAGACCATAATACCGTAAAGGATAAAAGCAAATTGACTCATATGGACTTGAGTGACAGTGTTATATCTTGGGCAGGAATATTCCCAGCATATGGAGCAGTCAAATCAATCTAGGAGTTGAGGAAGCTGTCGAAACTTCTCAAAGTAATGAGTAATGCAACTTTCTCTGCCCTAGAGCTGGTGACTGATGAACTGAATGCAATGAGAACTGTTGTGTTACAAAATCGAATGGCTCTTGACTTCACCCTCACGGCGACGGCGAGAGGTGGTACGTGCGCGCTTATCAAAGAAGAATGCTGTGCATACATTCCGGACAACAGGCATGAAATTAACAACCACCTAGAGGTAATTCAGCAAGTATCAGCCATGAATGAACCAGGCCCAAACCCACTGATGGACTTTTTCCAGAATCTATTTGGGGAGTGGGGTTCCATCCTAGTGAATATTCTGATTGCTGTTTGTGTGGGTTTACTCCTAATAGGAGCATGTGTTTGTTGTGGAATTCCCTGCATGAAAAGATTAATCAAAGACTTTATTGATGTATCTGTTACTGAAACTTTGTACCAAGATATTGAGATTGAAAAATTGATCTCAGACGAAAACTTTTTCTGAAGTATAGATCAAATGACTCACCTAGCTGAAAATCCTTAGTGGAAGAGGTTAGGAGACAAAATGACATTATGCATACTTCAAAATAGAATAAAAAGGATAAATAGGAGGGAAAGTGTTAGAGAAATATGTATTTGAATATATGTGAAGTGCTAGTTTAAAAGCAAAGTAGTATGTAATGCATTTTATTCTATTAATGATATAAGAAAAAGAATGAATTCATATATAATTGCAAGAAGTTTTTGAAACTGCAGTGTGGCTTGTAGCAACTTGACCTCTGACCCTGGCAGCTGCTAGCTCAGCAAGTCTTAATGTTTATGCTTTTCACAAGTTATTATCTGCTGGGTCAGGAAATTAAATATGTGAAATAATTAAATCTTCTGCTCTTTCCTACTGGGATGATTTGGCCTTGTGTATGTGTTACTAGATAACACACAGCTGTTGGGAAATGTTACAGGGGAACAAAGAAGTGTATTAGAAGACTGAATCTGTTATTGTATTCGGACTAGTTTGAAACCTTGAAGAAGTAACTTTACAGAAAGACATTATGTCTGACCAGGTGGATAGCAAGGCCGTATTGTTACCAGAGGAAAACTTTTTTTAAAATATACAGCATCAGCATTATTTAATGAATAGAAGACTGTAAGCTAAAGTGATGTAGATGCCCTGTGACTTATCACGTCAGTAAGGTGGGCACAACTTCAATGTAAAAGAGTATAAAAATTATGTACTTCCTGTTTCATGTCAGACAAAATTCTGTACTTGTACGTTTTTTGCCTCCTGGTGTACACTAGTAAACTTTTGAACCTGAACCTCCTGTGTATTGATCTTTTTATTTTATTTAACAGCAGTCATCTGTGAACTTCATTAGCCAGAGACCTTCTGTGTTAGCCTGTACTTCAGAGAATTAGATAGCAAACAGGAGAGGTCCCAGGACTGAAACCTGTGGTACTCCATTTGTCACTGGTTTGAAGTCAGATTTAGAGTCTGCAACTTTTACAGTGTGGGTTCTGTCAGTGAGCCAGCTAGCTACCCATCTTGTAACATAAGGATTTATATCTAGTTTAGTGAGTTTAGCTATAAATCCAGAATGGGGGATAGTGTTGAAAGCCTTGGCGAGGTCAAGATAGGCTGTGTGAACCACCTTAACCTCGTCTATGGCTTTGGTGACTGCCTCAAAGAAGTCAACCAGTTTCAGGAGGAAAGATCTGCCTTTCACAAACCCGAACTGGATGGGGTCCAGAGTTTGGAGGTTACCAATGTCTTTGTTTATGAATTCCATGATGATACATTCCATGGTCTTGCAGACTAGGCTCGTCAGTCTAATAGCCCGATAGTTCCCAGGATCAGTGGTGGCTCCCCCTTTGTGGAGTGGGATAACTGTTGCTGTGTACCATTCAGTGGGCACAAAGCCTGACGTGAGGCTATGATTGAACATGGTGCTTAGGTGGGGAGCCAGTTAGTTCTGAAGTTCATGTAAAACGCAGCCTGGGATGTTACCCGGTCCCATGGATGCTGTGTTTTTGGCTTTAGAGAGTGCTGCTTTTACGTGTGAAGTTGTGATTACAGGGACTGTTCATTCTTGCTGTATAGATATGGGCCCTTTAGGGGGTGAGAGGGGGGTAAAGTTAGCACTGAACCTATCTGCCAGGATGTTGGCAATATCAGTTGGTTCTGTAATTTTCATGCCATTGTGCTGTAACTCAGAGCAGATCTGGATGTTGCCACTGAGATTCTTAACATAGCTATAGAATACTTTGTGGTTGTCCTTAGAATCAGTGGCAATCTTGTTTTTATAGCAAGCTTTGAAGGATCTTATAAGGGATCTCAGCTTTTTGCTGAGGCTGTCCAGGGAGCTCCTCCACTCATGGGATTTTACTCTCTTTTGCAACAATTTATTCCTTATGTTGTAGAGTTTGTTTATGGCAGAGGACAACCAGATTGGCTTCCTTTTTTTGGAGGCTAGCGTATTGGTTCTGTTTGAGATAGCATGATCCATGCACTTGTGTAAGTGCTTATAGAGTGCATTATTGTAGGATTCAGCAGTCGTAACTGTATTGTCTATCTGCATTGGTGTCAAGAAGCTCACCACTTCTGTCTTAAGAAGCATGAAGTTGGCTTTGGAAAAATTTTTTACCGTGATTTCCTTAATGGGGGTTGGAGCGGGATGTGGATATTTAGGGTGACTAGCTTATGGTTGGATCTGACCAATGAGGAGTTGACTTCAGGTGTGGAACACAAGTCGCTCATGTTGGTAATGACTAGGTCTAGGATATTGTTGCCCCTGGTGGGAGTCTGGATAAGTTGATACGGGGCATTTGAATTTATGAATTCCAGAAAGCGCTGAGCAAAGGAGTTGGTACATGAGTAGTTTTCCCAGTTAATGGTGGGGTAGTTGAAATCACCCAATATTAGGGTGTTTGCTTGAACTCTAATATTTTCCAGTATATCAAGAAAAGAGGAGTGGGAATCCTGAGACATGGTGGAGGATCTGTAGCAAGCTACAATTTGGATTGCAGTTTTCCCAGAGTTAGTTGCACTTGGCTAACCTTGGCTGCATTATGCTGAGCAACTGGCCTGGAGGTGTGATGTGGAAATTCCACATGATGTGGAAATTATAGAGTGCTACAGGGTGGACAGGGACACACTACAGGAACTATCTGACATTTGACAGCCTCAACTCAGAGACAGAGCCAACTGAGGAGAAACCATCCCAGTGGAAACTAAGGTATGTGTAGCCCTCAGAATCTTCATTACAAGTACCTTTCAGAGACCAACAGAGGACATGCTAAGGATGTCACAAGCATCAGCATCCAGGATCCTTCACCAATTCCTGGATGTTCTGTTCCACCATGCCAGTGAGCACATATATTTTCCCCATAGATCTGAGGAGAGGGCCAGAAATATGCAATAGTTCTACTGGGTAGCACACTGCCATGAAGTACTAGGTGCCACAGATTGCACTCATAGAAATCAAAGCACCACCTGGGAAACAGAGTCAGCTGTACAGTAACAGAAAGGGCTACCACTCTATCAACTGGCAAGCCATGTGCATTGCCAAAGGAATCATCTTGAACATGTTTTCTGGCAACCCTGGTAATTACTCATATATCAACTACACCTCCCACCTGTACCAGATGTTTGTTGGGGGGTATCCCACAGGGTCCTTGACTGGGGGATGCAGGATATGCACTGGAAATGTGACTGATGATACCCATCACAAATATACACACACACCGACCCACAGAAGAACATCATAATGAAGCACATGCTTGGACCAGAGCTGTCATAGAGCATGTGTTTGGTGCTGAAGTCACAGTTCTAGTTTCTAGATATATCTGGGGAGCCCTGTAGTACAATCCATGGACATGTGCAGAAATCTTCACAGTATGTGTCATGCTACACAACATAATCCTGAGGAAGCAGCTGTAGGAAGATCAGAAAGGGGAATGTGCACACATCCCACCACTAATAGCAAGATCAGCACAGTCACAGAAAGATGAGGATTCAATGAGGGATCCTCCAGCTGCTGTGTGTGTAGTCAGACATTGGCATTCTCAGATTGCCCCTGCATTGGCTATGAGACAATGCATAGCACACTCACTCACCACCTTGGGCCTAAAACCTTCCTCCTACTCATATACATCTATTAGCATTGATGCTAGGCAACTCACACAAACGTTACATCCCCCATGTATTGGCTATGTACTGTTTCCATTAGACAGAGCCATCCCAGAAGTAACACTGTGGCAACTGCTGCATTTACAAGATGATTCCTGAACCTGGAGTGTATTGTTTAATAATATTATGGCATATCCTTGTATTTCATCACTTGGTACAGTAAGCAAGTAAAAGGTGGGAGGATTCTACAAAACTTACCTTTACGTGTGATGCCAGAGACTTATTTGACTTATATGTGCCCATTAGTAAGTAGTAGGCCTCAGGCATCAAATATTCACACAGTCATACCTCTCAAAAGTACTCATGATCACCGTATGCCCTCAGTTTAACACCATATGTTTGTACTGGAAAATTATTAAAGAAAGTAGTCAGAAAGTAATGACACACATTGCAGTTTCTGACTTCACAACACTCACAAGATCAAACAACAGGCAGGATGCAAAACAAGGAGAGTGACAAGAGCAACATGTCCTTGTTTGTGCCATAGCAGTAATTTACCTTTGATCTCCCCAAAATAACAGTCTGTTCTTGGTTGTGCAATAACAGTAACTCACATTTGCTCACCCCAAAAGAACAGTCTATGCTTCATTGTGCCATAACAGTAACTCAGCTTTATCCCCCACCCAAAAGAGGATTCTGTGCTTGTTTGTGGCATCCGACCTGCCCTTCAGTTGTTGGCAACTGCATATCATATTATTTCCAGTTAATATCCTCATACATTTTAAAGTCAATGATATAGAATGGCTTACACACTGCATGTATCAGAGTACTGGTCAGATTACTGATGAATGACCAAGAAACACACAAAGGTAAGACAGAGCTGTATATTTGCAAGCAATAATCATAACATGTTTTGTGATCACTAAGTGCACTACATCCAAGTATAATACATTTAATAAATGTACAGATAACAGTTTATGATTTGATATCAGTGTACATTCTGTTGTAGTTGGTTGTGTGAAGAATGACTTCAGTTCTTTGCTGCAAAGATGCTTGTGTGACAAGAGGAATAAGGCACCCATCTTGTTTTCTAAAGGTGCATTGGAGCGAGAGTTGGAATCCAGAACTATGTAAAAATATCTCATGAGTACTAACATTTTCTACTATGCATGTCATAAATTGCTTTCCTCATTTCAAGTATTTCTTCCTTTTTTACTCTATAAGCAGACCATCCAGAAAGTAGACAGCCAAAAATAGAACCCAGATGCATTCAATCAAAGCTATTGCTTGTGGCAGTAGGTTTCTAATACAGTGTGTACAGCCATTGTTTTACTGTTGCAAGTTTGCAGTTTATAACAATGAACTGAAACATAAACAGCTGTTATTTCAAATCTCTTGTGGTAACAGATGTTTGTGTAGGACTGTCATGCACAGGGTCCTAGGTTCAAATACAGCATCCGCTATACACTTTTACTGTTGTTCCACTTCCCATTGTAGTCAGTCTCATGTATAACACTTGACATAATGTAGCTGACATTAATTATATGTATGAGGGCTGAGACAGTAATATTGTGTGTGCCACGTCTTTCTTTCTTTCTTTCTTTATATGTGTATTATCATATTATCACATTTATTATCAAGTGTATGACTATGGGTATACTCTGCACTGTATTTTGGTAAGGATATTTCTGCTGTCTGGACTGTCATGAGCTTCAGATTTGTCAAACACACATACACAACTGCCTGTATATCAAATAATTTTGAGATTGCATTGCTTGACACTGTTGTCCACCACTTACCATCACTCATCCTGGAGCACTGTGTTTGTGCGATGGTGCATGGTGTGCAACATTTTCAAACAGTGTGCACATTCCCAGTAAATGTGATAACTAGACCTGGTGGCAAACCATCATTCTCCATTAGACTTGCTCCATGATAGACATGGCAGGCATACATGGAGTGGGTGTGAGATCTAGGGATTAGAGATGAGGTGTCCAGGAGTCCATGATTTTTATTAGAATCCTAGTAAAGTACCACAGTGCCAAGTTGCTGCAGGAGGACTATTCTGGGTCCCAGTATAAGTCAGAGGCTTGAGATAGTTTGGCCTAGGCTGTGACCAGTACCACCAGAATTTCTTGCACTGGTGAATAATGTAGACCACACTATAATGACCTCCAGAGGAGGAAGAGAGGTACCCTTAATGCTTGGACTGAGGAATTTAGAATGGAGGACATCTCACACATCCCACACGTGTTAGTATCAGCTATAGACAGTACTTGTAAGGCTTAAAATCTGAATATTGGCAAAAGTGGTATTCATAATGGTATTCTGTTCTGTTCTGTTTTTTCCACTACTGCCATGGAGAAAGAGAGTGCAATGTTAGGACCAATGCTACTAGGCTGGCAATGATAAGGGAGGCATGTGGTATGTATGCAGCAGAAGGGTAGTGTTATTGTAGCATTAAAAGTTAAAGATAGCTTTTTATGGTATTTTGTATAGTTGCATCAAATTGAGCATGCATTTCTCAAACTTATAAGCAAGTATGCATGCATTAGTCTGTAGCACAAACCAAGAATACAATATTAGACTTTAGTGAGAGGCTGTGGGTTCAAATACCACACTTCCCAACTATACAATAACTGTTCATTCTTCAATTATGTGTAACTTAAAGGTTTAAAGTAAAAGCTCTATACCAGTGGCACACATGTCATGCTGTAAACTATAATCTGGATAACTGGAACATGCATATATGCAATATATTCACATGAAAATGAGAACTTGCTGCAATCTGTAGTATAGTGTGCATCTTTTAGGAGTTGCTAGTCTTAAAAGTAATAAGTTATCTGTTAAGCGGTGGTAGTCTTAAGAGTAAATGTTAAGATAATAGAGTCAGATAATTGTATTAATGCATTCCATGTTACATGATGGTACTAATCTTATCTCTTTTTTTTATATCATCCCGACCCTTATCTCTCTTTTTTTTTTCTTTTTTTTTACTGTTGTTTTATTTTTTTATATGTCATCAAAATGGGTCCATGTCATCTATGTCTACCACATCACAAAACGCTCCACAGCACAATGGGGTAGCCCTGCCCTACAGGATCCACCTGTTCCTACCTCACTGGCCCTGGTACTGTTGCCCAGCATGTCTACAAGCTGACCTGGCAGTACAACCTCTGCTTCCCTTGCACTACCTGCCACCTCAAATAATTCTGCTGTAGAGGATAGGTCATTGGTTCCCACTGGGAGTAATGGCAGGGGTGGTGAGTTTATCATATGTGCCAAACTGCTAGAGATGGTGTGTAGGGTTATGCAATGCATTGTTGGTGCATGCCTACTCCAGATGGAGGGGCTGGTTTCCCTCATTTTATGTAGGACCAGTAGGAGGAGGAAATATCAAGCGCTACAACCAGTGGTGGAATGCGGTAACAGTAATGATAGTCCTGTGAGTGAAGACTCAATTCTCACTATCAACCAGCTTGACGTCCATGGGTCCTGGATGTCCCCACCTCTTCACTATCCACGGAGTCCACCAACCTCTCGTGTCCATCACCATCCCTGTGTCTTGTCTTCTTTGTCTTGTATGTCTACAATTACTTCCTCAACAATCCAACTTACCAGGCCCAGAAATAACTACTTCCCTTCCCCAACATTACTCTTTCTCCAAAAAAAAAAAAAAAAAAAAAATGGGCACCTGTCCCACAAAAAAAAATGTCCCATACATAGCTTTCTGTTTTGCACATGTGTTTTCTTGACACACTCGATTGGGTCTAATTGGATCTGCAACATGACTGTGTTGTGGTCATCCCTGTCTCTGGAGGTGACAGTCCAAAATCAGCTAATATTCTGCATACATTATCAGTTTTTGCTGTTGTAGAAATGGATAGCTGTGGTTCTTTCCTGCACACTACTGGACATTCCTGTTTTGCTTTTCATTTGTTCTTCCCCTGCATATGCCCCATTTCACTATAGTGCTACCTTCCCCATTTCATTGCTTTAATGCACTATTGCTCATCTTTCACCAATGTGCAGCAATGGTAATATAAAAGAACTTAAAAGTGTTAGATTCAGTTGTACTGGTACCCAGTACCATCTGGCCCTGAAAGGAATGTATCACTGCATTAACTGCATTAACATGTGCCACCACAGAGTCTGATTAGTAGTTAGGTGCATTCGAGAGACTCAGTACTGACTGTCAGCCTTTAGCATCCCCATTTCCCTACTGTCCTATCTTCCCCATTTCTTTTCTTTAATGCATCATTGCATGATGGTACATATCATGCACCAACGAAGTAAAAGTAGTTAAAAGTATTAAATAAAGCTGTATTCAAACCCAGTGCCATCTGGCCCCAAAAGGGCATGCATCACTGCAATAACACCTGCTGACACATAGTTAAGTAGCAGATGTATTCTACAGACTCGATACGAACAGTCACAGTTTAGCAATGCTGTCACTGAAAGAGTTCCATGACAATCCCTTGTGTAGTAGTCATCCTTAAGGTCTCCCTTTTGCCTGTCTGGCAATGCCAAACAAACGAGATAAGCACAGCCAGGCTTTCCATTATTCCTCCATTGCCCGTGCTTGTGCTAAGTGCTGCTTTGCACCAACAATGGGCAAAAAATAACAAAATAGTAATAAAATACCAACAGTTTGCACACAAATAAAGAGAAGGATGGATGCTAATGGAACAGAACCTGTGAACTGTGCACAGCTTACTTGCATTTCCAACCTTTAACAGCATACATGTATTACTTTGTAAATCTAACCTGATGCACTCACCTGGTATAAGCATTTACAGCTGCCATCCAGTAAACACAAATACTGAGGGAGTGCCTACACTATGTTTACATCCCTACACAGATCTATTTTTTTCGGACTCAACAATTCTAATGATTTCAGACCTCATTTGCATCTTTACCATGCTGACAGCCCTGAATCTATGCCAGAAGGCAACCGTGTAGCTAGGAAAACTGAAGACGAGCTGAACTGTTTATGTGCTGAACACAGAAGAGTATTAATATTTAAATGATATGCCTGCATTTTGTCATCTACATATTGCATATGCTGACATGCAAATATGAATAGTCTGTTTAATTTTTTTTAATGTTTTTTATAATTATATTGATTAGTACACACTTAGCACATACTTTTACACTTCTGTCGGCATTATTTACTGGTGTGCTGTTTTTTGTGTTGTTGCAAAAAACAATATGTTGTTATTGTTCTCTCCTTTTGTACCAGCCAGCCTACTGTCACATGTTAAGGTCAGTTCTGAACAAATGTCACACACTTAACTTTTTATTCTGTACATGTAATCTCCTTTGTGAGGCTGTATTCCAAAAGTTTTGGAATTCATGAGGAACACCAGATGGAGTCTACATGGGTGCTTTATAACTTGTTGAATGGCTCCAATATGTGTCCTGGGTTGATTAGCATGCAATTCAGCTGCTTATGCAGTAATTAGCATGTCACATTGTTTACCTTGTTTGCACCGGGATGCATGCTGCTACACAGCACTTTCTGAATTTAAAAGTTTCTGCACCCATCTGCACATCGTGCTGTGATGCACACATGGTGGAAAATGAATCCCACCGTATGAGTTCACAGTAAATGACTACAAAATATTTAGATCTGATTGGACTAAATCTGGTAACAGTACAGTTGTTATATTGTGCATATTTTTCTTTTCTTGTTATTCTTCATTTATTTGTTTATAAAGCAGGTAAGTAAGCTTGTCTACAAACCAATTTCAGCCATGATATAGCACAATCATAAATAAAAAATTAGAAAGATATTAATTCTGTGAATATCAAACATTTAGACAGACGAGCACAGCATGCAAAGTTTAAATATGTATCAATCTATTTTTTTAAGAATCATATTTTAGCATTTTATGAACTTGAATGGCAGCGTAGACTGAAAGCTTATTGGAAACCCAGACTCAATTGGACATGCTCCATTAACAGCATACATAATTCAAAGAAACTGGACCATAATAACTTTTACCAATGGCAGCATATATTCTTTTTTGCTCTCTTTTTCATAGCTATGCATGATGATTTTTATTTATATATATATATATATATATATATATATATATATATATATATATATATATATATACACACACACACACACACACACACACACACACACACACATTTAGTTTGTTAGACTTTTGATTTTTATTTATTTTTATTTCCTTTGTAATGCTTTTAATTATTCGATAATTATTTTTATGTCAACTTGAAGTGTTCATATTTTGATATATATAATCAGTAATATGAACTATCACATTACTACATGCAGGCAAAATGAGATCTGAGGAGGCCCCTTACTTTATTAACAGATATGGGCGACAGCGTTTTTCAATAATAATTCTTTTAGTAAGAACAAAGTGAGGCACACAACTTCACTTTTCACAATTTCCTTAATGTATTACTTGAACAGTCACCCTCTTTATGCTGTGTTTTTGTGTCTGTATATATATTCGTGTATGTATCTGTGTGCCTTTGTTTATGTTTATGTGTCTGTATTTGTGTATGTGCACAGGTATGCATGTGACTCTATATATATATATATATATATATATATATATATATATATATATATATATATACACACACACACAGACACACACACACATATGTATATATGTATATGTATATATATATATATATATATATATATATATATATATACATATATATATATATATATATATATATATGTGTGTGTGTGTGTGTGTGTGTGCATGTGTGTGTGTGTGTGTCTGTGTGTGTGTGTGTATAGTTCTATGTGGATTTGGTTATTTGTATATGTGTATATATATGTTACTGTATATATTTATATATATTATACATATATATATATATATATATATATATATATATATATATATGTATGTACACGTGTATATGTATGTATGTGTATGTAAATTTATATATTTGCATATATATGTTTGTGTATTTGTGTATATGTATGTATATACGATGAATATGTGAGTGTGTGTGTGTTTATATATGGGTCTACTTCTAAATTTCAAAGTTTCAAAACCTCATATTTCTTATGGTCAAGACCATAAGATCAAAGTTTTGAAACTTAGAAAATTAAATAAAAAAAAACTTAAACAAGAACATTTTTTTTACATTTTTGCAGGATAGCAATTCCCCTGCACCCCACACTCCTTGTTAATTAAATTTACCGTCTCCAAAATTGCACTACTCTGAGGAAAACATTAAATATACCATTCTGCTCTGTACAAGGATCTCCATCTAAATGGTTCAACGCTACAAAATTCGATCTTATGGTCTCAGTACAAAGAAACTATATCAGGTTGCAAAGCAAAGACAGAAAGTTAAAGAATATAGTCAGACGCCCTTCATAAGGGATGCCAGCAACAACCTGCTCACCAGTCGAGAGGACATTAAAGGCAGAAGGAAGGAGTACTTCCAGCAGCCGAGAGGACATTAAATGCAGATGAAAGGAGTACTTCCAGCAGATTCTTAATGAAGAAAACACCACAGAAGCTGTACTGCCCCAGATACAGCCTATGATAAGAGAAGAAGAGGAGCCCACCCTAGAAGAAGTAAGAACAGCACTAAGGAAGATGGAGTCAAGAAAAGCAGCAGGCTCAGATGAGGTCACAGCAGATATGAAAAAGATGTTGGGTGAGAAAGGGGAGAAGTGGATCCAGGGGGTACTAATAGCAGTGTGGAGAGAAAGGTGCATCCCAGATGACTGGAGAATAAGCATACTAGTGACAGCTTACAAGAACAAAGGGGACATCCACAACTGTGGGCAGTAGAGAGGCATCAAACTCCTGTCACATTGCATGAATGTTCTGGAGATGGTGATTGATAAATGGATACGCAGAGTAGTAGAATGTAAGATGGGAGATGAGCAGTTTGGATTTAGATCAGGATGCAGCACAACTGACCTATGTTTGCATTGAGACAGATACTTGAGAAGAAGTTAGAGATGAAGAGAGAGTCCACAGATACTTGAGAAGAAGCTAGAGATGAAGAGAGAGTCCAACTGGGCATTCCTAGACTTGGAGAAAACACATGACAAGGTCCCAAGAAAGCTGATCTGGGCAGTACTGCAGTTGTCTGAAGTCCCAGAAACAGTGGTAGAATTAGTGCAGGCTATGTACAAGGACCCAATGACTCAAGTACGAACACTGTTTGGGCTCACAGAGGGGTTCCTAATGGGAGTGGGTGTACATCAGGGTTCTGCTCTGAGCCCACTGCTGTTCATACTAGTGATGGACTACATTAAAAAACAGGTTGGAGGGGATGGATCAACAAAGCTGCTGTATGCAGGCGATGTGTCAGTACAGGCAGACTCTGAGCTAGAACTTCAGCAAAGGATAGGAGAAAGCTAGAATCAGAGGGGCTGCAGTCAACTGACATAGATTATCAGGTGTAGTCTATAACAGAAGAATGCCAAAGAAGCTGAAAAGTAAGGTGTACAAGACAGTGGTGCGACCAGTACTACTGTATGGTATAGAAACCGGGGCAGTAAAGGCAGAACAGGTGAAGAAGCTAGAGGTGATGGAAATGAAGTGCCTGAGAAAGGTGGTAGGATGCACATTGTGGGACAGACGTAGAAAAGAGGACATAAGAGCAGAAGCCAAAAAAGCTCCAATTGCAGTAAAGAATAAAGAGGACTGATAAAGGTGGTTTGGGCACATGTGTAGTAAAGCAGAAGACAATCTGGTGTGGAAGGTTTGGGACAGACAGGAAGAAGGTAAGAGGAAGCGAGGACATCCAGGAAAGAGGTGGATGGATTGTGTGAAAGATGATCTGCGACAGTCAGGCATGACTGTTGAAGAAGGCAAGAGTGTAGCACTGAATAGAAAGAGTGCTGGTGACAGTTAACATGATACCCCAACCCCATGTAGTAAAATGGGAAAAAGGGAGCTGATGATGAATGACGATATATATATATATATATATATATATATATATATATATATATATATATATATACATATATATATATATATATATATATGTATATATACATATATATATATATATATATATATATATATATATATATATATATATAGGTTCATAGGTTCATGCCAGGCTATCTGCCCTGGGGCATTTATAAGCCTAGCCCGATTGTGTTTGGCTTACGCCATCCCTTGATTTGAGTATACTGTGCCCTTTTTAAAGTTTAGTTTACTGTGCCTCTGTCTAATAGTGACACGGAAGTAATCCCCGGGACAAACCTATGATCCCTCATCCACTCATCAAGATTCTTCATGAAGAGAGTCAGTGAGGTGCTCTGCCTAACATGAATTGGAATTCTATTTCAGAGCGAAGGGAGCCTCTGGGTTATGAATCTGTCCCTCCAGCATGTTCTATTTATTTCTGTGCTGAGGTTCAAGTCCCTCGAGCATGTGGCTCTAAGGGATTTAGATTTACTGAGGTGGAGCATGTCCATTAATTCTGGGTTGGACATAGCTTTATATGTCAGGCATAGATCGTCTCGAAGTAGGCGGTATGCAACTGAGTAGAGCTGGAGTTTTTTAACCGAGCAGCATATGGTATCTGTTTGAGTCCCTTGATCCTCCTGGTGAGGTACTTTTGGGGTCTTTCTAATTGCTGCAGGTGTCGGATAAGGTACATCCCAAAGGGGGCATTGTATTCTATGATGGGCCTGATGAGGGATGAATAAAGGGGCATGATTACCTCTCTTGATCTAGATGTGAATCCTTTCATGATGAGGTGGGCTATGTAGAAGGTCTTTCTAACCACTTTGGCAATGTGGTTGTCAAAGGAGAGATTGCTATCAACTTGGGTTCCCAGATCCCTAATTACTTTCTCTGTACTTAATGGGTTACCACCTATGTGGTAATTTGTAGGCACATTGTTTTTGCCAAAGGGTATGACTATACACATTTTGGCATTTAGCTTTAGACCATGGCTCTGGCACCAGTTATCCGTCTCTGCGAGACCTTTTTGAAGGATGTTTGTGTCAGCTGGAGAGTCAATTATGGTGCCCAGTTTGCATTCATCTGCGAACTTAGTGAGCCATAGTCCTTCCACGTTGGCCTGTTCCTCAGAAAAGTAAATAGCGAACAAGAGAGGTCCCAGGACAGAACCTTGTGGGACACCACTTGTGACCGGTTTCAAGTCTGACATGGCTCCAGCAACTCTGACTCTGTGGGTTCTGTCTTTGAGTCAGTTTGCGACCCATCTTGTGAGATAGGGGTTTATATTTAGGCTGGATAGCTTATCTATGATGCTCGAGTGGGGTATTTTGTCAAATGCCTTTGCAAGGTCCAGATAGGCTGTGTGGACTACCTTCTCTTCATCTATGGCCTTGGTGACTGTTTCAAAGAAGTCAACCAGGTTCAAAAGGCAGGATCTGCCCTTGACAAAGCCAAATTGGGTAGGATCTAGTGTCTGTAGGTCCCCAATGTCTTTGTTTATGAGTTCCATGATGATCCTCTCCATAGCCTTGCAGACTAGGCTAGTCAAGCTTATGGGGCGATAGTTTCTAGGGTCCACAGAGGTGCCACCTTTGTGGAGTGGGACCACTGTTGCTGTATGCCATTCTTTGGGCACATATCCTGTAGTGAGGCTGAGGTTGTACAGCAGTTTTACTTGAGGGATTAGTTCTTCTTGGAGTTCATGTAGGACGCAACCCAGGACGCCATCTGGTCCCATGGAAGCAGTGTTTTTTGCTTTGGAGAGGGCGGCCTTCACCTGAGCATCAGAGATGTTTGGGAGGCTGCACTCTGCCGGGATAGATACTTGCTCTGTTGGGGGGAGGGGGTGGAGAAGTTTGCACTGAACCTGTCTGCCAGGATATTGGTGATGTCTGTGGGTTCAGTGTATTTTTCGTCATTTAGAATCAACTCAGAACAAGTCTGGGAGTTGCATGCCAGGTTCCTAACATAACTGAAAAAAGCCTTATGATTGTCTTTAGTGTCCTGTGCAATTTTTCTCTCGAAGCTGGCCTTGGAGGATTTTATGAGGGATCGTAATGTTTTGCTAGTACTGATCAGAGATGCCTTCCCTTTTAGGGATTTTGCTCTATCATGTAGTAGCTTCCTCCTTCTGCTGTACAGTTTATTTATGGCTGGGGTCCACCAGACTGGACGCCTGCCTTTGGATGATTGGGTCTTGATTTTGTTTGGGATAACATGATCCATGCATTCCTGGAGATGTCCGTGGAATGCAATATATAGGATTCTGCAGTTTGCGCCGTAGTTTCCACTGGCCCTGGGGCCTTGAAGGATTCCACTTCGGTTTTGAGAAGTGTGAAGTTCGCTTTTGAGAAGTTTTTCACTGTGGTTTTCTGGGCTGGGGGTGGGGTCGGGATGTGGATATCCAGTGAAATTAATTTATGGTCTGATCTTACCAATGAGGGATATTCTTCTGGTATGGAGCATAGAGTCCCCATGTTGGTAATGATCAGGTCTAGTATGTTTTCCCCTCATGTGGGAGTGGTGACTAGTTGTTCCATAGCATTTGAGTTTATAAATTCCAGGAACCTTTGGGCTAAGGTGCTGGGGCTTGAGTAATGCTCCCAGTCTATGTTTAAGTAGTTCAAGTCACCCAATATAATGGTGTTCGGAGAAATCTTCATGTTCTTCAATGTTTTCAGGAAAGCTGAGTGGGATTCCTGACTTTGAGAGAGTGGTCTGTAGGATGCTATAAACTGAAAAGCAGTCTTGCCCACTGTCAGTTGCACATGGATGGTCTCCGATACTTCCACTAACCTGGAGGTGTGGATATCCTTGATAAATATGGAAACCCCCTCCTTTTGTGGTTCGGTCTGGGTTTTGGGGCCGAAAAGCATGATATGAGGTATAACCTGGTAGTGCTGTGGTGCTCTCTGGAGCCTTGAACCAGATTTTTGTCACTGCACAGATATTGATCTTCTCCATACTGAGGAGAGCTTTGAGTGCATGCATCTTGAGGTTAAGACTTCTGGCGTTTAGCAGCATTACCCTTAGTTTCTTGTTCCTTGTGCTGTCTATGGAGGTGGGTTTGACTTTTGAGCCTTGCCTAAAAAAGGCACTATGGGGTTGGCAAGAGCCTTTGCCAATATCCAAAAGCCCAGGGGTGACAGGTGCAAGCCATCCCTAGCGAAGCAACGTGGCTTGTCGAGCATGTCATCCCAGGCTGACAGACACTGGATCCCCTTTGAATGACACCAAAATTTTAGCCAATTGTTAAAATCGATCATTTTGTCTTTATATTGTGGCATCATTCTAGGTAAGGGTAAGATGCTGCTCAAGGCCAGGGTCATACCGGCCTGGGCTACATGATCAGAGAGCTCCTCTATGTCTCTTTTCATGTAGTCAAGGGAGGTACGTCTCAGGTCATTCACACCAGCATGTACAATGACTGAGTCATATTTGTATTTGCTTTGTAGTGACCTGAGTGCTTGTGTTATGTGGCGGATCCTAGCGCCCGACAGGCAGCTCACTGTGACCTTCTCTTTATTCAGCCTGGTGAGTGGGACATCAGTGTGTCTGACAATAGAGTCACCTATTACAAGAGTATCGGGTGTGTTATTCAGCCTTAAGAGCTGTGACTGCTTGGCACACTGACTTTGTGTGCTATGTGTTGTACGTGTTTTGTTTTGGGGTAGCGTTTGCTTGGATGTCTGCTTTGGAGGTCTCTGTTGCTTAGGTAGATTTTTTATTTAGAGCCTCCGAGTATGTTACTGTGTTTTTATGTGTTTGGTTCGCTGTTGTGGAGGGACTATGTGATACTGGAATTCTGTTGTGTGAGGTTACCTTCTCCTCCTGACTGGTTACACCAGTTTTGAGATGAGAGAGCTCAGCCTCCAGTTTAGCTGTATGGTTGCATCTCTCACATATATTTGAACCTGTTTGGAGGAGGAGAGGGTTGTCCGTGTACATGAGACAGTTGTAACATTGCTTCAAAATTCCCAGATTCACCAGCTGGACTGGAGAGGAAACCATTGACTGACCTTTGGACGTGCTAGAGTAATATAGGGAGCTGAATTAAAATGGGCCAATAGGGGAAAAGGTAATCGTAGAGAGTATAAGAGTAAGTAGTGCTTATGGTTTATTAGTGCTAACTTGTAAGATTACTTATTTGGACCAGTGAGGGGCCTTAGAATGAGAATATGGTGTTTAATATGAGAGATAGAGCAGTTCTAAGGGAAAAAGTGAAGAGCAGACTTTGTGGAGCCAGGAATAGTTTAAACCCAATTAGGCGGCTCTGCCCGATGTTGCGCTATCTAAAAATGCTAAAACCATGCAAAAGAGGGTTTTAAGAGAGGGAGATCAAGGAGTTAGGAATTGACCCAAAATGGCCAATAAAACTACAGTTTACAAGAATAATCTGAAGCAAAATACTTAAAATCTCAAAAGTGGCTCCTTTCTTCTCTCAGTGTTTTCTCCTATTGGCGGGTGCTTCACCAACAGCCAACAAGTCCGAAAAGCCGCCAAAACCACGAGGTAATCGGGTTTTAAGAGAGGGAGATCAAGGAGTTAGGAATTGACCCAAAATGGCCAATAAAACTACAGTTTCAAGGCAGTAACCACTCCCACAGGGGCAGGCAGGCTGCTCAATGTTTATCACTGCCACTGATGAACACAGAGACTTCCCTTTAGCCAAAGCAAACAATGGCCTCCAAGAAACTTACAAACAGTTCAGAACAGCAAATCTGTAACTGAACTTTTTTAAATCTCAGAAAAGTGGGAAAAAAGCAAGTTTTTTTGTTTTTTTGTTTTTTTTTTAAGGAAAGCAGAGGTTCACAAGTATCAACAAGTTAGAACAGTGCAGTAAATGACTCCACACTTGAGTGCTAGGCCAGAGACAGATAAAATGCAAGTTTTAAGAAAAAAAATGATTTTAAAAATAAGTGCAGGCAGGAAATTCAGTAATCAGCTCTAGATTGTGTTCTAAATACAGTTACCAACACAGAAATCAAGTTTAACAAGCCAGAAAATGCTCAAAAGTAGGCAGCAATGCAGAAAAACTTAACAAATAATCTGAAGCAAAATACTTAAAATCTCAGAAGTGGCTCCTTTCTTCTCTCAGCATTTTTTCCCCTTGGTGGGTGCTTCACCAACAGCCAACAAGTCTGAAAAGACGCCAAAACCACGAGGCAGTCGAGTTTTAAGAGAGGGAGATCAAGGAGTTAGGAATTGACCCAAAATGGCCAACAACACTACAGTTTCAAGGCAGTAACCACTCCCACAGGGGCAGGCAGGCTACTCAATGTTTATCACTGCCACTGATGAACAAAGAGACTTCCTGTTAGCCCAAGCAAGCAATGGCCTCCAAGAAACTTACAAACAGTTCAGAACAGCAAATCTGTAACTGAACTTTTTTAAATTTCAGAAAAGTGGGAAAAAAGCAAGATTTTTTTGTTTTATTGTTTTTTTAAGGAAAGCAGAGGTTCACAAGTATCAACAAGTTAGAACAGTGCAGTAAATGACCTCACACTTGAGTGCTAGGCCAGAGACAGATAAAATGCAAGTTTTAAGAAAAAAAACGGTTTTAAAAATAAGTGTAGGCAGGAAATTCAGTAATCAGCTCTAGGTTGTGCTCTAAATACAGTTACCAACACAGAAATCAAGTTTAACAAGCCATAAAAGTCTCAAAAGTAGGCAGCAATGCAGAAAGACTTGACAAATAATCTGAAGCAAAATACTTAAAATCTCAAAAGTGGATCCTTTCTTCTCTCAGCATTTTTTCCCCTTGGTGGGTGCTTCACCAACAGCCAACAAGTCCGAAAAGATGCCAAAACCACGAGGCAATCGGGTTTTAAGAGAGGGAGATCGAGGAGTTACGAATTGACCCAAAATGGCCTATAACATTACAGATTCAAGGCAGTAACCACTCCCACAGGGGCAGGCAGGCTTCTCAATGTTTATCACTGCCACTGATGAACACAGAGACTTCCCTTTAGCCCAAGCAAACAATGGCCTCCAAGAAACTTACAAACAGTTCAGAACAGCAAATCTGTAACTGAACTTTTTTAAATCTCAGAAAAGTGGGAAAAAAGCAAGATTTTTTTTTTTTTTTTTTTTTTTTAAGGAAAGCAGAGGTTCACAAGTATCAGAAAGTTAGAACAGTGCAGTAAATGACCCCACACTTGAGTGCTAGGCCAGAGACAGATAAAATGCAAGTTTTAAGAAAAAAAACGATTTTAAAAATAAGTGCAGGCAGGAAATTCAGTAATCAGCTCTAGGTTGTGTTCTAAATACAGTTACCAACACAGAAATCAAGTTTAACAAGCCAGAAAATGCTCAAAAGTAGGCAGCAATGCAGAAAAACTTAACAAATAATCTGAAGCAAAATACTTAAAATCTCAAAAGTGTCTCCTTTCTTCTCTCAGCATTTTCTCTTCTTGGTGGGTGCTTCACCAACAGCCAACAAGACCTAAATTACCATTGTCAGTCTCAAACCCCACACCTTGGACTCACAAGTCTGCATGATGTACCACTAAGCCACAGGAGATTGTGTGAGTGTGTGTGTGCGTGTGTGCGTGTGTGCATGTGTGCGCGTGTGCGTGTGTGTGTGTGTGTGTGTGTGTGTGTGTGTGTGTGTGTGTGTATCTAGGACTTATGCTCTCATGTGCAAAGTCCCAAATCCATAATCACCGAACATATATTAACAAAAGCGCTTTCACAGAAAAAGCGCTTTCATTAATATATGTTAAAAAAAGAAATAAAGAAATCTACATTTATGCAGGGAGGCTTCGCCCCCCTGCACCCCCCCATACACCCCCTTCTTTAATATTCTCATTCCGAGACCACACTACAGTGAGGAAAAGGGAATTTTCCCTTATCCACACCATAGTGCGGTCTCGCAAACAGGCATACTTATGCGAAAGTACTTCTTCGGTGAAAAGCACTTTCGTGCAAGTATGTCAAACCCAAATTAGTTTCGGTGATTTTGTCTTTGGGTATCTGTATGGATCCCGTATATATATTCATATATAAATATATATGTATTATATATATATATATATATATATATATATATATATATATATATATATATATATTCATATATGTACACACGCTCGCACACACACACACACACACACACACACACACACACACACACACACACACACACACAGGCACAGATATTTGAGTTTTTGTATTTAAGTTTTTGCACACACAGTTAATACATTCTTTTTGTTTGATTTGGCTTGACTTTCTTTTTTTTTTTATTTATTTTGCATTTGTTTGCCGAGAATGTCTGACTGGGTAGGTAACCCATTTTCAGCAGAGGCCAGGAAGAAAAGCTCTAGGATATAAAAAAGTTTACAAACATCTTTACAAAAAGTTTACAAAGTTTACAATACATAGATTACAATAGATAGCCAGAGAAACATAAGTAAAAATAAAAATAAACATTAATAAAACATTGGTAAGAAATAAGACTCTAGGTAGTATAGTAAACATAATTTCAAGAGAGTTCATAAACTGAGATGGTTACATCAACATTCATCATAACTTTTACAATAGTTGAATATTATTACAGTAAAACACAGTATCTGGCCTGAGTATTTTGTTAGCATTAGGTTTTGATAACTAAGAGATGAAGTGAAATACATATTACCCAAGAGTAATACAGGAGTATAGCCAGTTTGTGGTAAGGTGCTGCCTGAGGAGTAGCTTAAATTTGTAAGCATTCATAGGTTCATAGGTTCATAGGTATGTACTAGGCTATAAGCCTAGCCAAAAAGGCACCCTGGCTTTCGCCTCCCAAGAAAATTATTTTCCTGTGCCCCTGTCAAGCAGAGCCACAAAAGTGATCCCTGGGGAGAATTTCCTATTTCCCATCCAATCATCAAGATTTTTCTTGAAGAGTGCTAATGAGGAGCTCTATTTGACATAGATAGGTAGTCCGTTCCAGAATATGGGAAGTCTCTGGGACAGGAATCTTTCCCTCCAGCGTGTTCTGTTTATTGTGGTGACAAGGTTTAGGTCCCGAGAGCATGTAGCTCGGAGGGATTGGGATTTCTTTAAGTGGAGCATGTCCAACAGCTCTGGGTATGACATAGCTTTGTATGTTAGGCAGAGATCGCCTCCGAGTAGGCGATATGTGAAGGAGTAAAGCTGGAGTTTTTTTAGATGTTCTGCGTAGAGAATCTGTTTGAGGCCAGTAATCCTCTTTGCTTTATGAGGTATTTCTGCAGCATTGTACTCTATAATGGGTCTAATGAGTGATGAGTAGAGGGGAACAATGACCTCTTTTTTTCCGGATGAGAAACTTTTTGTGATGAGGTGTGCCACGTCGAAGGATTTCCTGACCAATGTGGTGATGTGATTATCAAAGGAGAGACTACTGTCCACCTGTATCCCAAGGTCTCTTATCACACTTTCAGTGTTAAGTAGACTACCGCCTATGTGGTTGTTCATGGGTACAGAGTTTTTACCAAAGGGGGTGACAATGCACTTTTTGGCATTGAGCTTGAGGCCATGGCTTTCACACCAGGCATCTGTCTCAGTGAGGCCCTTTTGTAGGATGTCCACATCATTAGGAGTTTCAATTATGGCTTCTAGTTTGCAGTCATCTGCGAACATAGATAGCTAAAGACCTTCTGTGTTAGCCTGTACTTCAGAGAAGTAGATGCCAAACAGGAGAGGACCCAGGACTGAACCCTGTGGTACTCCACTTGTCACAAGTCTGAAGCTGGATTTGGAGTCTGCTACTTTAACAGTGTGGGTTCTGTCAGTAAGCCAGTTGACAACCCATCTTGTGACATAGGGATTTATACCTAGTTTAGTGAGTTTATCTATACTTCCAGAGTGGGGATAGTGTCAAAAGCCTTGGCGAGGTCTAGATAGGCTATGTGAACCAACTTACCCTCATCTATGGCTTTGATGACTGCTTCAAAGAAGTCTATCAGGTTTAGGAGACATGATCTGTTTTTTACAAACCCAAAATGTGTAGGGCCCAGAGTTTGGAAATTACCAGTGTCTTTGTTTATGTGTTCCATGATGATACGTTCCATGGCCTTGCAAACCAGGCTCTTCAGGCTAATGGGGCGGTAGTTTCCGGGGTCTGTCGTGGCTTCCCCTTTGTGGAATGGGATAACTGTCGCAGTGTACCATTCAATGGGCACAAAGCCTGAGGTAAGGCTATGATTGAACATGGTACTTAGGTGGGGTGCCAGTTCATTCAGTAGTTCATGTAGAATGCAGCCTGGGATGTTTTCAGGTCCCATGGATGCTGTGTTCATGGCTTTGGAGAGTGAGGGTTTTTACCTGTGCAGCTGTGATTACAAGAACTTTGCATTCTTCTGGTATAAAGATGGGCCCTTTAGGGGGTGAGAGGGGGGTAAAGCTAGCACTGAACCTATCTGCCAGGATGTTGGCAATATCAGTTGGTTCTGTATATTTAGTGCCATTGTGCTGTAACTCAGAGCAGATCTAAGTGTTGCCATTGAGATTCTTGACATAGCTATAGAATGCTTTGTGGTTGTCTTTAGAATCAGTGGCAATTTTGTTTTCATAGCTAGCTTTGGAGGATCTTATAAGGGATCTCAGCTTCTTACTGAGGCTGACCAGGGAGTTCCTCCGGTCATGGGATTTTACTCTTTTTTGCAACAGTTTTTTTCTTCTGTTGTAGAGTTTGTTTATGGCAGAAGACCACCAGACTAGCTTCCTTTTTTTTGGAGGATAACATATTGGTTCTGTTAGGGAAAGCATGATCCATGCACTCATGTAAGTGCTTATAAAGTGTATTTGTGTTGGATTCAGCAGTCACACCTTTATTGTCTATCTGTGTGGGTGTCATGAAGTTTGCCTCTTCTGTAGGATTCAGCAGTCATACCTCTATTGTCCATCTGCATGGGTGTCATGAAGTTTGCCACTTCTGTCTTAAGAAACGTGAAGTTGGCTTTGGAGAATTTTTTTTACAGTTGTTTCCCTAATGTGGGGTGGGGGCGGGATGTGGATGTCTGAACACCACATTAGTGGTGTTCAGTATGTTTTGTGGGATAGAATTCCAGCTTTTGGATATCTTATAGGAGAACAAGATTCCCCAAAGGTAGTGTTGGCTTTTGTGACTTTTAGTAATAGCTTGTTAGTAGATCTTAGTGTTCTACAGTTACTGTAGTGCTGAACTTGGTTTTTGAGTGCAGGACAGTTATGAAGTTGGTGAATAATGGGGTGGGCAATAGTTGATTGGTTCAAGGATTATGGAGTGTGTAGTTTGACCCATTTTAGTTCAGGTAAGGCTGAGCAGTGGTGAGATCTATAAGGCTGGTCCATAGCAAATCTGGCTATTTTATTATAACAGGTTTCTAATTTGCTTAAGTCTATTTTTCTGAGGTTAGTGAGGTGCAAAGAAGGGTGGAGAACAAATGGGTTTGGCTATGGTGTGTCTAGTGGTGTTGGTGTGGTATGGCTTGGCTTTGAAAAGTGAGCCAACTTTGATGTGAACCTTTTTGATAGAAAGCACTAGGCTTCTGTCAAATTTCAGGCAGTTATTGATTGTCACCCTGAGAAGTTTGGTGTGTTCAGTGGGTTCGATTTTGGTTTTGCTGGAAGAGTAGATGGTGAAAGGAAGGTGATTTTGTGCTTTGGTATTATTGAAGTGCATTAGTTTTGTTTTCTTTGGATTGAGTATAAGTTGGTAGTTGGAGAGATAGTTTTCGATGTCTAGGAAGGTTTTTTGTTTTTTTCTAGGAGTTCTGGAAGGGTTGGAGCAGAGTATATGAGGGAAGGAGTTGTCCTTGTATGCTTTGATGGAGGCTATGCGGGTGGCATTACTGAGTTTGTTAGTAAATATGGTGAATAATAGGGGATCTAGGATTGACCCTTGTGGGACACCAACTGAGACAGGTCGTAGGGAAGAGAGTTGGTTTTGCCACTTGACTGCTTTTTGGCGATCAGATAAATAGCTGCAGAACCAAGATAGGGCTGATTGGTTAAGGTTTAAGGATGCTAGTTCATTGAGTAGTTTTTGGTGGGATACTGTGTTGAATACTTTAAATGTATCAAGAAAAATGGAAAAGACAAGTTGGCCATTTTTTCTTAGGTTGCTGATGGTGTTGGTAAAACTAATAAGAGCTGTTGTGGTGCTTTGTTTGGGTCTAAACCCATGTTGTGAATTAGAGAGATTATTATTTGGTAGATAATCAAACAGTTGTTTATGTACACATTTTTCAAGAATTTTGGCTAGTGGGGGGCGTATAGCAATTGGTCTGTAGTTTGAGAAATCAGTTGAGTATGGCCTATCTCTGACCCCTAACATTTTCCCTATGTGCTCTTAGACTGCACACATCTTCACACTTTTTTTTTCTTTTAGCTTGCTTTGATACCACCCCCACGTATAATTCTCTCTTTCTTTTTTTTTTGTTTTTTTTTTTGTTTGTTTTCTGAAATACTTCCTTGACTCACACATAGTTGCTAAGTTCTATTACACCTCTGCCCTTAGCAGCAGATTTTTCTGCGTTCAGATACACACTGTAGCCCCTAGCATCACAGTATTTCACACATAAGTGAATCCCACTGCCGTTGGTTTGATTATTATTTACTACAGTAATATAAATGCAGGACTAGATGTTTATATTGTTACTTACTAAAAATAGTTACATTGTTACAGTATTTCACACAGAAGTGAATCCCACTGCCATTGGTTTGATTATTATTTACTACAGTAATATAAATGCAGGACTAGATGTTTATATTGTTACTAAAGATAGTTACATTGTTACAGTAGTTCACACAGCAGTGAATCCCACTGCCATTGGTTTGATTATTATTTACTACAGTAATATAAATGCAGGACTAGATGTTTATATTGTTACTTACTAAAAATAGTTACATTGTTACAGTAGTTCACACAGAAGTGAATCCCACTGCCATCTGTTTATTTACTATAGTAATATAACTTAAATACAGGACTAGATGTTTACATTGTTGTTTGTCACTATACACATCACACTGACTAAGAGACACATAGTGGTTTTGTACTTAGCGTATACAGCACCAATCATAATAAAAATGCAAACTAAGTACTGTATGTATCAGTGTTCCAGTCACTGTCACTGAATGTGATCTGTTTATGTATGTACCACTGATTCAATGATTTGATATATACATGACTTTTTGTGCTTTCAAACTTTCAAGTCATTTTAACAAACATTTTCTGGGCCGCCGTTTAATGGTGTTCAACTAACAAGCTAGTTTACATCTGCAAGGGTTTCCGTTGGACTATATGTGCATTTGGTTTACAACTAAGGCAGATTTCAGATACAAGACAACTCTGAGCACTCCTTTTCCAGTGGGTCTTGTTCCAGGAATTACTGAGGGGCATTTTTTATGTTTGAAGGGACCATAAGGGTTCTTTTTTTACATGGGACTCACTGAATATCATTTACTGGGACATTGCATTCTGCTTGTGTATTGGAACTATAATGTCACAATTAGATACCAATAATATGCTCGTGTGCTTTTTTCCGAAAATCTTTCTGAAACAATCAGCAGAATTATAGTGTGGGGCTTTGACCACTACACAAAATGGTATCTATACATAAGAACTATAATACTATGTTTATATGTTAAATAATGGGCAGCTGTTATGTATGTGTTTCATAGCATTCTTTGATACAATCAGCAGGATTATAATGTGGGGGTTCGACTACTAAACAAAATGGCATTGTGAGCTGATGCTTTTGGACCAGACTTTTGTGTTTTGATATATTTGTTTTGTATTTCACTGTGTTGACTTTAGAAGTATTTGGAGTTAAATAAGGAGATTTACTGGGTCCATCCAACATAATGTAGATTTTTTGGATAATTTGTGTGATTGCTGCTGACAAAGATGCTTATTGTGACAATTTCTATGTTGCATATAGATCATTTATGTTTATTGTTCATTGCTATTTAAATGAACATTTATCCCCAGTATCCACTGATATATACCAGGGCCTAGTGTTCCAAACATTTTGAGCTTGCATAGGACTGTAGATGACTGTACAATATATGGGATTTCTGCCTGAATATGAGGTGTTATGTCTTAGGAATTATCCTGAATTTAACTTCAATATAAGGGGGTTTATCTGACTCATGGGAAGAGATTGAGTTTGTTCGTTCATAGGTTCATAGGTTCATTAACTATATAGGTTCGTGTTTGCATTTAGTGACTTTTCCATTTTATTTATATGTGATCTGGGTTTTCCTGTGTGTTTTTTTCAGGGCCTGAATCACTATTATTTGGGCACTAAGCAGTTTGTTCTGGGCGTGAGTCTGATTTATTGATTGATATCATCTCAACCAGATTTTTTATATCGGCATATCAGGAACCATTATTTCAGGAATTAAGGGGACGTAGCATTGCTCTGAATACATCGGTTGTCCCTTTATTTATGAATGGTTGTCCATTCAAAGGACTAACAACAATACAACCAGATTCTTATGCCTTGGTTCTCTTTTGACTATGGATTTTGGTGAGAAGGAAACGTAGCATCGCTCACAATATTCGGACTCTGTTTATAGTGTTGGGTGAGAGTGAGCAAGGTCTATTATTGTCCCCCTTTCTCATACTATTAAGTATCATTTTTTTTGACTAGCTTTATTAGTTTGGTTTTTATGGTCAATATAATGTTTTTTGGCCATTGATGAACTTTGGAGAATTTCGTTTGGGTCATTCTCGATTGGGCTACACCTAGATAAACTGCTTTTGGTCTAATATAGTGTTTTCCTCCTCTCTGGGGGTTTTGTCAGGCTACACCACACTGCAAGGTACAGATTTCATTTTTTATACTATTCGCAAACATAAATATGGAACTAACAAAAATCTTTACGGGCTTGTCTGCCAATAAGGATGATTTGGGTATTTTTGGTTTGGCCTCAGAAGCCCACACATCTCAGGGATCGCTCCCCACTACACTAGAAGTTACCTGTGAGGTTCATTTTTAAAATTTAACTAAATATATGAGATCCTTAAGAACTAATTTTTGGCATGCCAAACTATTTAAGGCATATTTAGCCAAAAAATATGGTCCCTCAGGGTTTGAGAGTTCACCTTCAACCTTTGGTGGTCAGAACTGATGGTGAATTCACTGAGCAATGGGTGGCAGCACAACAACAGGCATCCATGGGGTTTGTCACAGTATTATTAGAATATTATGATATGGTCATTGAATCAGACATGGTGGAAATCGCTGGGTTATGTAAAAGCACCAAAAAATGTGAGGGGTTGCCAGCTTTTCAAGTTTGTCTCCAGAAATTAAGTAAGGATTTGGATAATCTTGAACACTATTTGAAGTCCAAAAAGATTAGGAAATTTCAAAGGGACCTGGCAGATTACAAAAAGGGGATTCAATTCTCCAGTAATAATAAACAAGTCAGGTTCAATGAGCCAACTAGAAATCAGGTAAATAGAAGAGACACAGGTCAGTCTTGAAAAGAACACCAAATTTTATTTCCAACTATGAGACCTCAGGGGATGAATCATCATCTGTAACTGATCTCGATACACAGCACCCCGGGCACTCACCTGTATCCAAAAAATCAACCCCTTTATATGAAGGCAGGTTGGGGGGCAGGAAACACAACAGAAATAGGAAACATGGATGTCCTATTGGAATTAATGACTCAGAAATAATAACTCAGAATAATGTCTTGAACATTGTCTGATGTACAAATAAAGATTCTTAATAAGGGATTGAATTTTATTCCTGTTTTTTTTTGTTCCTGAAGATCAGCTAGCTCAAGATGTTACAGCCTTTTGTAGATTATTGAATTTAAGAATGTTTTACAAGGATTCTGATAATCAGACAAGTGGATCATAAATCCAAGTTTATCCCCCCGATGCACTCCAAAGTACTTATGTTCCAGACTGCAGTTTTGAAAGATCTACATTATAGCTCTAGGGATTATGTATGTAAAGCTAGTAATCTCTCAAAGACTGAACAAGCAGATTTATGTGAACTGGTGGACCATAAGGACTTGGTTATTTTATCAGCAGATAAGGGGGAAGCAGTGGTGGTCATGAAATGGGAACAGTATAATGAGGAGGCTACGAGACAACTGGTTGATGGACGATACTATATGAATATGCCTCTTGACCCTACTCAAAAATGTAAGAAGGAAATCGACCAATTTTTGTCCCTAGCTAGGGAGGAGGGTATTATTTCGGATTTTGATTTACAAGAACTAATGGTACCATATCCAACAAATCAATATATTTACTTCCTCCCTAAGATGCATAAAGGTCTGCATCACCCACCAGGTAATCTATTGTCTCGGGTAAGGGTTCTATTACTGAACCCCTATCACAATATTTAACTTTGAAGTTACAACCTCTACTTAAGTGGGTACCTTCCAGATTTTGTGAAACCACTGAGTTCTCCAGATTATAGCTGATACACAATTGGAACCTGGCTGGCTACTCTGTGCCCTGGATGTGTTGGCATTATATACAAACATATCACACTGGGCGGGCTTGGATGTCATGGAATACTGGTTAAATAGGTCAGATCTTTACCCCCCAGGTATGAATACTTTAATTATTGGGCTTGCTGAACACATACTAAGAATGTCTTTTTTTATCGTGACCAATTCTTTTGGTAAACTAAGGGGACTGCCATGGGGGCCTCTTTCGCCCCCATTTACGCAGATTTATTCATAGCTTATGTCGAGGAGCTTATTATTTATGATAGTTCCCACAACGTTTATTTAAATGAAATTGACATCTGGAGGAGGTTCCTGGATGATTGCTGGATGGTATGGAGATTGGATGAGAGTTATCTGAAGGAATTCATAAGTTATCTTAACAAAAACAAATGGGGTATTCAAGTCACTGTTAGTTATCATTCCTGTAGGATCATTTCTTTGGATGTATTGATTACTAGGAATTCAGATCATACCTTAGAAACACAGGTATATAGGAAATACTCCCGATACAATTCCCTTCTCCATGCCTCCGGCTTTCATCCACCTCACATCTGCAGAAATATACCTAAGTCCCAGTTTCTTAGAATGAGATGTATTTGTTCCAAGCCTGATAGTTATGTACAGTATAGGGATGACCTTATCAATAGATTTAGGGACAGAGGTTACCAAATGGGTTACGTCTTGAGTGCTAGTAATACGGTCTCTTCACTACACAGGACAGATACATTACAATGTAAAGAAAAAGGGACCAACTAACAATCTGTCATCATTCTTGTTACAACTTATGGTAGGAACATGGAGACTTTACTTAATATTGTTTAGAGACAACGGAACATATTAAGAGCAGATTACTATTTTTCCACCATTTTGGGAGACATGTTTGTTCTCATTTCACAGGGGGAAAAACATAGGGTCCCAGTTGAGCCATTATAAACACATAAACCAATCTACAGGAGTTTCTGGACAACTGACTATGGCTGGGGACTTACTTACACATTGTGTACCTTGTGGCCACTGCACCCATTGTAAGGCTATGAACAAAACTAAGGAGTCTTCCAGTAGTAATACAGGTAATGTTTTCCAAATTCAATTCTTTGTGAATTGTGGGACAGATTAGCTTATCTATTTAGCTACCTGTAGTTGCCATGCCTTTTATGTTGGACAGATGTGTAGACCCCTTAGGATCCACATTTCAGAACATTTTAGTGGGATAAGAAATAAAAATAACAGTAATGCACTATATAAACATACAATTAAACACCCTAATGCTACATTCAGATTTACAGTTATTGACAAAATCATGGGCAACACGGCTAATAAAGCTGGATGGCATAGCCTTTTGGATTCAAAAGATGAGAAATTGATAATTAATTTAGGGGCATTATTTGCACCTGGTTTGAATGAACATTTTTAAGGAAAAGAGTGGCATACAGCAACAGTGGTCCCTCTCCACAAAGGTGGTGCCTCATCGGATCCTGGAAACTATCGCCCCATAAGCCTGACTAGCTTGGTCTGCAAACCTATGGAAAGGATCATCATGGACCTCATAAATAAAGATATTGGGGACCTACAGACACTGGATCCTACCCAGTTCAGCTTTGTTAAGGGCAGATCCTGCCTCTTAAACCTGGTCGATTTCTTTGAAACAGTCACCAAGGCCATTGACGAGGGGAAGGTGGTCCACACAGCCTACCTGGACCTCGCAAAAGCCTTCGATACAATACCCCACTCTGGCATTATAGATAAGCTCACCAGCTTAAATATAAACCCCTATGTCACTAGATGGGTTGCAAACTGGCTCAAGGACAGAACCCACATGGTTAGAATTGCTGGAGCCATGTCAGACTCCAAACCAGTTACAAGTGGCGTCCCACAAGGCTCAGTCCTGGGACCTCTCTTGTTCGGTATATATTTCTCGGAGGTACAGGCCAACACGGAAGGACTGTGGCTGACCAAGTTCACAGATGACTGCAAACTAGGCACCATAATCGACTCTCCAGCTGACACAAGCATCCTCCAAAAGGGCCTCATAGAAACAGACAACTGGTGCCAGAGCCATGGCCTCAAGTTAAATGCCAAAAAGTGTATAGTCATCCCCTTTGGCAAAAACAAAGTGCCCACAAATTACCACATAGGTGGTAATCCATTAAGTACAGAAGAAGTAATTAGGGACCTGGGGACCCAAGTTGATAGCAATCTCTCATTTGACAACCACGTGGCCAAAGTGATTAGAAAAACATTTTATATAGCCCACCTAATCATGAAGGGATTCACATCTAGATCAGGGGAGGTCATCGTGCCTCTTTACTTATCCCTCACCAGGCCCATAATTGAGTAAAATGCCCCTTTTGGGATGTACCTTACCAGACACCTGCAGCAACTGGAAAGACCCTAAAAGTACCTCACCAAGAGGATCAAAGGGCTCAAACAGATGCCATATGCTGCCCGGTTAAAGAAACTCCAGCTCTACTCAGTGGCATACCGCCTGCTCAGAGGCGATCTGTGCCTGACGTATAAAGCCATGTCCAACCCGGAATTAATGGACATGCTGCACCTCAGAAAATTCAAATCCCATCAAGCTACGCGCTCGGGAGACTTGAACCTCAGCACTGAAATAAATAGGACATGCTGGAGGGACAGATTCATAACCCAGAGGCTCCCTTCACTCTGGAAGAAAATCCCAGTCCAGGTTAGGCAGAGTCCCTCATTGACTCTCTTCAAGAGGAATCTTGATGAGTGGATGGGAGATCATAGGATTACCCCGGGTATCACTTTTGTATTGTAATATTTCTTTACTGGATACGCAAATTAAATCACATCCTGACTTTCTTAGGTATAAGTTTGAATATTTAAAAATTTTTGAGACTATTGAAGCCTATTTAGTGAAAGCTAGAGCTATTAAAAATAAAAAGATCCAAAGGGACTGTTCACAATATGATGAAGGAACAGCCTATCCAGTTTCTCCACCAGCTCAACAGTGGAATAAACCAAAAACAAATGGTTTACCTAGGATGGGTGGGTATCAACACTTCAGCTTTCATCTGGTAATACTGGTACTAGTAATAACATTGTTAATGCGAACATTGATATACAACCCAGAGTCTTATTGATTGATTCTGATCAGCCTACTCCCTCTACATCCTCTACAAGTATCATTCTGGATAAAGAAGATGGGCTAAGAAGAAGTGAGTGTATACAAAATCAAAATAAGAACACTGGGAGCTCTAACCCTGTTTCATATAACAGTGGCCAACCGATCAATAACCGGAATAATGGCAAGCAGTCAAATTTTCAGAGGGGAAGGGGTCAGAACAGATGGAATCAGAGGAAGAGAACGAACAAATGGAAATAGTAGAAAATGATTCTCCACTCAATTTTCATCTTATTAAGAATACGCAAGGAGACTTTTCCATCTATAACTACTCCACCATGCCTGTTCCCCCTGAGTTAGCGGACTTATTAGCTAAAGATCTTACATTTGTCCCCCTTAACAATTTGAATGTCACAAACTGTATTATTGATTTGAAATTATACATTCGAAAATTGAATTTAGCAATGATTTTGGGGAATACCTTACTTGATAATAACAATGAACATAGAATTCCCAGTACTTTCAACCCACCCTTACATAGTAATCTATTGTTATATGAAAAACTATGTGAATTGGATCTTAGGAATTTCCACTATATAAATAAATGCAAAAGGAAGAGTAAACTGAATCCTGATGAGTTGGACTGGCTTAATTTTTTACGGAATTTTAAGGTCCGGATAATGAAACCAGATAAGGGTGGGGGATTGGTCTTTATGGACCAATTTGATTATACCAACAGAATAGAAGTTATGCTTTCATCTAATGTTTATGAACAAGTTTCATTAAATGAATATAATCAAGCCTGTAAAAGAGTTAAAGGCTATATTAATGATTTATTTATAGAAGGGAGAATAGACTCAGACCAACTTAATTATTTAATTATACCTTCTCCGATTGTGCCTATTCTTTTTGGAATACCAAAAATACATAAGAATTTGGCAAATCCGCCCTTCAGACCAATTGTAAGTGGAAAGAATAGTATGACCTATGCCTGTGCTAAAATGGTGGATAAACTTTTGAACAAATATGTCAAACTTGAATCTACCATTTGCAAGGACTCATGGTCATTTTTGGGTAAGATTAATGAACTGCCCTTTAACGAAAACATCAATTTGTTAACTATAGACGTAAAAGATCTTTATACGTCAATTCCACAAGATTTGGGTATAGAATGGGTGACATTAAATCTGAAAAAAAATGAATGCCCCAGTATCTGAGATCTGGCTTATTGAAGAATTATTAACAATAGTTCTGGCTCATAATTTTATAGTATTTAATAATAAGTTTTACCACCAAAAGAAAGGGGTAGCCATGGGCTCCCCTTGTGGTTCTAGCTTTGCAAATCTGGTCATGAGTTTTTAGGAAAAGGAATATGCCTTGGTTGAAACTGAATTTACCTCCAAAAAAAACTTTTGTACAAGGTATTTGGATGACATTTTCATCCTATTGGAAGGATCGGTTCAACAAGCTGAACAACTGATTGATTATTTCAATTCAACTACTAATTTTTTAGAGTTTACATTTAACTTCAGTGTAAAGGAAATAGCCTATCTTGATGTATATCTCATCAAGAATTTACCACTGGGTAGATTTGAATCTAGAATATTTAGGAAAGTTTCCTATTCTAACACCTTCCTGCATTTTGCCAGTGCACATCCCACCTATCAAAAGAAATCAGTAGTTAAAAGTCAGGCTGTTAGAGTAGCAAGAATGATTAGTAACACTGAAGATTTTCTAGATGAATGTAAAAATTTAAAAGACATGTTTTTGAATAGAGCGTATCCAAGTAATTTTATAGATAACATTATGGATGAGGTTATAACCAAAAGGAATAATGTTTTTTATAAACCAATTTTATTGAGAGCAGAATCTAATATATCCCCTCTGGCTAGTTCCAATCAGGAGAATTTACATAATATAAATGATGATACTGCTAAATTACCTTTTGAATATAGTTTAACACTCACTTATTGCTCTGATTTTTCGTTATTAAAAAATATTTTTTATAAAAATTGGAATATTTTGAAGGAAAATAAAGATTTGATAACGAAGTTAGGTTCTAAGCCAAAAATCACAGTAAGACATGACCAAAATTTTAAACAACTTTTAGATGGTATTAATATCAAACCAAATCCGACCACAAGTTATAAGAACATGTCAGAGTGTGGTTGTTGCCCCTATTGTAAATATATTAATGTAGGGAGTACTGTGAAAATGAATGATTTTGTCTTAAAAAGTAAATTTAAGAATAATTGTAATTCTAAGATGGTTGTGTATGTGGCTATATGCCAATTATGCCCTTGTTTTTATGTGGGCAAAACCATCCGAAGGCTTAGAGATAGAATATATGAGCATGTTTACAATATTAAAAAAGGTGCTCTTGAGAATGCTCTTGCTAGGCATATTAATGAATTCCCTGGACATAATTTTAAATTTTGGGTTCTGGATCAATTAACAATAAATATTAGAGGTGGACCTATTGAACTGCAACTTGATCGTCTTGAACTAATATGGCAAATTAGATTATTTTCGTATTGCCTGCCTGGTTTGAATGATATTTGCTCTATTATGCCCATCTTAAAATTACATAGCTTAATTAGATAACATCAAATATTTGATAATCCTTTATATTAAATAATAGCCATAATATATTTATTGAATATTAATTAATAAATTTACTGAGCCTATTTAATTGATGGGTAAAATATAAGTAAAATAATGAATTATTATAATATTAATTTTCATTTTTGGTATTCTTTACTGTTTTTGAATGACTTTTCCTACAATGAATAGGTGGCCCATTATTAGGGAGAGTAAATAAACTACTAAATGAAGCCTGTTTTTTAATGGGAATATAATACAATATAATTTATTATCTGCTTTAATATAATTTAAATTATAAAGGTTATACTTAGTATGGTAGGTGTTTGGAGGCAGAGATGTGGGCTCTATATATACGAATATACTAATAAATGAATATAATAATATGATGTATTAGTTAGTAAAATGTTTTATTACTTTTTGGCTTATTTTAAAAGGAATGGATGTGGATATTTATTTAATATATCTAGCCAAATAATAATTGTTGAATGATATTTAACATTTTTAAAACATGTAAGATAAAGATTTTTTTGATGCTGGTCTTTTAAATAATAATCAGCGTAACACCAGCTGACTTGTAAAAAAGTTATTTAAGGGTGTGTTTTAAATTAATGGATTCTCTGAAGAAGTTCGTACATAGTACGTACGAAAAGCGCTTAAGAGTTTTTACAATAAAGAGTGTTCACGGACTTCCAGATTGCCGTTTTTTGAATTTATCATCACTTTTGTATCACTGTTAGACAGAGGCACAGTATACTAACCTCGAAAAAGGGCATAGCAAAATTAATTTAAAATGGGTAGCGAAAGCCAAACACACTCTGGCTAGGCTTATAAATGCCCTAGGGCAGATAGCCTAGTATGAACCTACGAACCTATGAACCAATCATGCTTTAGCATCAGTTTGTATGTTCACTATAAAAGGGACTATAGTTCCCATTTTATTTTAAACACTGAAGAAGGCTAATATGTAATTGAGCCGAAACTGGTCTGTTTATTATGCTTTAAGACAAACTAATAAATGTATACAGCTTGCCATGATCTGCTGGCTTTGTTTTATTTTTGCATTTTGTTTTGAGCTGTGCAGTTGCTGTACAGGCAGGATATCATTTCAGTTTGCATTTCTGTTTATGTATGTACCAGCGTTCCAATCACTGTTACTGAATGTGATCTGTTTATGTATGTACCAGTGTTCCAATCACTGTTACTGAATGTGATCTGTTTATGTATGTACCAGTGTTCCAATCACTGTCACTGAATGTGATCTGTTTATATATGTTCATAGGTTCATAGGTTGGTACTAGGCTACCAGCCCTAGGGCCTATATAAGCCTAGCCATAACAATTCCCTGGCTATTTCTTCCCACACTACTTACTTCCCTGGCCCCTGTATAGCAGGGTGACTGACGTGATCCCAGGGGAAAATTTCCTTTCTCCCATCCAATCATCAAGGTTCCTTTTGAAAGGGCCAAGGAAGTGCTCTGCTTGACATGTATGGGCAGTCTATTCCAGAGTCTGGGGAGTCTCTGGGTCAGGAACCTATCTCTCTAGCATATTTTGTTTATTTTGATGACAAGGTTTAGATCCCTGGAGCATGTGGTTCTGAAGGATTGGGATTTCTTTAAGTGTAGCATGTCCAACAGCTCTCGGTTTGACATGGCCTTTTATGTTAAACAGGGATCACCTCTGCGCAGACCATATGTGACAAAGTAGAGCTGGAGCTTTTTAAGGCGATCAGCATAGGGTATCTGCTTTAGGTCTATGATTCTTTTAGTGAGGTATTTCTGCTGCCTTTCCAGTTGTTGCAGATGTCTTGAGAGGTACATAACAAATGGGGCATTGTATTCTATAATGGGTCTAATGAGGGATGAGTTCAGTGGGACAATGACCTCCATTTTTTCTGGATGAAAAGCCCTTAGTGAAGAGGTGTGCCACATAGAAGGATTTCCTGACTGTTGTGGTGATGTGATTATTGAAGGTGAGACCACTGTCCACCTGTGTCCCTAAGTCTCTTATCACACTTTTGCTGTTTAGTGTACTGCTACCTATGTGGTAATTAACGGGTACATGTTTTTTCCCAAAGGGGATAACTATACATTTCTTGGGATTGAGCTTGAGCCCATGGCTCTGTCACCAAGCATCTGTTTCTGTAAGGCCCTTTTGTCGAGTATCCACATCATTTGGGGATTCAATAATGGCTCGCAGTTTGCAGTCATCTGTAAAACTTTGTTAGCCAGAGTCCCTTAGTGTTGGCCTGTACTTCAGAAAGGTAGATGCTAAACAAGAGTGGTCCCAGGACTGAACCCTGAGGTACTCCACTTGTCACTTGTTTGGTGCTGGATTTGGAGACAGCTACTTTTACAGTGTGGGTTCCATCAGTAAGCCAGTTGGCAACCCATTGAGTGACATAGGGATTAATGCCCAGTTTAATAAGTTTATCTGTGATTCCAGAGTGGGGGATGGTGTCAAAGGCCTTGGCGAGGTCCAGATAGACTGTGTGGACTGCCTTACTCTCATCCACGGCTCTGGAGACTGATTTGAAGAAGTCAATCAGGTTCAGGAGACAAGATCGGCCCTTCAGGAACCCAAACTGGGTGGGGTCCAATGTTTGAAGGTTGCCAATATCTTTGTTTATAAGTTCCATGATAAAACGTTCCATGGACTTGCAGATCAGGCTCATCAGACTGATGCGGTGGTAGTTCCCAGGATCCAAGGTGGCTCCCCCCTTGTGGAGTGGGATAACTGTAGCTGTGCGCCGCTCAGTGGGCACGAAGCCTGAGGTGAGGGTATGATTAAACATGACACTTAGGTGAGGTGCCAGTTCATTTTGTTCCAACCACTGTCACTGAATGTGATCTGTTTATGTATGTACCAGTGTTCCAGTCACTATCACTGAATGTGATGTGTTTATGTATGTACCAGTGTTCCAATCACTGCCACTGAATGTGATCTGTTTATGTATGTACCACTGTTCCAATCACTGTCATGGGCTCATAGGTAGGTATTAGGCTATTGGATCAAGGGCCTATGTAAGCCTAGCCAACAAGGTTCCCTGGCTTACGCCACCCAAGAAAGTTATTTTCCTGTGCCACTGTCAAACAGAGACACAGAAGTAATCCCCAGGGTGTATTTCTTATTTCCCATCCACTCATCAAAATTTTTCTTGAAGAGTGCTAAAGTAGAACTTTGCTTAGCATAGATGGGTAACCTGTTCCAGAGAATGGGAAGTCTCTGGGACAGGAATCTATCCCCCCAGCATGTCCTGTTTATTGTGGTGACAAGGTGTAGGTCCATAGAGCATGTAGCTCAGAGGGATTGGGATTTCTTTAGGTGTAGCATGTCCAACAGCTCTGGGTTTCACACAGCTTTATATGTTAGGCAGAGATCACCTCGGATTAGGTGATATGTTATGGAGAAAAGTTGGAGTTGAGGCAGTCAGTGTAGGGTATTTGTTTGAGGCCAGTAATCCTCTTTGTGAGGTACTTCTGTGGCCTTTCCAGCTGCTGCAGATGTCATGTGAGGTACATTCCAAAAGGGGTGTTGTACTCTATAATGGGTCTAATAAGTGTCGAGTAGAGGGGAACAATGACCTCTTTTTTACTGGATGAAGACCCTTTTATGATGAGGTGTGCCACGTAGAAGGACTTCCTGACTACTGTGGCGATGTGACTATCAAAGGAGAGACTACTGTCCATCTGGGTCCCAAGGTCTCTTATCACACATTCGGTGATAAGTAGATTGCTGCCTATGTGGTAGTTCATGGGTACAGAGTTTTTACCAAAGGGGATGACACTGCACATTTTGGCATTGAGCTTGAGACTATGGCTCTGACACCAGGCATCTGTCTCAGCGAGGCCCTTCTGTATGATGTCCACATCATTTGGGGACTTGACTATGGCTCCTAGTTTGCAGTCATCTGTGAACTTCATTAGCCAGAGGCCTTCTGTGTTAGCCTGTACTTCAGAGAAGTAGATACCAAACAGGAGAGATGCCAGGATGGAACCCTGTGGTACTCCACTTGTCACTGCTTTGAGGTCAGATTTGGAGTCTGCAACTTTTACAGTGTGGGTTCTGTCAGAGAGCCAGTTGGCAAACCATCTTGTGACGTAGGGATTTATACCTAGTTTAGTGAGTTTAGCTATAATTCCAGAATTGGGGATGGTGTTGAAAGCCTTGGCAAGGTCAAGATAGGCTGTGTGAACCACCTTACCCTCATCTACGGCTTTGGTACTGCCTCAAAGAAGTCAATCAGGTTCAGGAGGCATGATCTGCCTTTCACAAACCTGAACTGGGTTCAATCCAGAGTTAGGAGGTTACCAATGTCTTTGTTTATCAGTTCCATGATGATATGTTCCATGACCTTGCAGACCAGGCTCATCAGGCCAATAGGTTGATAGTTCCCATGATCAGTGGTGGCTCCCCCTTTGTGGAGTGGGATAACTGTTGCTGTGTGCCATTCAGTGGGCACAAAGCCTGATGCGAGGCTATTATTGAACATGGTGCTTAAGTGGGGAGCCTGTTCATTCTGAAGTTCATGTAAAACGCAGCCTGGGATGTTGTCCGGTCCCATGGATGCTGTGTTTTTGCTTTAGAGAGTGCAGCTTTTACCTGCATAGTTGTGATTACAGGGACTCTGCATTCTTCCTGTATAGATATAGGCCCTTTAGGGGGTGAGGGGGGTAAAATTAGCACTGAACCTATCTGCCAGGATGTTGGCAATATCAGTTGGTTCTGTACTTTTCGTGCCTTTGTGCTGTAACTCAGAGCAGATCTGGGTGTTACCATCGAGATTCTTGACATAGCTATAGAATGCTATGTGGTTGTCTTTAGAATTAGTGTCAATTTTGTTTTCGTAGCTAGCTTTGGAGGATCTTATAAGGGATCTCAGCTTCTTACTGAGGCTGACCAGGGAGCTCCTCCACTCATGAGATTTTACTCTCTTTTGCAACAGTTTCTTCCTTCTGTTGTACAGTTTGTTTATGGCAGGGGACCACTAGATTGGCTTCCTTTTTCTTTGGAGGATAGCATCTTGGCTCTGTTTGGGATAGCACAATCCATGCACTCTTGTAAGTGCTTATAGAGTGCATTTGTGTAGGATTCAGCAGTTGTAACTGTATTGTCCACCTGCATGGGTGTCATGAAGTTCACCACTTCTGTCTTAAGAAGCATGAAGTTGGCTTTGGAGACATTTTTTACCATGGTTTCCTTATTGGGGAGTGGGGGTGGGATGTGGATATCAAGGGTGATTAGCTTATGGTCGGATCGGGCCAACGAGGAGTTGACTTCAGGTGTGGAGCACCGGTCACTCATGCTGGTAATGACTAGGTCTAGGATATTGGGGTTGTAGATAAGTTGATCCAGGGCATTGGAGTTTATGAATTCCAGAAAGCGTTGAGCTAAGGAGTTGGTACATGAGTAGTTTTCCCAGTTAATGGTGAGGTAGTTGAAGTCGTCCATTATTAGGGTGTTTGGTTGAACCCTAATATTTTCCAGTACATCAAGAAAAGAGGAGTGGGAGTCCTGGGGCAAGCAACAATTTGGATTGCAGTTTTGCCCAGAGTTAGTTGCACTTGGATAACCTTGGATGCATTATGCTGAGCAACTAGCCTGGAGGTGTGGATATCCTTAATGAATATGGACACACCTCCACCTTTGGGGTTTCGGTCCAGGTTACATGGCTGAAAAGTGTGGTAGGAGTTATAGCCTGGTAGTGCAGGGTTGCTCTCTGGAGCCTTGAACCAGGTCTCAGTCACTGCACAGATATTGATGTTCCCCATTTTAAGGAGTGCATCGAGTGAGTGCATATTGAGATTTAGACTTTTAGCATTGAGTAGCATTACCCTCAGTTTTTGCTTGCCTGTTCCTATTACGGTGGTGACTACATTATTTGAACCTTGCCTAAAAAGGCACTATAGGGGCAGCAAGAGCCTTAGTCCTGAATCCCAGGGGTGACAGGTGCAGGCCATCTGGGGAAAAACATCATTGTCTGTCGACCATGTCAACCCAAGCAGTCAGATACTGGATCCCCTTAGAATGACACCAGAAGCTTAGCCAATTGTTGAAGTCAGTCATTTTGTCCTTGTACTGTGGTATCATTCTGGGCAATGGCAGAATGCTACTAATGGCCTGGGCTACAAGATCGGAGAGCTCTTCCAAGTCTCTTTTCACATATTCCTGGGAGGTACGTCTCAGGTCACTCAAACCAACATGGACAATGACAGAGTCATATTTGTACTTTTTGTGTAGTGACCTGAGTCCGTGGGTTATGTGGCAGATCCTGGCACCTGACAGGCAGCTGACAGTAACCTTCTCCTTGTTTAGCCTAGTGAGTGGGACATCAGTGTGCCTGACTATAGAGTCACCTATGACTAGTGTTTTGGGTACGTTGTTTTGCCTTACTGGCTGTGATTGAGTGGTACACTGAGTCTGTGGTCTATGTGTCATTTGGGTTGTGTTGGGGGATGGAGGTTGCTTGCGTTTCTGCTTTGGAGGTCTCTGTTGTTTAGACAGATTATTACTGAGAGCCTCCACGAATGTTTTTGTGTTACTATGTGTGGATTTTGGTGGTGTAGATTTAGTGAGACTATGTGATGAGTGTGGTGTGGTGCAAATGTTTACCTTCTCCTCATGACTGTCAAGTTTAGTCTTTGTTGGAGAGAGCTTTACCTCTAGTTTGGCTAGATAAGTGCATCTCTCACAGGTTACAGTGTTGGGTGGTAGTAAAAGATGGTTGTCTGTACATGAGGCAATTTCTACAATGCCTCAAGATGCCCAGATTCATCAGATAGACAGGAGAGAATACTGGGAGCTGACCCTTGGTCATGCCTGAATAAAAAATTATTTTCCTCTAGATAAGTGAGGAAAGTGAGTACAAGAGTTGTTTTTCTCTAAGCAAGTGAGAAAAGTAAGTACAAAAACTATTTTTCCTCTAGGTAATGAGGAAGATTTGAGTGCTATAGTAATTAGTAGCTTATTTAGTGCTTACAAGTTCTGAACAAGTGCTGAGCCCGAATAAACAAATTTAAGTGCTAAAACTAAGAATCTGTATCTGCACTAGACGAGTTACAGGACAGAAACAAGTACAAATGCAGGCTTTCAAATCAGAAAGTTGAGAGAGATGGAAGAGATTGCACAAACTGCCAATAACTACAATTTCTGGGCCAGAACCACTCCTTATGTGGTAGACTGGTTACCTAGTGCTTACCACTTCCACTGATAATCTAGAAGGCTTCCCTCCAACACATAAAGGCTTGGGGGGCTCAGAAGCTTACATACAGTCCTGGATACAGCAAATTTGTATCTGGAACACTAGTTACAGGAAAGGTAGGAAACAGGCTTACAGTTTTTTTTTTTTTACAGAAAAGTAGCAAAAACAGTAGTAAAAACAATTCAAATGCAGTGCAAGCTAGGACACTTGAGTATGTAGCAATATTAGACCAAACACAGTTTAAAAATGCAATTAAATTAAAAAGGACTAAAAGAAGTGCAGAAAGAGTTTATTAGGTAGAATGTGGTAAAGAGATTGGACTGGGGGAGTGTCCCAGATCAAATCTACAGTGGGGTGGGCAACTGCAAAAGCCACCAAATTTAAACTACAAATCAAAAATAGGGAGGGTGGTTGGGACAAAACAGTTTCAACAGAGATCTAAACAACAACTAACAGTACAAACTCTAAAACCAAAAAAATATACTCAGCTCTGTATATTTGCAGATAGATTGGAAAGCAGTCTTTCAGAACAGGGAGACAACAGTTTCAACAGAGATCTAAGCACCAATTAACAAACTCTATAATCAAAAAATATATACTCAGCTCTGTATATTTGCAGATAGTCTGGAAGGCAGTCTCTCAGAACACAGGTTCCAGCAATTAAATGCAGGCTGTTACTAACAGGTCAACTTTTATGCAAGTGCTCCTTGAGTTAGATAGCACACAAGCTGTAAAAAACAGTTATACCAACTGAAGACATGACAGAAAATAGGGGGAGGGGATAGTTTCAACAGAGATCTAAGCAACAACTAACAGTACAAACTCTAAAACCAAAAAAATATACTCAGCTCTGTATATTTGCAGATAGTCTGGAAGGCAGTCTCTGAATGTGATCTGTTTATGTGCTCTTGCACTATTGCCTTCATTGCAATTTACATGCTTTTTTTATGATAAGTTGAAATGTATACATTACTTGTTACTTACATGTATGTATAACTTAGATTTGAGAAGAGGGAAAGCACTCGTCTTTTGTTTTTACTTAATAAACCATGAGTTAAACAAGCAGTACCAGCCTGAATCCTGTTTTCTTGTTTTTAGTAAGAATGCAAAGTGATCTTTAACCTGGATCTTACATTAGGACAACAGTTTATATGAGCATGTCATATGCTGTTATTATTCTTGTGCAACTGGTTGTCCCTGTTTTTTTGGTTTGTTCTTTCTTAATGAAAATGTTGTTCTATGTATTGCAGATTGACAACAGCTAATTCATTTTTGCTAAGAATCAAGCTTCCAGTTATAACAGTGTTAAAGGAAAAAACTGGTGCCATTTTGCAGTATTATGCTGAAAATGAGGATTTAGAAATGCTACAGTAAAATACTAACACTGTTTTGTTGAATTATGTTACACAATCTAACCAACATAACAAATAAAGGTGCATATTTTAATTGTTGAATGACAGACAATATGCAGCCTTCAAGAGCCAAAAATTGGAGAACCAGTTCTAATATTCTTCAAAACTGGTAATGTCAAACGTTTAAAAATGTCTGCTTAAGTGTCAATAAAATATAACCTATATTGCCTACAATGACTAGTTAAAGATATCTGTTTTGCTGCAATTGTAGTTTGTGGCAAGAACAGTAAGTTGGTCACTCACAGTGATCATTTATCCCACCCACAAATGTTGGGTTTGCTCAGTTTTTGATGTTAACAGCTAGATGTCATAAATTCACTAGTATAGAATTTATTCTGGACTGGATTTTGACATAGACCCTTATCTCTGCAAATTTCACTCACCTAACCACTGACAACTTAGGCAACTCGTAATAAATATGGCTAGGTTTGTAAGGTCTCTAGGGCTATTAGCCTAGTAACCTTGTGAACCTATGAACCTGATTCCAGCCTCAGTCCTGGAATACAAAGAAAGTCAGAACTGCATTCAGTGAGAGACAACAAACTTACAATGAAAGTCGACATGAGCAAAATAGAATTATCAACAAACAAAATGTACTGAGTATATACTGTTGAGATATACGTTATTCACAATAAGTCAGTACTGTCCATATTCAATTAGTGACTTGTGAGTATGATATATACAGATGTGTCCTGTTTAAGTAAGAATGATAGGATGGGAGATTGGAGTGAAGGCTGCTTTAGGTTGGGTAGGAAGGCTAAGTTTTGTTAAGAAGTATATGTAGGTGGTGCAAATAAACATGCCATATGAGGGCAGGAAGAGTTTATAATAGGAGAAAGAGAGAGCTATGTGGCACAAGTTAGGCAATATAGCTAGATGAGAGGCAATGCCATTCACCTGATGAGGGGTGGTTGACTTCTAGATGGGCTCTAAATTTATAGAAAGATGAGGCACCTTTTATTTTGGGGTCAATACTTACCAGACTTTTGTACCTAATGTAAAAGCAGTGATCTGTACAGTGGAGTTGTAATATGGAGGCAGAGTGGGTGTGGTCTGAGGTGCTAAAAGGAAGACTGCCTGATTAGTTTAGCTTTTAAGGCAGAGAAAGTCTGGTTGACTAGGAATTTGAATAGCTGGGATTCTTGGAAAAGGCAAACCCTTTTTTGAACAGGAAGCCATTTTGCCTTTTCCAGTGTTTTAAAGTGGTATTCATTTTTAGGGTACAAGATAATAAATCTGCACAATTTACCGGTCATTGTTTGAATGTGACGGAGTTTTCTTTTGATACTGAGATTGCTAGAAGGAGATTGTATTCATGATGGAATAGCCGAAGGTATTTTTCTATGGCTTTTCTGGAGTCTTTAGTAAAAAAGGGAAGATATGATTGGCCACAAACTGGAAGAGCTAACCTTTTTCCTTGTTTTATTGAACTGAAGTCTCAAGTTAAGGAAGTAGTCAAGTCAAATGCTGAAATAGTTCTACAAGGGGTATTGTTGTGGTCATATATGCAAGCAGTTTTTTTTTCCCTTTTTTTTAGGTTTCTGTTTGGTACTGAAACACGTTATTCTGATTTTGCTGGAGTTGAAAAGGATGTTTTTGTTGGAGAGCCAATGGATTAGAGTTAGGGAATATGCTTGTAGTCCTTTCTGAATGTTGAATATTGAGTTGTTTGTGCAAAATAGTACCATGTCATCTGCACAGAGTAGTACTGGGAGGTACGGAAAGTCAAGGGAAAATTTACTTATAAAGATGGGAAACAGAACAGGAGCAAGAATGGAACAGTGTGTTACTCCTTTTTGAAGGCTGACTGGTCAGGATATTGAAGTATGAATTTTGACAAAGATATGATGATTGGTGGGGCCTTCTTGAAACCAAGGCAGGGAATCAGGACGTGTACCTATTTTTAAGTAGGTGATAGAGGAGAGGGACAATGTTGTGGTCAATGAGGGTCAAGGTTTTTGTAAGCTCAATAAAGATGGCACCAGTGAGGTGAACTTTCTCCATAGCTAGTTTATATTAGTTAGGATCTATAGGACAGTGAGTGTGTTCAGACCAGAACATATGTTCCTTATGAGTAAGCAAGTTGAAGGTGGTGATAGATTAAGTGACCTGTTTATAATTTTTTTTCAAGCCAGTTTGTTTACAGTGATCAGTAATAAGATGTTTTGGTGGGGTTAGAAGGCCTTGAGTTTGGGTTGATTATAGTTATTTTTAATAAAATTTGCATGTTATTTTGTATTAGGCAGAGACTGAATTTATGGCATAGGAGAGTGTTGCTAAGAAGCCCCTGCAATGGTATATAAACTACATATAGAGGCCATCTAAGCCTAGGGGGCACCAATTTTTATTTCTGAAGAACAGGTTCTAAGGCTTTTGGTTTGACCTTTTTAAAGTAAAATTAAGGAATATAGAGAAGTAGTTTGGGAGGGGGTTAGTATGACTGAAAGACTGGATAGGTCATAGACTTCAAACAAGACGTTGAAGATAAAGCATGTGGTTGCAACAGTGCATTTCCCTTCTTGTTTCTGAAATCTTTCTCTGCATTTCCTTAGCAGTTTAATTCCTTCTTCTTCAAAAGGAATCCAAAACTAAGCAAGGTTCATAGGTAGGTACTAGGCTATCTGCCAGAAGGCATTTATAAGCCTAGCCAGAATGTGTTGGCTTTTGCCTCCCCCTTAAATTAGTTAGGCATTTTATTTTCTGAAGTTATTTCACCTTTCCTCCACTACTGCTCCATTAAGCATGGTATTCTTATTCAAACATTCTATTTTAACTTTTTTCTCTTATCCATTGCAACAGTTCTCGCCCATCACTGCTTTACATAGCACATCCATCTTCTGTGCAGTCTGCCTTTCTATATGCATGCCAAAACATTTCCCGTTGATAAAGATTCTTTGAATGCATCTGTAGTGCATGAAGGCCAGTGATTACAGTTCAATTTTCAAAAAAAGACAAACGAGTTAAGCACCAAATTAGGCACAAATTACCCTTAACAAATGTTAAGCACCCCCTGCTAAAGTTGCTAAGGTCAGGTCTAGCACCAGGCAATAATATTTGCCAGTACTGACCAACAAATGACAGTGGTAGATCAAAATATTTGTTTCTGCCTGCCGTCCACACTGATAACATGTCCACAACCTCCTCAAACAAACTCAGTTGGTAGAATAACAGGATGTGCTAGCATTAATAGCCTGAAGGATATGAACTCTGAAACTCAAAAGTATGTATTATTTAATGATTTCAATCCTCAGTTGTTTGTCCAGAAAACCAAATAGTTTATGAGGAACAGACAAAAATATGAAGCAATAATCTGGATATCCTTTGAAAATCTAGACAGTTCAGAGGTATTAAAGGTGATGTGTAAATGTAATGGAATACATTACACTACCTCCATTGACAGCACTTGCAAAGTGTTTTATGGATTTTAAAGCTGGGAAAATACTAACGTTTTTTTCCCCAGTAGCTAGTAGTACGAGGAGCAGATAGACCTCCATGCACTAACAAAGAATTATGATTGGTTTACTGATCATAGCCTTAAATAATATGTTATCACTATGGGTGCCTAATCTTCTGACATCAGTGTCTAGAACACATAATAAACCAGTTATGATCAGTGAGCAGATCATAATCCTCTGTTATACACAAGTACTTTTGTTATGGGTACTTTGTTTTCTCATATTGACAACTATAAGGCTGACCTAGTTCACTGTATTTTTCTTGGTGACCATTTTTTAGATTAATAAAGACATGAAATCATGTAAGCTGATAATGCTCAACATAACTTCTGCTGATATATGCCCAGGGGACTCAACAAACTGAAATGAATCAAGCATTCCCTCACAATATAGCCTTGGGTAATGTGATATGAATGGTACAGTAAACAATATCTTGTCACCCTTCTGTTAATCACTAGATCAGTTTTCCTTTCCCTGGTGAGGGACTAACAAAGCTCTGTTTCCCAAACATGTCAAACAAATCCTATCTAAATGAAATCACAACAGAAAAGTGGTAGCATTTGCCCTTTTTAACCTCATGTTTACTGGAGGAAATTACTACAAGCAAGGTGCTTTTTATTTGCAGGTATAATCTCAATTAATATATTATGTAACAAAGTTACAGTAACAATTGCATATTTAATAACTTTTTTTAATTCCATTTTGGAGATGAATGAATCACAGAAATATTGTGGAAGCTAATAACTCTATTGCAGAATTTTAAGGATATTTTAATTGATTTATTTTAGGCAAATAAAGTAAAACATACAACCTCTTTGAAGTCACAGCTATGTTATGGAAAGAGCAAATGAGAGACAACAATCATAAAATTAACAGTCTTAGGAAGGTTTGAGCGGTACTATATCAGTACATAATATTGAGCATAAACAGTGTACAAAGCTTCGCTGACACCAGCAGAGTGTTAGAGCATGCATGCATGGATTAGTGCAACGTTTTTGAATAGGACACAGCTGCATTTGCCTCTTTGAAGGCAGTATTAGATTGTTTGTTCTGACATCAGAAGGGAGGGAGTTCTATAATAAAGAACTTCAGCCAGAGAATGTTCTAGTAATGTCTATTAAACAGTGATGAGGAACTGTGAAGAGAGAGCACAAAAAAAAAAAAAAATCACAATACGTGTCTTCATTGTTTTATAGAATTCAGCTGCAGTGTGCTGCTGTAGCCTAAATAATATAGTTTCTAGATTAATACACACATCAGAAGGGTATCACAGTATAAACTTTGCTCCTATATGCCCCAGATGGAAATCTGCAGATTTTTGTTCTGTCATGTCTGAAGCCATTGATAGCTAATAGTGGGTGTAATTCTTATGACTGGTATTTCATGTTCAAGCATTAACAATACACCCTTCCCAATACAGAGTTATTCCTGAACTTGTATATATGGGGTGTATAGGTTGGTGAAGGTTCTAACCATACCGTGGGTCCTTAAAACCATTAATGCTTCCTAGTGGATTTTTAGCAGAACATCTAATGCACCATTACTCTCTCTCTCTCTCTCTGCATGTTGAAACATTTTTAGGCCAAATGGGTCTATATTACCCTGTTGAAGGACATGTTCACCGAACATGTCTTAATCGACCCATTAATATCAACTTGTCTAAAACCTGAATGGCTGAGTCAGCGATTTTTTTCCCAAGGGAAAAAAAATCGCTTGGCCGTACAGAAAAAAACACACTTTCAAACCCTACAACATGGGGAGCTTCACCCCCCCCCAAACTAAGTACACCAACTCTGAGATCAGACTACAGTGGGGAAAAGGGCAAACCCCAATGACGGCCGAGCAATTTTTACTGACTCGGCTATTCGGGTTTTAGACAAGTCGATATTACTATGTCGATTAAGATGTGTTCGGCGAAGATGTCTTTCGACATGGTAATATAAACCCGGCCAAAGAGCCTTGTTTTGGTCTTTCTAAGACTTTCAGTAGAAACTAGTTATTGTAGAAATATGCAGCTGTTGAGAAACTTGGCTATGAGAGATGAGGAGTGTTCTAAGAATGAAATGGCCTGTCATCAGCATAAAAAGGCAAGTTCCTATGGCCTAGAGAAATAATACTGGCATTACAGTATATGGAGGAAAACGGTGGTCCAGGACTTGAACCTTGGGTGACTGTAACTGTTATTAAGTGAAGTGGGGATTGTTGCTTCTCCACAATGACTTGAGATAGTTCCCATGTTATTGCTTCTTTTTATCATGTACTTTGCAGGCACATTTTGTGACCCCACACTTCCCATTACCACATATTGATGCACTTTTCCATATTTTATTGTTATTTAACTTCAAAATGAATGTAGCATCTATCTCTCCAGTAATCACTACTAGAATTTGGACAAATCCACAAATACTCATTGTTAGAGGCCCCAAATAAAGGACATTTTAAATACCATTAAAATTAACATGATGGAATAAGAGAATTCCCATTGGTGAGCATTTTAACATGAATAATAATTGCAGCTGCAATGCTTTGCATTGTTTTAGACTGCATGCATTTGTGTTCCATCAAAAAATCACAAAATTTAAGAAGAACAGAGTAAAATTGTTGGCAACATCAGGGAGGCTCCTGAAAATTGAGGACAACAGAGATCCATGTGTGTTGTAAAATGCTGCAGGTTCTATGGCAATGGCATAACTTCTATGGTCTCTATTAACTTTATGTTTCAGTGCCAGTAATTGCTGCATTCGTACACTGTGTTAATGCATCCTATGGCATCATCCCTTCATTTAACAAGTACAGCAGGTGTATCGTTTTCTGTAATTTTGAAAGTATCACAATCGGGGGGGGGGGGTTGTCACTAAGGAGTATAAGGATTTCGCAAAATTTTCAGAAGAACTGAGGTGCAATGTCTGATCATCTTTGCAGATATAGATAGACAGAGAGAGAGCAAAATAAGTTATCTGTAATTGAAGTGACTATGCTTGCCTTTAAACATAGGATTAAATCAAAGAACAAAAGAAATGTGATCACTGCTTGTGCTTACAAATTATGCAGGTATACGAAAACAGCCACTTTTCCAGCACACTAATTTCATTACAAGCACCATTTTTATCCTTCACATAGTATTCCAAATGCAGATATCCCACATATTTGTATGGGGCTTTTACTCTGATCAGTTCTTTCATACTCCCGTCTCTTTTTATAACAACAGCCAACCATTGTGCCTCACCACCCTCTAGATGAATAACACCAGTTTACATCTCTCCAGTATCACTGCATTGTTGTTCTACAGTAAACACTAGGCTCTGACTGTGTAATACTGCAAACTGAATTATTGAAGAAGCTTCTACTGAATTTATTTGAGGTTGGCAGATAAAGAACAAAGTCAAATTTGTCCTTGATGCGTAACTCATTTCACCTCTAAAATGCACAAAGAACAAGATGAACCCTGACAGTTTTATCTAAGGATAATAAAAAGAAAGCTCTCTTGGAACATCAGAAAGTACCTATCACTCAGCTCTGTAAATACAATCTAGTTATTTAACACAATCTCACATGGAACAGCACTTTGTCAGATGAAGTAGTGTGAACTGTTTATACTTTAACAGCTTTAATGTGATTATCTACCATTCTGTCTTTTTGTTAGCAGCCCGTAACAGATAAAACTACTTTAATAACTGTGATTATAAGAATTAAATGAATCATAAAAACAAAGAGATACAAACTCTGTTAAAGAGAGATTAATGTCATTTTCGTGAATGTGGCATATGGTAGTAGAGTCAAGATACTGCTTTTGTTAAATAATGGCATAGTTAAAAAATAACCATAAATATGTAATGTCATCATTTAAAAAAAAAATATATATATATACATATATATATATATATATATATATATATATATATATATATATATCAGAGTTTTACTGGCACCGTTGTGAGGTTGATGCCTGTGATAGCAACAGCATGGGTTTGCACATGGGAACCTGATGGGGTAGCCATGAGAAGAAAATTTAAATTTTCCCAGAATGCTATTAGTCTCAGGGAAAAAGGTCTAAAGAATCACTGTCACATTTCATAGAGGATTGGTATCCTTAGTCCAGTTCTAAATGGGGACAGATGTCATTGTAATATTAAGTAAGTCACTCGACATTTATCAAAAGCTGTCATAATATTTAGACGTTCAAAGCAATATTGCAGTCACACATTTGCAGACTAGTACTGCAGCTTTGCAAGTTAAAGCAATGTGCTGCAGATGAACTGCTTCCTGGTGGCATAGGTTTGATTTACATTAGTTCTCCCTGACTCTGGAGTCATTTGACAGGAGGAAAATGCAAAGCTCGTTCTCAAAAAAGGCAATTGTGTCTAATTGTTAACAAAATAAAAATGTGGGGGGCAAAACAAAACATAAATCATGAATAGGAAAGCATGGGGGTTGTGATGTAATATGAAAAAAAAATCTAAGGGTAGCCACCCTCATTCAAGACCCCAACTAAGGAAAAAAAAAAAAGAGGCAAGTGAACATAAACTGCTGTAACAAAAAACACTCAAATACAAAATGAGTTATAAACTGCTGAACCACAATAAAAATAGCAAATAATAAATAAAAAATGCACCGCTGAGAGCAGCGTTCCAGAACTAAGTTTAATAAAGACACAAAAAGGCAAAAGTACAACTGAACAACTTTGTATTTCATAGCCTTCATATAGTGTAAGATCAATATTTAAAACCCCATCTTAAAAAAAACTTTGTCATAGAATAATAACAGTGAAAGCCTATAATAAATAGGAACTTTAAAATACATAAAAATACATAATTAAAATGTAAATAACCTAACTTTTATGAATAACCACAAATAATGTTTAAATGTTAGATCTGCGTTGCTCTTCATTTTAAAACTCCAGCAATACAACAACAATCATTAATACCTGTATTTTCCTTAGCATTATGTCTCAGTTGCCATGTTGTTTCCCTTACTTCCAAGAAAGTTTTAAAATCACCTCCTCTCTCATTTTCACACATTTTATCAATAATAAAAACAGAAATATTTTGAAATCCCAGTTAATAGTGGGGAAATTAAGGTCACCCATGAATATGGTATTGGGTTGGATGGTCAGTGTTTCTAATCAGTTTAAATACATAGTGTGGGCTTCCTGGGTCATAGAGGGGGGGACATATAGCTTGCAAGGAAGTGGTATTGGTTTTACTTTTATGATCTGATTACAACATGTGTGCAAACTACTTTCTGTAGCATTTATTTTGTCTTAGCCTTTTATTTCTACTCTGCTCTGTTGCTTTAATGTGCTCACCTGGGCTGCACCACAGCTGTAATCAGTGCACTTCACTGATAAGCCAACTCAAATAAACAATCATAACTAAATAGCAGGCAGCAGAGTGTGACCCATGTGACTCATTAATAATCACACAGTTTGTTTTAACAAGTGCTCAGCCAGCAAGTTAGTGCTTGGCTTGTTAACTGTATATATGTCTTTCGGCTTTTCTCGGTTAGGAGTCGTCCCAGCAGAACTCCGGTCCGCTCATGATTGGCAGTGGATTTTTACAGAGCCGAGTTTCCAGCCCAATGCCCAACCTTCAAAGAAGGAACACCCATTCACACTCGCACCTACCTGCATGATTTTAGCATCACTCAACTGTGGGGAGGGCATACAGACCCAACACAGAAGGTGCTCCATACGAGAATCAAACGGGAGAACCTTTTGCTGTGAGGCGACAACACTAACCGCTGCACCACTATGGTCTCTTGGCTTGTTAACTGTAATTATTCATATATGGATAATATATGACTAAAGAGACTGATAGATTTGTAACAGAAAATTCAGCAAACATAATTGCTGGACTTGAAAATGGAGTGCATTAGGTCTGCTAAGTAGGTATAACTTTTCTAGAGAGATAGATTCCTTCCCCTATCCCACATTGCCCCAATTTGCACAGCCTTTCCAATTTTGAGATCAAGTCAACAAAAGGAAATGCCTGCCCAAGAACCAATGTAAACAGACAATTATTTAATAAACAATAAGTGCTTTCATTCTAAAAAAAAATTAACAAAACTTCATGAGACAAATGGGTGTTCAAAACTCATCATTCGAATAACAAAAAATCACCCAGCCATGTACAACAAACTCATAGTCAAACCCTCCAATCAAAACCATAAAGTGAGTGCCCTTAAAGGATACGCACAATATAAACATAAAATGCAGAAATGTTTATAATACAAAAATTAACTACTTATAATTAACTTACAAATCTCTCAAACTGCAAAGATAAAGCACCGTTTATACTATAGGCACTTTGTCATTAATACATGGCAGCTGAACTACATTAAGTAAAAGCTGCCAATATAGCTCACTGGGTCTAAATATGCATGCTGATTTCCCCATCTCAAACTGTGTATTTCCAAAATGTAATATATAAACTTCTTGTAATTTTTACATGACTGTACATGCCCTGCTGGATTTTAGTAGTATGGACCCTAGAGACATTTTTCCTAACATTGTGAAAGGACAATACTGTAGGTTAAAAAAGATTTGTAAGAAACCGAGTGATTTACTAGCACAGCTTGACAACTTAGACCAGCTGTTTCTGGATAGGGGTTATAATGGATCCATACTAGCTGAGGTTAGAAATGAGGTGTTGGGTTTAGATACAGCCACAAGGAAAGGCAAAGGATTACAATAAGGGTGATAAGGTGCGTTTCATGACAACATATGCAAATGATTTTGCTTATATAAATGAAATTGTGCAACGGAATTGGTACATACTTATGATAGATCCTGCCACCGCTGAGTTGGTTGCGAAGACCCCGCTTTTTGTTTTTAGGAATGGCTTGAAACTGAAACAGCTTTTATGTAAAGACACAGTTCGAGGCATTACTGATAATTTAAGTATTACGCCTAGAGGTCTGAATCTTGGGACTTTTTCATGTGGGCACTGTAGTATGTGTCCAGCTATTACTACTATTCAGTTTTTCCAACATCCTCGGTTGGATTACAAGTTTACTCCTAGGTTCACTGCCACTTGTTGTTGTTGTATCTTTTGGCTTTTCCCGGTTAGGGGTTGCCACAGCAGAACTCTGGTCCGCTAATGATTGGCAGTAGATTTTTACGTACCGACTTGCCAGGCCTGACGCACAACCTTCAACGAAGGTACACCCATTCACGCATGTCTCCACGCAGAAGACGCTTTAGCTGAGAATCGAACAGGACAACGTCTTACTGTGAGGTGATAACTGCCACTTGTAATAGTGTTAATTTAGTGTATCTTGTGTACTGTGGTTGCTGTGAGTGCTTCTATGTGGGTAAGACCTCCAGGAGGCTAAGAGATAGGGTATATAACCATCTCTATGATATTAGAAATTTGAACCAACAGAATGCCTTAGCCAAACACGTAGCACAGTTCAGTACACATTTCCTTAATTTTATGGTTTTACAGATAGTGGCATTGAATAAGAGAGGGGAGAATCTGAATAACCAGCTTGAGATGATGGAATTAAAATGGATTCTTAGGCTATGTGCGCACACTTTTCCTGGGATGAATAATTATCTGAGTCTAAAACTGGCAATGGAGGCCAGACCCTTAAAATAATTATAAATTTAGGTTTATACTGTGTGTATATATATATATATATATATATATATATATATATATATATATATAAAGACCATCCTTCCAGCCATCCAGCCATCCATTCCATCCATATGCTGCCATTTCTTTTCCCTGCACTGGTGCTTCAGTGAAATGCTTTGATCCATCCTTACTTTCATGTGATGCCCTTCTTTAACTCATTGTTTTAGTATCCCAGTCTGTTGTGTTATTCACCAAACAACCTGGATCTAGGTTTGGACTCTGGCTAGGTCACCAAATCCAAAGCCTTGCATAGAGCCATACGTCTGATGTCTGACCTAAGCTTGTGGTAGTAGGGATATATAAGTGGACATATCACTTATCTCCTTCTTTGACAACATCTCTCATCTTTACACACTTACTCAAAACTGATTGCTCAACTTAAATTCCAAAAAAATAAATAAACAAACTCCTTCTCTTCCTGGCTAAATCACCCTCCCATCACAAATCCACATTTTCCATCTCATCACTTAACAACAACATCATCAAAGCAGAATCTCACACTAAGCTATTTGCTATGATAATTGATGATCAATTAAAATTTGAACTTCACATCCAACAGTGTATCAAAAAAAAACATCAAAAACTGAGAGTATTTTATAGGATTAAAAAAATCCTTACATCACACTCTAAACTTTCTTTGGCTCAGGCATTCTTCCTACTTTGCCTACTCTATGCCACTCCAATCCTTATAAACTTGCAATCCTCATTAATCTCCAAGCTTGAACACACCTATAACAAAATTGCTAGATTCGCCACAAACCAGCCTTACAACTCACACCACTGCCTTGCCTTAAAGAAACTTCAATGGCTAGAATTGCCCCAACAACTCCTACTACCACAAGTACAAATCACACACTCCATATTCTACAAATCTACTGTCTGCCCCACCCTCCTCCCTAGTATCCTACTATACCCCTAATCATTCACTCCATAACTCCGACCAGCATCTCCTAGATATTTACAACCCCAATAAAAATATCGGCAAACTTGTATATAAACACTCAATGTCCCAGGCCTGCACAAACTCCGCTCTAATATAAGGAACATTACATACATTAACCATTTCAAAAAAGAGCTAAAACACTGCCTATTTAACTTATGGTCCTTCCCCTGCCAGGACCCTACTTAACTCCCCCTCAATATTTTATACAACATCTTCATTTCTGTCTACTGCTCGAACTCAAATGACTATTTTCATGCAAATGTGGAGGTCATATCTATCTGCACCAAACACAATGATCATTTGCAACTACAATCTATGTAAATATCTATATTTCAATAGTTAATTGACTAGTAACAACATTCTTATATATTTTTTCTTCTCATTTTTCAATGATATTACCAGCCTACTATATACTTTAGCTCGCTGCTTTATGGTATCTGCACTTTTCTTCTTTTTGCTTCTGCTCATCTTTTATTGTACCATTAATCTGTAATGATCATTCATAATTATTATATTGTTAATCTCAAATGTAAGTTCATAATTGTTTTTATTACACTGGAGCTTTTCTCCTCGGGTATCCACTGGCTCACTTGGACTAACTTGGTTAACAAATTTCAAATAAATAAATATGAGCATAAAACCCCCATAATATCTCACTTTCAGTCAAAATGCAGGTCTCAAGCTGTTGGTCTCTTCTAAGCGTGGTCATTGGTATGGTTGGTGGTCTTCACTGGTGAAGCTAAGAGACCTGTTAGGCAGCATTCCTTGTGTCTTCTGTTTGCTATTATATTATATTATATTATATTATATTATATAATATTATATTATTATCTAACAGCTAGGAGGAAAAATTGCAATTACGGTAGGCAGATTCCATACATGGATGTCGACTTACAGTGCCTTTTTCATTTAGGTGCAGAGAACTATTATAAGAATTTCAGTATTTGTCAGTCCTTTGTACCTAAAATCTTACATATGCGACTTTCATCTCTAAATTCTTACTCAGAGACACAGCACCTTACATGCCTTGCCCAAGTTAAGATGGCAGAGCCCTCCACTCGTGATGTCCCAATTACCCCAAAGAAGTTCAAGAGCTCAGTCGATCATATCTGGTCCTGTTTACACACAGGGCCATCATGACATCTCATAAGATGTTATCATTTTCTTGACAGGATAGTGTTTGTAGGGGGGGGTGATCTGATGCGGTGTGCCGCCTGTGTGATTGTTTTTTGTCATACTTAGACATTGTGTGAGTTGTCACTGTGTGTGTTATTGAAACTGTCAGTTACTTGTGTGTGTTTATGTATATGTATGTGTTTCAGTGCAATATTTTTTGGAAGTGTCAGTCTTTGTGGGTGTGTGTGTGTGTGTGTGTGTGTGTGTGTGTGTGTGTGTGTGTGTGTGTGTGTGTGTGTGTGTGTGTGTGTGTGTGTGTATGTATGTGTGTTGGTCAGCAGCTGATATAATTCCAAACATGTGCATAGACTGACATAGCCAGGAGCATTAACAATTGAACAAGTGATCAGGATCTGCCAATAACTACTCACCCATAACAACATAACATGAGACATTTTGGTGGAATCAGTAGACAACAGTAAGTGCCCTGACAAAATTCTCCCAAAAGGCATGTGTTCGTATGACTTAAATAGACACCCAATAAATATGTCACACTATAACTGTGATTATAGATTAATGAAAAAGAATGAATTACATCATGTCATACTAGCAAGTCTAAATACTTCAGTCTGTAATTTTTCTTTGTAAGTATTGATAAGACACATGCACCTCCATGCAGTCACACTTCTTTCTCTTATTGTCTGCGCTGTCATCACAGATCTTGTGCCACAAAATGTCCTCTGACAGAGCTAGAAATGAACTTCTTGTCTGTAGAATTTGCCATCCTATTCCACCCTACAGCTTTGAAAGTATCTGGGATCACATCATCCTGCTACTATACCTAATGAATATTTCACAATGCAGTTCATACAACAGCAGGATCAGAACTCTTCACTTGGATTTGAACACTGGTATGCACACCTTTGGATAATATGTGTTTCATGGCACACTGTTAACTATGCCTTATAATTGTTCTGTGCTAAGACTAACTGATGTGTGTGGCATGTGTTGGTATACTGATGTTCTACTTTCCTTTAAGTTGCAGTTGTGGCAGGTATCAAATGATGCCAGTGGTCAGAGAGAACAGGTGTCGTTACTACTAAATGGTGGTGCATAATACATTTTCCCAAGTTGAATACGTGCGCTGCATCACACAACATCAAGATCTCACTGCCAAATGCTGCAGTAAAGTAAACCATATGCCTTGCCTTTATGGGTAAATAGCGAGATATGATCCTATTTGGGAATAAAGAGCCCATTAATCTGTGAGTACATGCTCTAAGTTCATTGCACAGTTCGTAACTGAAAGTCCAGTGTGTATCACATATCCAACAGTCTTGCATATCTTCTTGACACATTCATAAGTAACAGCAATGCTAGGAGTACTAAGGTGTTAAAATTTGGATGCCTGCTCCTAAGAGTTTGTTGTACTTTTGATATTACACCTTCAAAGCCCTCCTAGTAATTATTTCATCTTACAGTTCAATTTCAAGGTATTTCTAGTAATTATTTTATCTTACAATTCAGTTTTTAGGTATTTGAGACATAAGTCATATCGCAGATTTGTCTACTGGATATAACACTGCCTAGGAAGAAACAACCTCCGTATGGTACCAGTGATTTTTTTTAGTTTGTTTATGCACCCTGTCAAGAGATAGAATGATAGGCATAGAAGCCAAGAACACAACATAAAATGACATCTTCTAGAATGCGATAAATCTGGTGAGGCAAAGTATTTTTATGGTGATTTCAAAAACCAAGGTTGCGAAGAAGCTTTTGAAATCTGACCAGGGACCCTGAACACACGGAGAAGGTCTGTGCAAAAACAAGAAGGTCCTGTCTACCCACTGACACTGATGATGCTTCTTGACCACACTCCACAGCCACTGGCTTGAAAATAAATGTTTCCAAAGTGGAGTAGCATTACTGAGGAGCCAAGGTTGCGGGAGAACGTGACTAAGGCAGCTGGCATACTCATTTTAAAGAAGAATTCTGTCACTTTTATGTTTTGGAGAGGAGCCATATAGTATATTAACATCTCTTAAAATATCAAAATTCAAATGGAAGCTAGTTATTGATTCAGTGAATAATTTAATATGGAATTATGATGTTTTGACAATAGTCAACTCCTATTCATTAGACATTAGCCTCTCCTAAATAATGATACCCAGGTTACACACAAGAGAGGCAAATTCCATTCTATTTTCCTCCAGTAAAATAAGGGTGGGAAGACTAATTATTCACAGAAGCTCTATATAACTATATCAATGATTGCACAAAGGTTTCTGTGCCTACTAAAGTAGGCCTAAAAACTAACATCATAAAGAAGACAGTCACTAATAGAGTCCTCCAGGGCTTTGGGCTGGGTTCACTCCTCTTTGCCTTTTATTTTTCAGAAGCCAAGGTCAATATTTAGGGCCTCTGGCGTTTCAAGTTTACAGATGATTGCAAGCTAAGAGCAGTCATAGAAACCCCCCACCAAGATACTAGCATCTTACAGGAAGGCATGAATGGTGCCAAAGCCAAGGATTAAAATTCAGTGCCAATAAATGCATAATAGTCTGTCTTATAAACAATAAGATGCCTCCATTTGCTCAGCCTTCATTCAGACAGTCATTAAGTATTATACCCCATTTGGCATGTATCTGCCCAGAACATGTGATACATAGAACACTCAGAGATATCCTAATAAAAGGATGCAAGGTCTAAACAAAATCTCATACATGGGTTGACGCAAAGACCTGTCACTATACTCAGTATCCTACAGACTGCTAAGAAGTGAGCTGTGTCTAACATATAAGGAATTCTCTGACCCATTACTGATGGATTTATTGCACAACAGTAAGTCAAATGTCATCAGACATACTCAGTCTAGGTATCTAAACCTCTTCTGCCACATCAAAAGCATGGTTTTGAGGAACTAGTATATCTTGCAAAGAATACCATTGCTCTGGAACATACCCCCAATCCACATAAAACAAAGTTCATCTTTGTCCATATTCAAGCACAACTTGGATCTTTATAGATAGATATAGATATACACACACATGCACACACACACACACACACACACACACACACACACACACACACACACACACACACACACACACACACACACACACACACACACACACACACACACACACACACACACACACACACACACACACACACACACACACACAAAGCTTGCTAGTGGTTGGATAGATAGTTCTTGAACCATGATATTGTGATGTTGCTTAGGGTGAGTTTAGAGACTACAGTCAGGAGTTTGGGATGTGAGACTGTATTGAAAGCCTTGGAGAGATCTGGGAAGATAGTGGATACAAGGTTACCATTGTTATGTGGTGATTTACAGTGTTAGTAAAGCTAATAAGGCCTCTAGTGGTACTGTGATTGGGGCAGAATCAGTGTTGTGTGTTAGCCAAGAGATTGTTAGTTAGAAGATGGTTTAGAACTTGGGAGTGTATACATTTTTCTTAAGATTTTTGACAGGGGGATAGAATAGCTATCGGTCTGTAGTTAGATAGGTCAGTTGAATTTCCACCTTTGTGCAGTGGTATTATATGTCAAATTTCCAAAGGACTGGGATGTGTTGTTCAGAGACTGACATATTATTTTACTTTATTTATTTTATTTTACATTTGTTGACCGGGATAGTCTGACTGGATTCATGTCCATTTTCAGCAGAGGCCCGGGGAGAAAAGCTACAAAGTAAGCAGATAAGATTACTTAGTACAAGTTATACACTGGTTACATACTTAACGAGTTATACAATTCCAACGTTTGAAAAAAACCTGGGTGTAAGTCTGGGATATGTAGCACAACTAAGCTAAATTACAATTTTTGACACCATACTAGAAGAGAGTTAGTCAGGTTTGATACACTGACATAGCCAGTTTAGTTTCAAATATTGTTTGAGTCTTTTCTTAAATTGACAAAGGGTAGTAAGTAGGGTAATATCAGCTGGGAGTGAGTTCCAGGCTCTACCTAAAGAGTTGGCAAACAGAGAGTCACAGGCTGAGTTATTAGTTTTTTTATTTTATTTATTTTATTTTACATTTGTTGACCGGGCTAGTCTAGCTGGATGCATGTCCATTTTCAGTAGAGGCCCGAGGAGTTAAGCTCCAGAGTTTAAGAAGAAGTACATTTACTATATTACAAGAAAGTAAGGGAAAACAATATGCAAAGAGTACACACAAAAATAAGCCAAAAAAAATTACAAGCAAGGTTATACAGTTAACAATATAGAAGATTAACAATATAAAATATTAGTTTTTTTTTTTTTTTTTTTTTTTTTTTTTTATTAAGTAGTTTGAAGGGGAGGTTAAAAGGGAGAGTGTGTTAAGATAAGAGGTGGGTTAGGGTTATAGGATGAAGGGATTTGTCTGATGGCATAGAGTGTTAGTCAGGATTAGTGCAGGGGCATATCCATTGAGATTTGAGGTGGAGTTTAATTTTCTTTTTGGAGAGAGATTTCGAGGGAATAGTGGTAAGTTCAGAGGGGAGCAGATTCCAATGTTTTCCAACAGTGTTGGAAAAGAGGGAATCACCAGCTTTGTTGTTTGATTTGTCAATATTTACAAGAAATTTGTGTGCAGATCTTAGGGATTTTAGGTTATGGTAGGGGTGGATAAGGGTAGATAGTATAGGTGTTTTGTCAGGTTGATGCAGAATTTGATGGGCAATGGTTAATTGATTGATTTTAAGCTGGTGCTGAAATTCAAGCCAGCCTAGTAGTTTTAGATTGATACAATGGTGGGTTTTGAATGGGTTGCCTGTAGCAAATCTTGCTATATTGTGGTAAGAGTTCTCTAATTTAAGAAGATTTTTTTTTGATAGGTTTGTTAATATGGGGAGGCATAGAGGAGGGGAGAGATAAGGTGGGTTTGAGCAATAGTAATTCTAGAGTCTGGAGTGAGGAAAGGTTTGATTCGGTAGAGAGCCTATTTTTTTTGTTAGTATTTTTCAAGGTGTTGTTTATATGTGTATCAAAGTTAAGGTTGTTATCTATGGTAATTCCTAATAGTTTAGTTGTGAGGTCTTGAGATATAGGTGTGCCATTTTTAGATGATATTGTAAAGTCTATATGAGGAGATTTACTGGAGGGTGTAAAGAGGAGGAGTTTAGTTTTTTTGGAGTTAAGTAGGAGACAGCGTTGGGAAAACCATTCTTCAATGGAGTTAAATATGTGTTGTGTAAGGGAGTGAAGATTAGGTACTGTTGTGGCTGAGCAAATGAGTGTGGAATCATCTGCGTATTGAATGCATGTAGCTTGTGGAACTATTTGGTGGAGGTCATTGATAAACAAAGAAAACAGAAGGGGACCTAATATAGACCCTTGGGGAACACCAATGGTAACAGGAAGCTGTGAAGATAGGGTGGTTTTCCAGAGAACTGCTTGGTGTCTGTCATTTAAGTAGGATTTGAACCGGTTAATGGGTTGGGTTTCTAGTGACATAGATTGGAGGATATTTATGAGTATTTGGTGGTTAACCATGTCAAATGTTTTTGAGAGGTCTAGGAAGAGAGCTGAGGAAAGTGTGTTGTGGTTACGATTTTTGTTGATGGTGTCTGTAAAGGAGAGGAGGGCAGTGGTGGTACTATGGGAAGGTCTGAAGCCATGCTGGGTATTAGAAAGCAAGTTGTATTTGAGAAGATGGTTCAGCAGTTGCTTGTGTATACATCTTTCCATGATTTTTGATAAGGGAGAGAGCAGGGCTATAGGGCAGTGGTTTGAAAATTCAGTAGAATTTCCATCCTTGTGAAGTGGGATGATGTGAGATATTTTCCAAAGTTTTGGGACATATCCCTCTGTGATGGTTCTGTTTACGAGTATGGAAATTGGGTAGGCTATGGAACTGGCTGCTAATTGCAAGTATTCTGTGGGTAGTAAGTCAGCAGAGGGGGTACAAGGTTTGAGTTTTTTGATAAGGGAGAGTATGTAGGTTGTAGGGACAGGTTGGAAGAGAAAAGGGGGAGGTGGCGTTAAGTCATATTTAGATATAACTGTGTCATTTGTAGAGAGTTGACTAGCTAGAATATGAATTGTGTCTGTAAAGGAGTTAAAGTCATTGGCAATTTGGTTGTGGTTCATTGTGTCAGAGCCTTGTGGGTTGGGTGTGGTAGGTTTACTAGTCTGTAGTAGCTCATTTATATTGGCCAGAATTTTTGTGGGCAATTTTTAAGTAGTTTGCTGAGATTTTAGGTAATAGTTTTTATCGGTCATTATGGCTTTTTTGGTCTCATTTCTTAGTAGTTTGTAGTGTTGGTAGTCTGCCGTGTTTTTTGTAGAGCGGGATTTGTTCCAGATCTTATTTTTGAGTTGGACTTTTTGCTTTGTTTCTATTGAGAGCCATGGGGCGGATTTGGTTTTAATTCTAATAGATCGAGTGGGAGCGTGATGGTTAAGTATGGTTAGGAATTTTGCATTAAAGTAGTCTACAGCTTCATCTAGGGGAAGGTATTTCAAGGGTGACCAGTTACAAGCATATAGTTCATTTTTAAAGAGTTCCAAATTAAAGTTTTTTTTGGTTCTGAGTGTTCTAGTTATGCTTTGGGTAGGGGGGGTTAGTTTTGAGCCTGATAATGTAGGTAAGTAAGTTTTGATAGTTTGAACTAATAATCTATTGGAAGACTGAAGAGGTCTAGGATTATTATAGGGGTATTAGAAAGTAAGTTGTATTTGAGAAGATGGTTCAGCAGTTGCTTGTGTATACATCTTTCCATGATTTTTGATAAGGGAGAGAGCAGGGCTATAGGGCGGTAGTTTGAAAATTCAGTAGAATTTCCACCCTTGTGAAGTGGGATGATGTCGTCACAGCAGAACTCCGGTCCGCTCATGATTGGCAGTGGATTTTTACAGAGCCGAGTTGCCAGCCCAATGCCCAACCTTCAAAGAAGGCACACCCATTCACACTCGCACCTACCTGCATGATTTTAGCATCACTCAACTGCGGGGAGGGCATACAGACCCAACACAGAAGGTGCTCCATATGAGAATCAAATGGGAGAACCTTTTGCTGTGAGGCGACCACACTAACCGCTGCAGCACTATGGTCTCTTGGCTTGTTAACTGTAATTATTCATATATGGATAATATATGACTAAAGAGACTAATAGATTTGTAACAGAAAATTCAGCAAACATAATTGCTGGACTTGAAAATGGAGTGCATTAGGTCTGCTAAGTAGGTATAACTTTTCTAGAGAGATAGATTCCTTCCCCTATCCCACATTGCCCCAATTTGCACAGCCTTTCCAATTTTGAGATCAAGTCAACAAAAGGAAATGCCTGCCCAGGAACCAATGTAAACAGACAATTATTTAATAAACAATAAGTGCTTTCATTCTAAAAAAAATTAACAAAACTTCATGAGACAAATGGGTGTTCAAAACTCATCATTTGAATAACAAAAAATCACCCAGCCATGTGCAACAAACTCATAGTCAAACCCTCTAATCAAAACCATAAAATGAGTGCCCTTAAAGGATACGCACAATATAAACATAAAATGCAGAAATGTTTATAATACAAAAATGAAGTACTTATAATTAACTTACAAATCTCTCAAACTGCAAAGATAAAGCACCGTTTATACTATAGGCACTTTGTCATTAATACATGGCAGGTGAACTACATTAAGTAAAAGCTGCCAATATAGCTCACTGGGTCTAAATATGCATGCTGATTTCCCCATCTCAAACTGTGTATTTCCAAAATGTAATATATAAACGTCTTGTAATTTTTACACGACTGTACATGCCCTGCTGGATTTTAGTAGTATGGACCCTAGAGCCATTTTTCCTAACATTGTGAAAGGACAATACTTTAGGTTAAAAAGGATTTGTAAGAAACAAGTGATTTACTAGCACAGCTTGACAACTTAGACCAGCTGTTTCTGGATAGGGGTTATAATGGATCCATACTAGCTGAGGTTAGAAATGAGGTGTTGGGTTTAGATACAGCCACAAGGAAAGGCAAAGGATTACAATAAGGGTGATAATGTGTGTTTCATGACAACATATGCAAATTATTTTGCTTATATAAAGGAAATTGTGCAACGAAATTGGCACATACTTATGATAGATCCTACCACCATTGAGTTGGTCCGGAAGACCTCCTTTTTGTTTTTAGGAATAGCTTGAATCTGAAACGGCTTTTATGCAAAGACACAGTTTGAGGCATTACTGATAATTTAAGTACCACGCCTAGAGGTCTGAATTTTGGGACTTTTTTATATGGGCACTGTAGTATGTGTCCAGCTATTACTACTATCCAGTTTTTCCAACATCCTCGTCTGGATTACAAGTTTACTCCTAGGTTCACTGCCACTTGTTGTTGTTGTTGTTGTATCTTTCGGCTTTTCCCGGTTAGGGGTCGCCACAGCAGAACTCCGGTCCGCTAATGATTGGCAGTAGATTTTTACGTACTGACTTGCCAGGCCTGACGCACAACCTTCAACGAAGGTACGCCCATTCACGCATGTCTCCATGCATAAGAAGCTTTAACTGAGAATCGAACAGGACAACGTCTTACTGTGAGGCGACAACTGCCACTTGTAATAGTGTTAATTTAGTGTATCTTGTGTACTGTGGTTGCTGTGAGTGCTTCTATGTGGGTAAGACCTCCAGGAGGCTAAGAGATAGGGTATATAACCATCTCTATGATATTAGAAATTTGAACCAACAGAATGCCTTAGCCAAACACGTAGCACAGTTCAGTACACATTTCCTTAATTTTATGGTTTTACAGATAGTGGCATTGAATAAGAGAGGGGAGAATCTGAATAACCAGCTTGAGATGATGGAATTAAAATGGATTCTTAGACTACGTGCACACACTTTTCCTGGGATGAATAATTATCTGAGTCTAAAACTGGCGATGGAGGACAGACCCTTAAAATAATTATATCTTTAGGTTTATACTGTGTGTATATATATATATATATATATATATATATATATATATATATATATAAAGACCATCCTTCCAGCCATCCAGCCATCCATTCCATCCACATGCTGCCATTTCTTTTCCCTGCACTGGTGCTTCAGTGAAATGTTTTGCTCCATCCTTACTTTCATGTGATGTCCTTCTTTAACTCATTGTTCTAGTATCCCAGTCTGTTGTGTTATTCACCAAACAACCTGGATCTAGGTTTGGTCTCTGGCTAGGTCAACAAATCCAAAGCCTTGCATAGAGCCATACGTCCGATGCTTGACCTAAGCTTGTGGTAGTAGGGATATATAAGTGGACATATCACTTATCTCCTTCTTTGACAACATCTATCATCTTTACACACTTACTCAAAACTGATTGCTCAACTTAAATTCCAAAAAAAATAAAAAAATAAAAAAACAAACTCCTTCTCTTCCTGCCTAAATCACCCTCCCATCACAAATCCACATTTTCCATCTCATCACTTAACAACAACATCATCAAAGCAGAATCTCACACTAAGCTATTTGGTATGATAATTGATGATCAATTAAAATTTGAACTTCACATCCAACAGTGTATCAAAAAAAAACCATCAAAAACTGAGAGTATTTTATAGGATTAAAAAAATCCTTACATCACACTCCAAACTTTCTCTGGCTCAGGCATTCCTCCTACTTTGCCTACTCTATGCCACTCCAATCCTTACAAACTTGCAATCCTCATTAATCTCCAAGCTTGAACACACCTATAACAAAATTGCTAGATTTGCCACAAACCAGCCTTACAACTCACACCACTGCCTTGCCTTAAAGAAACTTCAATGGCTAGAATTGCCCCAACAACTTCTACTATCACAAGTACAAATCACACACTCCATATTCTACAAATCTACTGTGTGCCCCACCCTCCTCCCTAGTATCCTACTATACCCCTCATCGTAGCTCCGACCAGCATCTCCTAGATATTTACAAACCCGATAAAAATATCGGCAAACTTGTATATAAACAGTCAATGTCCCAGGCCTGGAACAAACTCCCCTCTAATATAAGGAACATTACATACTTTAACCATTTCAAAAAAGAGCTAAAACACTGCCTATTTAACTTATGGTCCTGCCCCTGCCAGGACCCTACTAACTCCCCCTCAATATTTTATACAACATCTTCATTTCTGTCTACTGCTCAAACTCAAATGACTATTTTCATGCAAATGTTGGCGGTCATATCTATCTGCACCAAACACGATGATCATTTGCAACTACAATCTATGTAAATATCTATATTTCAATAGTTAATTTACTAGTAACAACATTCTTATATATTTTTTTCTTCTCATTTTTCAATGATATTACCAGCCTACTATATACTTTAGCTCGCTGCTTTATGGTATCTGCACTTTTCTTCTTTTTGCTTCTGCTCCTCTTTTATTGTACCATTAATCTGAAATGATCATTCATAATTATTGTATTGTTAATCTCAAATGTAAGTTCATAATTGTTTTTATTACACTGGAGCTTTTCTCCTCGGGTATCCACTAGCTCACTTGGACTAACTTGGTTAACAAATTTCAAATAAATAAATATGAGCATAAAACCCCCATAATATCTCACTTTCAGTCAAAATGCAGGTCTCAAGCTGTTGGTCTCTTCTAAGCGTGGTCATTGGTATGGTTGGTGGTCTTCACTGGTGAAGCTAAGAGACCTGTTAGGCAGCATTCCTTGTGTCTTCTGTTTGCTATTATATTATATTATATTATATTATATTATATTATATTATTATCTAACAGCTAGGAGGAAAAACTGCAATTACGGTAAGCAGATTCCATACAAGGATGTCCACTTACAGTGCCTTTTTCGTTTAGGTGCAGAGAACTATTATAAGAATTTCAGTATTTGTCAGTCCTTTGTACCTAAAATCTTACATATGCAACTTTCATCTCTAAATTCTTAGTCAGAGACACAGCACCTTACATGCCTTGCCCAAGTTAAGATGGCAGAGCCTTCCAATCGTAATGTCCCAACTACACCAAAGAAGTTCAAGAACCCAGTCGATCATATCTGGTCCTGTTCACACACAGGGCCATCATGACATCTCATAAGATGTTATCATTTTCTTGACAGGATAGTGTTTGTGGGGGGGAGGGGTGTGATCTGATGCAGTGTGCTGCCTGTGTGATTGTTTTTTGTCATACTTAGACATTGTGTGAGTTGTCACTGTGTGTGTTATTGAAACTGTCAGTTACTTGTGTGTGTTTATGTATATGTATGTGTTTCAGTGCAATATTTTTTGGAAGTGTCAGTCTTTGTGTGTGTGTGTGTGTGTGTGTGTGTGTGTGTGTGTGTGTGTGTGTGTGTGTGTGTGTGTGTGTGTGTGTGTGTGTGTGTGCGCGTTGGTCAGCAGCTGATATAATTCCAAACATGTGCATAGACTGACATAGCCAGGAGCATTAACAATTGAACAAGTGATCAGGATCTGCCAATAACTACTCACCCATAACAACATAACATGAGACATTTTGGTGGAATCAGTAGACAACAGTAAGTGCCCTGACAAAATTCTCCCAAAAGGCATGTGTTCGTATGACTTAAGTAGACACCCAATAAATATGTCACACTATAACTGTGATTATAGATTAATGAAAAAGAATGAATTACATCATGTCGTACTAGCAAGTCTAAATACTTCAGTCTGTAATTTTTCTTTGTAAGTATTGATAAGACACATGCACCTCCATGCAGTCACACTTCTTTCTCTTATTGTCTGCACTGTCATCACAGATCTTGTGCCACAAAATGTCCTCTGACAGAGCTAGAAATGAACTTCTTGTCTGTAGAATTTGCCATCCTATTCCACCCTACAGCTTTGAAAGTATCTGGGATCACATCATCCTGCTACTATACCTAATGAATATTTCACAATGCAGTTCATACAACAGCAGGATCAGAACTCTTCACTTGGATTTGAACACTGGTATGCACACCTTTGGATAATATGTGTTTCATGGCACACTGTTAACTATGCCTTATAATTGTTCTGTGCTAAGACTAACTGATGTGTGTGGCATGTGTTGGTATACTGATGTTCTACTTTCCTTTAAGTTGCAGTTGTGGCAGGTATCAAATGATGCCAGTGGTCAGAGAGAACAGGTGTCGTTACTACTAAATGGTGGTGCATAATACATTTTCCCAAGTTGAATAAGTGCGCTGCATCACACAACATCAAGATCTCACTGCAAAATGCTGCAGTAAAGTAAACCATATGCCTTGCCTTTATGGGTAAATAGCGAGATATGATCCTATTTGGGAATAAAGAGCCCATTAATCTGTGAGTACATGCTCTAAGTTCATTGCACAGTTCGTAACTGAAAGTCCAGTGTGTATCACATATCCAACAGTCTTGCATATCTTCTTGACACATTCATAAGTAACAGCAATGCTAGGAGTACTAAGGTGTTAAAATTTGGATGCCTGCTCCTAAGAGTTTGTTGTACTTTTGATATTACACCTTCAAAGCCCTCCTAGTAATTATTTCATCTTACAGTTCAATTTCAAGGTATTTATAGTAATTATTTTATCTTACAATTCAGTTTTTAGGTATTTGAGACATAAGTCATATCGCAGATTTGTCTACTGGATATAACACTGCCTAGGAAGAAACAACCTCCGCATGGTACCAGTGATTTTTTTTAGTTTGTTTATGCACCCTGTCAAGAGATAGAATGATAGGCATAGAAGCCAAGAACACAACATAAAATGACATCTTCTAGAATGTGATAAATCTGGTGAGGCAAAGTATTTTTATGGTGATTTCAAAAACCAAGGTTGCGAAGAAGCTTTTGAAATCTGACCAGGGACCCTGAACACACGGAGAAGGACTGTGCAAAAACAAGAAGGTCCTGTCTACCCACTGACACTGATGGTGCTTCTTGACCACACTCCACAGCCACTGGCTTGAAAATAAATGCTTCCAAAGTGGAGTAGCATTACTAAGGAGCCAAGGTTGTGTGAGAACGTGACTAAGGCAGCTGGCATACTCATTTTAAAGAAGAATTCTATCACTTTTTTATTTTGGAGAGGAGCCATATAGTATATTAACATCTCTTAAAATTTCATATTCAAATGGAAGCTAGTTATTGCTCCAATGAATAATTTAATATGGAATTATGATGTTTTGACAATAGTCAACTCCTATTCATTAGACATTAGCCTTTCCTAAATAATGACACCCAGATTACACACAAGAGAGGCAAATTCCATTCTATTTTCCTTTGGTAAAATAAGGACGGGAAGACTAATTATTCACAGAAGCTCTGTATGACTATATCAATGATTGCATAAAGGTTTCTGTGCCTACTAAAGTAGGCCTAAAAACTAACATCATAAAGAAGACAGTCACCAATAGAGTCCTCCAGGGCTTTGGGCTGGGTTCACTCCTCTTTGCCTTTTATTTTTCAGAAGCCAAGGTCAATGTTTAGGGCCTCTGGCGTTTCAAGTTTACAGATGATTGCAAGCTAAGAGCAGTCATAGAAACCCCCCACCAAGATACTAGCATCTTACAGGAAGGCATGAATGGTGCCAAAGCCAAGGATTAAAATTCAGTGCCAATAAATGCATAATAGTCTGTCTTATAAACAATAAGATGCCTCCATTTACTCAGCCTTCATTCAGACAGTCATTGAGTATTATACCCCATTTGGCATGTACCTGCCCAGAACATGTGATACATAGAACACTCAGAGATATCCTAATAAATGGATGCAAGGTCTAAACAAAATCTCATACATGGGCTGATGCAAAGACCTGTCACTATACTCAGTATCCTACAGACTGCTAAGAAGTGAGCTGTGTCTAGCATATAAGGAATTCTCTGACCCATTACTGATGGATTTATTGCACAACAGCAAGCCAAATGTCATCAGGCATACTCAGTCTAGGTATCTAAACCTCTTCTGTCACATCAACAGCATGGTTTTGAGGAACTAGTATATATTGCAAAGAATACCATTGCTCTGGAACATACACCCAATCCACATAAAACAAAGTTCATCTTTGTCCATATTCAAGCACAACTTGGATCTTTATAGATAGATATAGATATATGCACACATGCAGACACACACACAGACACACAGACACACAGACACACACACACACACACACACACACACACACACACACACACACACACACACACACACACACACACACACACACACACACACAGCTTGCTAGTGGTTGGATAGATAGTTCTTGAACCATGATATTGTGATGTTGCTTAGGGTGAGTTTAGAGTCTACAGTTAGGAGTTTGGGATGTGAGACTGTATTGAAAGCCTTGGAGAGATCTGGGAAGATAGTGGATACAAGGTTACCATTGTTTTGTGGTGATTTACAGTGTTAGTAAAGCTAATAAGGCCACTAGTGGTACTGTGATTGGGGCAGAATCAGTGGTGTGTGTTAGCTAAGATATTGTTAGTTAGAAGATGGTTTAGAACTTGGGAGTGTATACATTTCTCTTAAGATTTTTGACAGGGGGATAGAATAGCTATCGGTCTGTAGTTAGATAGGTCAGTTGAATTTCCACCTTTGTGCAGTGGTATTATATGTCAATTTTCCAAAGGGCTGGGATGTGTTGTTCAGAGACTAACCTATTATTTTACTTTATTTATTTTATTTTACATTTGTTGACCGGGATAGTCTGACTGGATTCATGTCCATTTTCAGCAGAGGCCCGGGGAGAAAAGCTACAAAGTAAGCAGATAAGATTACTTAGTACAAGTTATACACTGGTTACATACTTAACAAGTTATACAATTCCAAAGTTTGAGAAAAACCTGGGTGTAAGTCTGGGATATGTAACACAACTAAGCTAAATTACAATTTTTTGACACCATACTAGGAGAGAGTTAGTCAGGTTTGATACACTGACATAGCCAGTTTAGTTTCAAATATTGTTTGAGTCTTTTCTTAAATTGACTCAGGGTAGGAAGTAGGGTAATATCAGCTGGGAGTGAGTTCCAGGCTCTACTTAAAGAGTTGGCAAACAGAGAGTCACAAGCTGAGTTATTAGTTTTTTTATTTTATTTATTTTATTTTACATTTGTTGACCGGGCTAGTCTAGCTGGATGCATGTCCATTTTCAGTAGAGGCCCGAGGAGTTAAGCTCCAGAGTTTAAGAAGAAGTACATTTACTATATTACAAGAAAGTAAGGGAAAACAATATGCAAAGAGTACACACAAAAATGAGCCAAAAAAAAATTACAAGCAAGGTTATACAGTTAACAATATAGAAGATTAACAATATAAAATATTAGTTTTTTTTTATTAAGTAGTTTGAAGGGGAGGTTAAAAGGGAGAGTGTGTAAGATAAGAGGGGGGTTAGGGTTATAGGATGAAGGGATTTGTCTGATGGCATAGAGTGTTAGTCAGGATTAGTGCAGGGGCATATCCATTGAGATTTGAGGTGGAGTTTAATTTTCTTTTTGAAGAGAGATTTCGAAGGAATACTGGTAAGTCCAGAAGGGAGCAGATTCCAATGTTTTCCAACAGTGTTGGAAAAGAGGGAATCACCAGCTTTGTTGTTTGATTTGTCAATATTTACAAGAAATTTGTGTGCAGATCTTAGGGATTTTAGGTTATGGTAGGGGTGGATAAGGGTAGATAGTATAGGTGTTTTGTCAGGTTGATGCAGAATTTGATGGGCAATGGTTAATTGATTGATTTTAAGCTGGTGCTGAAATTCAAGCCAGCCTAGTAGTTTTAGATTGATACAATGGTGGGTTTTGAATGGGTTGCCTGTAGCAAACCTTGCTATATTGTGGTAAGAGTTCTCTAATTTAAGAAGATTTTTTGATAGGTTTGTTAATATGGGGAGGCATAGAGGAGAGGAGAGATAAGGTGGGTTTGAGCAATAGTAATTCTAGAGTCTGGAGTGAGGAAAGGTTTGATTCGGTAGAGAGCCTATTTTTTTGTTAGTATTTTTCAAGGTGTTGTTTATATGTGTATCAAAGTTAAGGTTGTTATCTATGGTAATTCCTAATAGTTTAGTCGTGAGGTCTTGAGATATAGGTGTGCCATTTTTAGATGATATTGTAAAGTCTATATGAGGAGATTTACTGGAGGGTGTAAAGAGGAGGAGTTTAGTTTTTTTGGGGTTAAGTAGGAGACAGCATTGGGAAAACCATTCTTCAATGGAGTTAAATATGTGTTGTGTAAGGGAGTGAAGATTAGGTACTGTTGTGGCTGAGCAAATGAGTGTGGAATCATCTGCGTATTGAATGCATGTAGCTTGTGGAACTATTTGGTGGAGGTCATTGATAAACAAAGAAAACAGAAGGGGACCTAATATAGACCCTTGGGGAACACCAATGGTAACAGGAAGCTGTGAAGATAGGGTGGTTTTCCAGAGAACTGCTTGGTGTCTGTCATTTAAGTAGGATTTGAACCAGTTAATGGGTTGGGTTTCTAGTGACATAGATTGGAGGATATTTATGAGTATTTGGTGGTTAACCATGTCAAATGTTTTTGAGAGGTCTAGGAAGAGAGCTGAGGAAAGTGTGTTGTGGTTACGATTTTTGTTGATGGTGTCTGTAAAGGAGAGGAGGGCAGTGGTGGTACTATGGGAAGGTCTGAAGCCATGCTGGGTATTAGAAAGCAAGTTGTATTTGAGAAGATGGTTCAGCAGTTGCTTGTGTATACATCTTTCCATGATTTTTTGATAAGGGAGAGAGCAGTGTTATAGGGCGTAGTTTGAAAATTCAGTAGAATTTCCACCCTTGTGAAGTGGGATGATGTGAGATATTTTCCAAAGTTTTGGGACATATCCCTCTGTGATGGTTCTGTTTACGAGTATGGAAATTGGGTAGGCTATGGAACTGGCTGCTAATTGCAAGTATTCTGCGGGTAGTAAGTCAGCAGAGGGGGTACAAGGTTTGAGTTTTTTGATAAGGGAGAGTATGTAGGTTGTAGGGACAGGTTGGAAGAGAAAAGGGGGAGGTGGCGTTAAGTCATATTTAGATATAACTGTGTCATTTGTAGAGAGTTGACTAGCTAGAATATGAATTGTGTCTGTAAAGGAGTTAAAGTCATTGGCAATTTGGTTGTGGTTCATTGTGTCAGAGCCTTGTGGGTTGGGTGTGGTAGGTTTACTAGTCTGTAGTAGCTCATTTATATTGGCCAGAATTTTTGTGGGCAATTTTTGCGAGTTTGCTGAGATTTTAGGTAATAGTTTTTTTTATCGGTCATTATGGCTTTTTTGGTCTCATTTCTTAGTAGTTTGTAGTGTTGGTAGTCTGCCGTGTTTTTTGTAGAGCGGGATTTGTTCCAGATCTTATTTTTGAGTTGGATTTTTTGCTTTGTTTCTATTGAGAGCCATGGGGCGGATTTGGTTTTAATTCTAATAGATCGAGTGGGAGCGTGATGGTTAAGTATGGTTAGGAATTTTGCATTAAAGTAGTCTACAGCTTCATCTAGGGGAAGGTATTTCAAGGGTGACCAGTTACAAGCATATAGTTCATTTTTAAAGAGTTCCAAATTAAAGTTTTTTTTGGTTCTGAGTGTTCTAGTTATGCTTTGGGTAGGGGGGGTTAGTTTTGAGCCTGATAATGTAGGTAAGTAAGTTTTGATAGTTTGAACTAATAATCTATTGGAAGACCGAAGAGGTCTAGGATTATTATAGGGGTATTAGAAAGTAAGTTGTATTTGAGAAGATGGTTCAGCAGTTGCTTGTGTATACATCTTTCCATGATTTTTGATAAGGGAGAGAGCAGGGCTATAGGGCGGTAGTTTGAAAATTCAGTAGAATTTCCACCCTTGTGAAGTGGGATGATGTGAGATATTTTCCAAAGTTTTGGGACATATCCCTCTGTGATGGTTCTGTTTACGAGTATGGAAATTGGGTAGGCTATGGAACTGGCTGCTAATTGCAAGTATTCTGTGGGTAGTAAGTCAGCAGAGGGGGTACAAGGTTTGAGTTTTGTGATAAGGGAAAGTATGTAGGTTGTGGGGACAGGTTGGAAGAGAAAAGGGGGAGGTGGCGTTAAGTCATATTTAGATATAACTGTGTCATTTGTAGAGAGTTGACTAGCTAGAATATGAATTGTGTCTGTAAAGAAGGAGTTAAAGTTGTTGGCAATTTGGTTGTGGTTCATTGTGTCAGAGCCTTGTGGGTTGGGTGTGGTAGGTTTACTAGGCTGTAGTAGCTCATTTATATTGGCCCAGAATTTTTGTGGGTAATTTTTGCGAGTTTGCTGAGATTTTAGGTAATAAGTTTTTTTATCGGTCATTATGGCTTTTTTGGTCTCATTTCTTAGTAGTTTGTAGTGTTGGTAGTCTGCCGTGTTTTTTGTAGAGCGGGATTTGTTCCAGATCTTATTTTTGAGTTGGATTTTTTGCTTTGTTTCTATTGAGAGCCATGGGGCAGATTTGGTTTTAATTCTAATAGATTGAGTGGGAGCGTGATGGTTAAGTATGGTTAGGAATTTTGCATTAAAGTAGTTTACAGCTTCATCTAGGGGAAGGTATTTCAAGGGTGACCAGTTACAAGCATATAGTTCATTTTTAAAGAGTTCCAAATTAAAGTTTTTTTTGGTTCTGAGTGTTCTAGTTATGCTTTGGGTAGGGGGGGTTAGTTTTGAGCCTGATAATGTAGGTAAGTAAGTTTTGATAGTTTGAACTAATAATCTATTGGAAGACCGAAGAGGTCTAGGATTATTATAGGGGTAATAGCATTTTTAAGTGCAGGACTATTGTCCGGATTTTAAAGGACTTTATATGCTACAATCAGTTGGTTTTACTGGATCAAATTGGGCAGTTCTAGCCACCCAAGCTCGTTTACATGGATAAGGTGGCATGTTCTAAAAGGCAGACGAGTGGCAAATCTGGCAATGTGGTTGTAGCTGGTAGAGAGTTTGTAAGAACAGACTTGTTTAAGTTAGTGAATTAAGGGGATGCTTAGAGAAGAGTTGGGAGCAGATGAGAGCGTACAATGGCAATTCTAGCTGGTGGGGTTAGAAAGGATTTAATCCTGTAAAGTGAACCTAGTTTTTTATGGATGGATTTGATAGTTTGATTAACATGCAGGCGAATTTAAAATTATTATCGATGATAAGACCTAGTAGTTTTGTAGAGATGTCTGGGGAGATCATAGTGCCATTATTGGATTTTATGGTAACGGTAAATGCAGTGGACCTATGAGTTGGGGGGAAAAGTAGCAGCTTTATTTATTTATTTTTTATTTAAGATCAGATGATGACCAGAAAGCCAGTTTTCTACTAAGCAGAAAGTATTCTGGGTAGATGACCATGGATCTATCTGAGATGTGGCTGAGCAGATCAGGATCTAGTCATCTGTGTATTGACTACAGCTGACTTTTGGGATGAGAGTATAAAGGTCATTGATGAAAATGGAGAACAGAAGGGGCCCTAGTATAGAACCCTGGGGAACACCAAGGGAGTTGGGTAGGAGGTTAGATAGTTTGCTTTGCCAAAGGACAGCCTTCTGTCTGCCACTCAGATAAGATTGGAACCACTGAAGGGCTTTATTATCTAGATAGAATGTTTTAAGGGTGAGGATTAATAGTTGGTGATTGACCATATCAAATGCCTTGGAGATATCCAAGAAGAGAGCAGAGGATAAGTTATTATTGTTACAATTATGGTTCATGGTGTTAGAGAAGGCTAGGAGGGCTGAAGTGGTACTGTGGTGAGGTCTGAAGCCATGCTGAGAGTCAGCCAAAAGATTATTCTGAATTAGGTGGTGAAGCAGTTGTCTATGAACACATTTTTTCATTATTTTTGCAAGTGGAGATAATATTGCTATTGGCCTATAATTAGATAGTTCAGTAGAGCTGCTGCCTTTGTGAAGTGGGATTACATAGGATATTTTCCAGATGGAGGGTATTTTGGCTTCTGCTATTGTTCAATTGATTAGTATTGAGATGAAGTATGCAATGGCATCTGCTGTTCTTTGTAGATACACAGCACAGAGTAGATCAGCAGAGAGTGTAGTTGGTTTTAATTTTTTGATTAAAGCACAAGTGAAGTGCAACTGGTTGGAAACTGAATGAGAGTTGGTTACTGGGAGTGGTGGAGTCAGGGCCAGGGGAGGTTGGAGGTAATTGGCTAGCTAGAGCTTGGACTGTCTCAGTGAAGAATCAATTAAAACTGTCTGAGACTTCCTCAGGTGATTTATTAATAGTGCCTGCAGGGGTTGGGGTGGAAGTTTATCCAGGATGTAATAGTTTATTTATACCTGCCCAAAACTTCTGATAGTTGTTTTGATTTATTTGCTGAAGATTACAGTAGTATTTTTTTTGTCTTGTAAAATGGATTTTTTAATCTCATTCCTTGATTGCTGATATTTAATGTGATGTTGGGGGTCTTTTGTAGTATGCCATTATGCCCATGCTTTGTTTCTATGAGTGATTTTGTTTGGCCTCTTTAAAAAGCTATGGTGCAGTTTTTGACTTTGTTCTTATTGAGCGAACAGGTGCATGAGAGTCTAGGATCTCAAGGGATTTGTTGTTAAAGTAGACAACAGCTTCCTCTAAGGGGAGGTGTTTTAGGACTGACCATTTACACGAGTTTAGTTCCTCTTGGAATTTGTCAGGATTAAAGTTCTTATTATTTCTTACAGTTCTAGGTATGGGTTGGTGGGGGTTAATGGCTTTAGGCTTAATTATATAGGTAAGAAGGTGATCACTTAAGTCATCAGGGAGGGTCCCTGAGGTATACAGTTGGGGGTGACTATTGATAAGTATCCAATCAAGTATGCTTTCTTTATGATTAGGTTTACCTATCCTGGTAGGGGTGGCTATGGTTTGTGTAAATGCATGCAGGTTAACATGGGTGATTGAGGATTCTGAAAAACAGGTGTTCCAGTCTATGTTAAAATCTCCAAGTAGTATGGTTTCTTGGGGATAGGTACAAGATAGCCAGCGAAGGATATTGTTAAGTGTAGATGTGTTATTCCCAGGGGGAATGTACATACAGATGATATTTATTCATTTATTTTTATTAATTTGCAATTTGGTAGCGAGAATCTCTGAGTTATTAGTTTGAGGTGGTTGTATAGTGTCAATGGTGATGTTTAGCACAGATTTATAGAGAACAGCTACCCCACCTCCCTTCCTGGAAGCAAGATCCAGCCTGAGTATGTTACACCAAGGTGGTACCACTTCATTATCTGAGGTATTAGGTTTTAACCATGTTTTGGATAAACAGAGTATATCATGGGAGTGGACAGTAGTGCATGCAGTTCATGTACCTTGTTGTTTATACTTTTTTTTTTAAACATCTTTATCGAGATAAATATTGTCAAATAAACAAACTAGAGATATGTACACTTTTCAAAATGACATTCTCCACAAGAATCAAATATTAATAAACAAGTGCATTAAAATAAGAAGATTATAAAAGAATTTGCATTACTTGTTCAATAAATCATATACTTTTTTCCACATATTAGATGAATTAGTATTCCTAGAAGATCTTGCAGTATTGGTCAAAATTTCTAAGTTACAGACTTCAAGAAGTAAATTTTTGAATTCAGTTATTGAGGGTGAAGTAAGACACTTCCAATTTTTTGTAATGATTTTTCTGGCAATGGATAGAATTGACCAAATCAGAGGATGATTAGATTCTCTGATACAATAAGGAACAGGTGTGTTAAATATAACTAGTGATTTAGAAAGATAAAAATTATCTGTAAAAATAGCTTGTAAAAAGGAATTAACATCTGTTCAAAATGTATTTAATTCTATACAATCAAACATCATGTGTGCCCAGTCTGCATTAACAACTTTGTTACATCTCCAACAATTGGTATCTTTTTTGTTAAATTTACTTAAAGAAAATGGGGTAATAAAAGACCTATGCAAATACCTCCATGTAAAAAAATTCCAATGTTTATACTTCTAATGTTAAGGTGAGAGGTCAGGAGAGAGTTAGGGGCCCTATTAATTGTAAGTTTATTGTTTGGGTTACAAGTAAAGGAGGTAAGATAATCTGGAGTGGATGGGCCAGGGTTTGGGTGGATATCACCGTCTAGTGTAAGGTTTTGATAAAACCTAGTGATAAGTTTCAGGAATTTATTTATAAGTTTATGATAGTGTTTAGATCTGGAGCTAATGTATCTGGGATTGGTATGTTGATAGTGTGAACAGGTTGTGGGGCTGGATACAGTGCTGCATAATTGGTAAGAAGTCTTATGAATTGCATAAGATATCTGTAAAAGGTATATTATATCACAACTGCATAAAAACATATTAATTAATAGAGTTATATCATATATCAGGCATATGTCACTAGGAGGATCCTCTGGGTCAATCCCAAGACAGGCTGGAGCAGTTATATTTCCCAGCTTGGGAATGTCTGCAATTTCCACTGGATGACCTGTGCACTATTGCTGGGGAATAAAGAAATCTGGCCTTCCACTGAGACCTTCACCAGGCCAGGTTAAAAAATGGATAGTTGGTTGGATTGAAATCCAACACATGTTGTGCACACTATAGTGAATTAAGTCAGTTTGACAGCATTTTCAGTTCTTATTTTTACCCATGTTTTTTTACCAAAGTGAACTGTATAAGTGTGCAAAATCTAACTCAATATACAATTGTTTTTATGCAGTTGTGATATAATATACCTATTACGGATATCTTATGCGTAAGATTGGGTCTATGCCTCATTCAGGGTAGTTCCTCTGTCCCATACCCAGTTAGGACCAAGATAGGCTTTGCCTGCCCTGCAACCATGAATTCAGTTAAATGGGTAATCAGTGAATAAATGAATGATAAATGAATGTATGTTGAAGATATACAGCTGCAATGTTCATTAAACTCATGTCAAGTCTGAAAATGATCCTTGTCGATCAGCCACACACACACACACACACACACACACACACACACACACACCTGGTCAGCAATCATAAAAGAATCAAGAAAGTCGACAAGATATTTAAGAAGAATAAGGTGGCACTTATTCCCACACACAATGCCTCAACTGCGAGAACCCAGTGCACAACTGAGCAGCACCAGTACATTTTACCTGAGGATAGGAAAATCAAGAACAATTTGGGGATATGGAGAGGTGCAGATATCTTGGAAAGGACTATGATTTATACTACATTGTATGCGAAAACTATGAGCATAAACATAAGGATTTCATACTCATTTAAAAGCATGTTGGAAGGGGAATGCTTTAAGGGTCCAACTCTCTGCTTATGTTGTCACATTGGCTGTGAGTAGTTCCAATTTGTATAGTAAATGGAGTATGACCTCTTGACTTTGGTGCACACATTGTTGTAATTGTCATTCAGGATACCAATAAAGTATGTCTACTTATACCATGGCCTTGTAATTATATAACCAGTTAACCCTGCTAGGTTTTCTGTTTGCTCCCAGTCAAGCTCGTCAGCAGCAACCCCCCTTACTCCTTTATCTCCTTTCCCTCCCTTACCTAGACCTTTTCTTAGCTTCTGCTCTTTCCCCCCTTTGTCTAGCCTACTCTGGCCACTAAATTTGCTCCTTCTACTCTCATACTTGCTGCCTTTGATTCATTGTAACACTTTCCATTACCTTAGGTGTCCTGTACACGAATCTCCTCTCCAATCTACTTACTTCTCTCTTTCTCTCTGGACCCTGCCAAGACATCCTTCCATTATACTCAAGCACTCCAAGCCAGTACCTTTTCCACAGTTTAACTTTAAAACCTCAGGTAATATAAGTTATTTTACCTCCTACATACCTACCTGCTGTTTCCCTTACCTTATACATTGTTTTTTTTCACTGCCACAACACTCCTTTTGTCTCTTCCCGCTCCGTTAAGCCCTGCTCCTCCAGCTCCCTCCCTGCCCCCAAATTCCACCCGACCCTAGCACCTCTACATTTAAACCCTCATAGACACCCCCCTGCTTCTCTAAACCAGCTACATACTGTTACTGTATCCACCCCCTAAAATAGACTCCTCCCTCCTCTACCCACCTACTTACCAAACTATACTCCCATTATCCTTTCACTCAAACCTATTAAATTCTCAATTAACATGCAAAAGCAATTTCATCCTTTACTAGTTCTAACTTTCCTAACTACACTTATCTCTATCTATCTCCTGACCTCCTATGAAGAACCCCTTCCCTATACTCTCACACTCCCTCACAAACAAACACTAATATCTCCCCTAGCTCTATCCACATGTTATTACAATTCCATCTACACTACCTCCTACCTTCAACCTAAATATCACCGTCTTTCTCACATTAAATACCCAACTTTTAGCCTCAAAAAACATTTTGACTACTACTTCAAAACTCCTCAATATTACAACCCTATATTAACCCACGCATTAATAGATGGCGACATCCACCCAAACCCTGGACCTAAGCTATCCCCAACACCCTCTAACTGCCACCACTTTAAAATCCAACCAACACCTCCTACTAAACCCCCCAAATCACTCTCAATTGCCCATTTAAACATACACAGCATTTGTAATAAAATACCACTAATTCATGCTCTCCTAGATGTCCAGCAGTTTGATATCCTCTGCCTAACAGAAACATGGCTTAAACCTTCAACACAAGACAACGAAGTTATCCCCCCAGGTTACAATATTCTAAGACAAGATCGCTTAAAGAAAAAAGGTGGAGGGGTTGCAATTCTCTATAAATCTGGACTGCAAATAACTAAAGTAAGCTACAACCCACCATTTGACAATAATGTTGAAATAATTATTTCTAAACTTCAGCTCAATCCCCATAAAACAATCAACATTGTCTGCACCTATCTTCCCCCAGGTAAAAACGTCACTACACTAGAAGACCTACTAAGCTGGCTTTCTCTAAATCTTCTACAAGAAACAATAGTACTAGGTGACTTTAATATTGACTGGAATTTATGTAAACAAACCAATCCATCCACCCTCATTAACCTGCATGGCTTCTCTCAAACCATTAACTCCCCAACAAGAAAAAACAAACCTAATCATAAAGAAAGTATCCTTGACTGGATACTAACAAATAGTCCTCAGCAAAAATATACAACTGGAACCCTCCCAGTTGACCTTAGTGACCACTTACTAACATATATTATCAGGCATAAAACAAGTATGACCATACCTACCCAAGTCAGAGTATCCCGTAACAAAAACGTTTTTGACCCCAATCTGTTTCTAAATGAACTTAGGCAAGTCAACTGGTCACCCCTTAAATCTCTTCCCATAGATGATGCTGTTAGTTTCTTTAATATCACTTTTCTAACAATCCTTGAACATCATGCACCTACGCGTGAAATACGAATTAAATCTAAAACAGCCCAATGGCTCTCAAACAATACAAGGAAACTAATCCTTAGTAGAAATAAAGCTTGGGCTAAATAGCAAACCACAAAAAACACAACTGATCACCTTATCTTTAGGCAACAAAGAAATATGACAAAAAAGCTATAATGCAGGACAAAAAGAATTTCTATACTCAGCTACAGCAATCATCCCTTCACCAACCAAAAAAATTCTGGAGTACCATTAACATGCTAATATCTCCTGGGAAAGTGTCCACACCAAATCCTTTAGGCTCAAATCCTGATTGCCCATTACAAACAGCTAATGACTTTAATAATTTCTTTACTTCCGCTATATTAAAGCTAGCAAACCAACAAAGCCCCAATACCTCCAAACTATCAAGCCCAAACCCAATTCCTCCGCCATTTCACCTTAAACCCATACCCACCTCTTATATACTGTCCTTACTTCAAAAATTAAAACCCACAACCCCCTCAGCTGATAAACTACCAGCAGAATACCTCCAACTAGGTGCAAAAGCTATTGCTTACCCCATCTCAACACTGATTAACAGGACCTTAAAAGAAAGTACAATTCCATCAATCTGGAAAATCTCACACATCATCCCTCTTTTCAAGGGAGGTGACTCTACTGAATATTCCAACTTCCACCCCATAGCATTACTATCTCCTCTTGCAAAAATAATGGAGAAATGCACCCACAAACAGTTACTTAACCACCTATTAAGCCACAATCTCCTAGCTAATTTCCAACATGGTTTTTGGCCATTTCATAGTACAACCACAGCCTTACTATCATTTACTGACTCTATTAACAACAATCGCAATAAGAATACTCTTTCCTCAGCATTCTTTGTAGACCTGTCTAAAGCCCTTGACATGGTCAATCACCAACTACTCCTCCATCGTTTAAAGTCCCTCTCCCTAGACAATTCAACCTTAAACTGGTTTACATCCTATCTGGATAATCGAAAACAGGCAGTTCTTTGGCACAACCATCTCTCTGATCTCCTCCCCACCTCTATAGGTGTCCCTCAAGGCTCTATCTTAGGTCCTCTACTGTTCTCCATTTTTATAAATGACCTTCATCTAACCACTTCTCTGTCAACTTGTATTCAATATGCAGATGACACTACTATCATTTGCCCAGCCTCAACACAGTCGGAACTTCATTCCCTCACACAAAAAACCTTCTTGACAATAGAACAATGGTTCTCAAATCACTGTCACCTCCTTAACCCCAAAAAAACAAAACTCTTGCTTTTTACACCTACTCACTTGTCTCCCTCCCCTAATTTTACTCTTATATCTAGTAATGGTACCCTTATCTCTCCAGACCAGAATACCAAACTCTTAGGCATTACAATTGATATCAACTAAAATTTGACACTCACATTAACGCTATAATAAAATCTACTAATAGAAAACTTGGCTCTCTCTATAGAATCAAATTCTTCTTAACTCCTGAAGCCAGAACTACTATAGCTAGAACCCACTTAATTTCTACCCTATTATATGCCTCTCCTATATTTACTAATCTTTCTAAGTTTAATCTGAACAAACTAGCAATATCATATAATAATATTGCCAGATTTGCCACTAACTCTCCATATAGGACTCATCACTGTCACAATCTAAAAAAACTAGGCTGGCTTGAACTACCCCACCTTATTCAGCTTAACCAACTTGCTATTGCACACAATGCCCTTTATCACCCTGACAACACTCCAATGCTCTCTACCCTCATAAAACCTTAAACCAATCTGAGGAACCCACGCTCCTCTAACAAAGTATTGATTCATACCTCCTTATCTAATAACTTAGCAGGGGACTCGAGATTTTCCAACTCAGTTGGAAAAATTTGGAATCAACTACCTCAACACCTCACAACCCTAACATCACTCCCACTATTTAAAACTAACCTAAAACTCTTCCTATCCAACCACTGGCTCTGCTCGTGTAATAACCCTGACTAATCATCTTCATCAATAAGCCTGACTAATCATCTTAATCTTCATTTCCTTTATTCTCATTTATTTGATTCATTAACATTCCTTCTTACTTAATAAATCTAGACTACTAGAGTTTCATCACCACACTTGATTCTGATACTCCCTCTACTAAATGACATATATCTTAATTTCTTAACCTCTAATGAAATTGCTTTTAGAGTAAACACTCTAAAATTCTAAAGACATGCTTCTGGAGCGTTTCTCCCTGGGCCTCCGCTGAAAACAAGATCTGTGGAACCTAGTCGGACTTTCCCGGTCAACAAATGTTAAATAAAATAAATAAAAATAAATAATAAAAACAATGTTCATAACTCCTATATTCTCCAGTACTACACTATTCTGTATTCAAATGACTTCACATCCTGTTGGAGTATTACAATTCTATGTTTTTTTCTGTATATTTTTACCTGTTTAGAAGTATTGTAGTAGAACATAGGCTTACAGTTCTGTGTATTTTTTTTGCATATTTCTTGTATAATCTAATATCTTGAATTTTTGATATTTTGCTAAAATTTTTAATCTTGTTAGTAGTATTGTAGTGGAGCTTTTCTCCTCGGGCCTCCACTGAAAATGGACATGTATCCAGTTGGACTAGCCCGGTAAACAAATGTAAAATAAATAAAATAAATAAATTTATATGGATACCTTGCTGACACATTACTATGTCACACTGCTATTTGTTTCTCAGTGTGTAACTGTCATACTGCTGATTTTATTTGTGTTACACTGCAACTGTCACACTGATGGTGTTATTTGTGTAGCACTGTGCAGTTATTACACTGCTAATATTATTTTTATGGCACTGTTCACATGATTTAGTCATAATAATATGAAGAAAATAAAGTTTGTGAAGGACCATAGAATGAGTAAAGGGCTATTAAAGACATTATGAAGGCTTTTTTCATATTTCAATTGACAATATTATTGATCATCCATTTAAACTGCAGGTGCTTGACATAGTTATTTGGTATTTTAGTGAAGAAGATTTTTATAACCTTTTATACAATAGCAGAATTAAACAGCTGATCAGAGTAGGGCCCTATAACAGAAAAGGCAGTAAGGAGAGAGTTTTACTGAAACAGATTACATTTAAAGCATTTACAATGATTTTAGTTCAATATGACAGAGAAACATGTTTATGTCATTTTAATTTATAATCATATGGGATGCTTGATTTAATATTATTTCAGTATTTTTGCATGTATTTACTCTAATTAGAAACAACTGGAGATGTGGTTATTTAAGCAGTAACTGGAGATGTGGTTATTTAAGCAGTGCACTATATTTCGAAACAGACTGCAAGAAGCAAAGGAAGTAAAAGTTTACTGTTCACATACCTGTCTGATTAACAGAAGTCATTTTTTATTTTTACCATCCCTACTTTCTTAATCTGATTATCGGGTCTATATCACTTCGCCAAAACTGCAGAAGTTCGAACACCATATGTTCGAACTTTTAACCTCGAAGTGCAAAACCATCAAAGACTTAGAACAATGATGTTTTTTCCCAGGGGAAAAAATCGCTGTTCCAAGAAACATACACACAACACAAGTACACCAAAAAAACAGCTATCCACATGCATAAACTTAAAATCCTACATCTAACCCTACACTAAACTGTAAATACACTACTATCTATCAACTTACCTTAACCCAAACCCTAACACTAAGGTCCGTCACTATTGCACACTCACCTGACCCACACCTAACCCTAACTCACGTATCATGCCCTAACCCTAAAGTCTGTCACTATCACACACCCACCTCACCCGCGCCCTAACCCTAACTCACCTAACCTGTGCCCTAACCCTAACGTCCACACAATCGCACACTTACCTGAACCCGACCCGTAACTTTCCACCACAGTGCTGAAAATCGCGAAGCCACAGAAACGGCCTACCAAATTCTTTCCTTGGCAAAGAGTTTGGTGTTCTGCCGGTTTGCGATAATCAGTTTTCGAACTTCACAGTTCGAACATATGGTGTTCGAACTGCTAAAGTTTCGACAAACTGATAGGAACCCCTGATTATCTGTGGTAGGCCATGTTTTCAACATGGCAAAGCTCCTGACAGTTTTGTTACAATTTGTAGTAAAAGCTTTTTGTTCTCATTTATTTTCTTTTTTGTAATTGTAGAAGGAAAGTATGTGCATTTCAAAATATAATGCTTTGAGACCATGTGCTCTAAATAAGGAAGTTCATTGGAAATATTTAATCTAATTTAATTCAAATTATTTTAATTGTACAATTGTTTTCTTTGAGTGTTTTATTATTTAAATACTTTTTTATCTCTTCTTCACTTCATTGAAGGCTGTGTATAGCTGCGGTGTTAGTAGTGAAGTGGTTTTAATATGTTTTATTAAACACTTTTTTACTGCTGTGTTATTTTCATTTTTCCTGTGCAAGGAATTATACATTTTTTTAGTTTGCCAGCACCACTTTTTTAGTAATTATCTGTTGTAAACCTCAGTTTTGACATGGCAAAACTCCTGAACAATGTCTTTTTATGTATTTTTTTCTCTATTTCACTGGCAGACTCTTATCTTTTATAAGGAAGTCCTTGTTCTAGAATATCTACATCACCTCCTCCTATAGGTTAAAGGTAACTACCTGTGGAAAAAGAAAAGAAATGCATAAAGAAAGTTAGAGTAATATGCCAATAATGCAGAGCACTATGGAGTTAAAGAATTTTCTGAAAGAAGATCAGCCAAAGACATCAAAGGAAAGAAATATCAGTGTTTAAGTGAAACTGTGAAAACATGTTGTACAGTTGCATAAATGGCCAATAAAATGTATCAGTGGTACCCCACTTTACTATTACCATGGTATCTGCAATACTAAATAAAGGAAAGTTGAGAACAAAGCCCCTTGCATGGGTCACTAAGGGGATAACCTATAGGGAAGTAATCTGCTCCAGACAAGTAAGCTTCAAGGAGTGGACTGGTCTTCTGTTATGCAGCCCCATCATCATGGATGAGAATCACCAGGCATGGCTACTCCAACTTCAACCAGCGCATGGCTGCTCCAATGTCAACCAGCGCATGACTGCTCCAACTTCAACCAGCGCATGGCTGCTCCAACTTCTGCTAGCTAGTTACCAGTTGCAATTGTCTTTTGGCTAAGATAACTCAGCACTATTTCAGTTGATGATTTTGCCACTCAGTCATACTTTAAAAGAGCTGGCAACCTCCAGAATAAGAAACTATTTCAGGTTCTACCTGTTTGTCTTTGCCTGGATGGCCTACACTATGCACTCTTCAAAACAGTGGCCCTTTGTTTTGTTGTTTTCTTACCAAATATATTCAACTACTTTCTTTCAGTCTTCAATTTCTTTGCTAGTGGAACTAGTAAAAAGCAGTTGATCCTAAATAAGAAACAATTCTGCTACTGACAATTTCAGGTACTTCATTTACTGTATTTATTTATTTACTGTGGTAATCAACATATACAACTCAGACAGGGACATTTACAGTGGAGGTGTAGAAAGAAAGAGTTGCAAGTTATGATACATACATGTTAGGCACACAAAAATAAGGAGGGTTAAATGCTTCATAACTATGCATGCAGTGGCATATCATACAAGGTAAATATGTATCCAATAGACGAGACTATGATTACACCTGTGAAAAAATGATTAAAGTGCTTAACTAGTGCAACGGTAGATAATAGATATACATGCTGCATAGTATTACTTATAGGTTCATAGGTGCATAGGTGTGTAATAGGGAAATTACTACTATGGCCTATTAAAGACTATCCATGCATGCCTAATCTCTGACAAGTTCTGGTATCCTTGATGAGTGCAAGCAGGGGAATGGCAGATGAAACATTTACATGCAAGGACCTGGGAGATGAATCAGATTGAACCAGATTGAAGAGGTGCCAAACTAGGAGTTAATTTCTGGTTCCTCATCCAATTATCCAAGTTACACATGATTTGGGTTAGGGAGAAACACTGCTTCACATGAATGAGGAGCCTGTTCTAGAGATGGAACAATCTCTGGGATACATACCTATCTATCCAGCAGGCCCATTTATATCACAGGCAAGGTTTACGTTTTCAAATGAGTAATTCTGGTGGTGCTTGTTTTGCAAATATGCAGGAGGTCCATCAGGGCTGGGTCTGACAATACCTTGTATGCCAGGCATAGATCTGCCCTCAATAGCTTGTAGGAGACAACATACAGAGATAGGGCTCTGAGGTGGTCTGCATAGGACATGTTATTTACACTCTGTATTCTTTTAGTGTGGAACATGTCTGTATATTCAACTGTTGGATGTGCATGGTTAGGTACATGCCAAAGTGGTCTGATGAGTGCCAAATACAGTGGAACAATGACCTCCTTGGACCTAGATGCCATACCTTTTATTATACGCTGCATAACATAGAATGATTCTCTCACTACAATAGACACATGATCAAAGGATGGATTACTGTCTACATGTGTCCCCAAGTCCCTGACTACTGGGTTGACTCTTAGAGTTGTGCTGTTAATGTGGTAGTTACTGGGGTGACAAACTTCCAGAATGATGCTATTATACATTTGAGAGTGTTCAGGCACAAAATTACTTTCAGACAGCAAAGTTCAGTAGAGAATAATAACCTTATTCATTGCAGAGAATACATGAATGTAGAAGACTATGAAATCATGGTACTGTCTCCCCGAGCTATGTAAAGCATGAATATTATATACTTTTTATAATTAAATGCAACATTATTGTAACAAGTGAAATACAACCACTGGCCAATTAAAAATGAACATCATGGCTTTAATTTTGATAACTAATATCTCCTGATTCTGTATCTGTATCCTTCCATATTAGTCACAAGTTCTAAATTCCAAAAAAGAACTTTCTACACTTGCCATGTTGACACATTGTTTTGGCAGAAATGAAAATCATCATAAGCAAATTAAAACAGTCAGGAATCCATCGTGAAACGAAAATATATTTAAAATGCGTGTGCAACATTTTTCTTCCATTTTAACTTCTTCCTTCACAATCCAACATCTGATGCTATGAAGCATCACTCAAGGCATATATTTTTTATGACTGGGCAATGGCTACAGGTTTTCAGATGGACTGACACTTCTTCACTTGCTATGAGACATTCTTCACATGCAGTTTCTTTCTACACGTGGCATACATAATGCTTATAAAGTAATTTAATAAATTGTCTTATTAGCAAAAAAAAAAAAAAAACACATCTATGTGTTAATGGAATAAAAAGACAGTTTGAGTAACTTTTGGTCACACACTCCCCCTAGAAACATAATATTATATAGTCAACCAAAATTTGGTAACACTATATTTTCATTGTTTTTCTTACTATAACTGCTAACCAGTGTGGTCGATGGCAATGATTTAAGCAATAACCCACGCCTGGGTGTGGGTAATGCTGGATTTATCCACTGTTGGTGTGGTTTGGTCACAAGGGTGAAGCTCGAGTGGCCAAACAAATACAGCCATGGGTAAATTCAGCATTACCCAGACGTGGGTTATTGCTATTATACAATGACATTATTTAAGAAAAAAAATACTTGCTTTTCTTAAATAATGGCATTGTATAAAGCCTCCGTGCTGCCCTTCCGCAGCTGTCTGGTATTCTGCGGCAGTTCTGATGTACTGCGCATGCATATGCTTACGCAGTATATCAGAGCTGTGGGTGGAAGCAACGGAGAAAGCAAGATCTCCGTTGCTTTTTACAAAGTGTCTCACTATGTTAATGGAGTTTAAAATAGCGAGACGGCTTTTAAAAAAGCAATGAAGATCTCCATTGCTTTTTTTTAAAGCTGTCTCGCTATGTTAAACCCATTTAACATAGGGAGACAGCTTTAAAAAAAAGCAACAGAGAAAGGAAGATCTCTGTTACTTTTTTAAAAGCTGTCTCGCTATGTTAATTTCCTTTAACGTAGCGAGACAGTTTCTAAAAAGCAACAGAGATCTTGCGTTCTCCGTTGCTGTAAAAAAAAAAAAAAAAAAACATACTAATGGAAAAAGTCCGGGCGACCAGACCTTTTCCCATTAGTATAAGTCTTTGATTTACAATGTGCATGCTGACCAATCAGTGTGCACGTTTTGGAATATTAATGGGGGGTTGTTGTGTAATCATGTTTATTTATTTTCACACTATGTAATTTGATGCTTTTTCTGGACTGTAGAAGTTTTAAAATCAAGGCTTTTAATAATAAATAAAATAAGCCCTAATAATATAATTATGATAGCGATTAGCATGAAAATTCTTAAAATACCCCCCCCCTCACAAACCAGAAAAGAGAAGTTAGCCATGCCCACTGAGTGCTGCCATCATTTTCAGCATGAGACGATTCAGCAACTTTCTGAATAATTACAAAGTGACTCCAAATGGCACCAGTGTTGTCAGGAATAAACATATATCACTCTGGTTTGATGAGCGCACATGTACCCACTTGAGAAGCAAGAGTAAAGTCAATTTCCGTTTTGTTCTGCAGCACCACACTGCTGATGGAGTTAGTTCTTGAGTAAATAGATTAATAGGTTGAAAAGTTGCACTACTCAATATTTCTAAAAGTGTAAATAGTTTACACAATTCCCAGATAGATCTGACTGTGCCATAAGCAGGTAAAATTCCTGCTCCAGAAATAACCATCACAAAGATCCATATTAGCCAGGCCTTTAAAAGCAGTCTTTTGAACAGAATGATGATAAACTCAAGAAGCATCTATTTTTCCAGACAGATTCTGAATGTCTTTGGTATCTCTCCTGAGATGAGTACTATGAGTCTTTCCATCATAAAAAGTGTCGGTATGTTGTGTAGCCAGAATAATACAGCCTATACAGCAACAATCTGACTATTCCCTCGGCAATCAGTGATATGCTTAATCTTCACAGAAACAATAGTGTTTATGTAAAGCTCCCATACGCAGCCCTCCAACATCAGCATAGATTTTCCAAGTGAAGCTACAAACACTATTTTCTGACAAAAAGTGTACAATTTCTACGACAGCAGATATGCCCTTTAGCAGTCATTGACAACTGAAGTGGAACTACTGAAAAGGGGATAGAGGTATGTTTCATTTTTTGATTTTTGGTAAGAAAAATAGTGCAAAATGCTGCATAAAGGTCACTAGCAGTTACTGGTACTGGAATGAGTGTCATGCCCCCATCATATGCAGTAGATATAGGTACACAAACCTGACTTTCACAAACATTAAGAGTCTTGGCATGTATGTATAAAGCAGAAAACAATTATTACATTTAGGATGCTGATCAGGTGTTCTAAATGCAAGGCTGACCAAGTATGTGTCCCTAGTTCTAGTGATATGCTTATCTCTAATATAAAATGATTCTGTATTTACAGTTTTGATGGGTACAGATGACAGTGTAATCATAGTGCCTGTGAAAACGTAGAGAGGCTATAGATCTATCAGTCTAACTAATCTAATCTGAAAGAATATGCAGCACATTATATCTCACTTCATAAACTGTGATTTCAAAAATATCATGCATTACAAAATCATCGACAACTAAGCGTCGAAAGCTAAAAACAGCGAATGGCCATATCATCAAATTCCTTCCTAGGGAAAGAATTCACTTGGCTGTCCACAAACAACTAAAACAAACACACTCAAACATAGTGGGAGCTTTGCCTCCCACCCCCCCACACCCCCTCACTAAATATACCAGCTCTGAGACCGCTCTACATTGGAGAAAGGGGAAATCCCCAAGAATGCTATACAAATTCTTTCCCGAGGAAAGAATTCAATGATGTGGCCATTTGCTATTTTAAGAGTTCGACGCTTAGGTGTTGATGAATATGCATTCGACAACCTAAGCTGTTGACAAATCAGTAGGGAACCTAAAATTTAGTGGCACTGTTTTATAGGCTACGCATCCACAAGCCTCTTTGAATGAATGCATAAAGTTCATGTATTGCCAAGGAGTTAATGGAGATAACTAGAGGGATGACATCTGAGGGGAATACTACTCAATGCCAGAAGTCTAAACCTCAAAATGCATGCACTCGAGGCACTTCTCAGTATGGAGAAAATCGATATATGTGCAGTAACAGAAACCTGGTTTAAGGCTCCAGAGAGCACCCCAGCACTACCAGGCTAAAACTCATACCATACATTTTGGCCACAGAACCCGGACCAAAATACAAAAGATGGGGGAGTATCCATATTCATCAAGGATACCCACACCTCCAGGTTAGTGGCACAGCACGATGCTTCAGAGATTATCCACATGCAACTAACAATGGGCAAAACTGCAATTCAAATTGTAGCTTGCTACAGATCACCCACCATGTCCCAGGACCCACATTCCGCATTTCTGGAAACACTGGGTAACATAAAGGTCCTACCAAACACCCTAATATTGGGTGATTTCAACTACTCAAACATTAACTGGGAGAACTACTCAAGTACTAACTCCCTTGCCCAACATTTCCTAGAATTTATAAACTCAAACACCTTGGAACAACTGGTCAACACTCCCACCAGAAGTGACAACATATTGGACCTGGTCATCACCAACATGGGTGACTGGTGTTCCACACCGGAGGTCAACCCATCACTGATTAGATCTGACCATAAACAAATCACTTTGGATATCCACATTCTTCCCTCACCTTCGGACAAGGAAACCACCATGAAAAACTTTTCAAAAGCAAACTTCACGTTACTTAAGATGGAGGTGGAAAGTTTCAAAGCCCCCATGCTAAAAGATAACGTTGTCCAAGCTGCAAAATCCTTTACTAATGCATTCTATGGGCACCTACAAGAATGCATGGATTATGCTATCCCAAGCAAAACCAAGACTCACTCCTCTAAGAAAAGGAAACCAGTCTGGTGGACCCCTGCCATAAACAAGCTATACAATAGAAGGAGGAAACTATTACAGAAAAGAGTAAAATC